>NC_068292.1:25163206-25537372 GCF_025860055.1 Xyrauchen texanus
TTCATACTTTTGCCTTTATATAGATTAGATTATCAAGACATTTTATGCACTACAAAAAGTACTATGTTTCTATTGTGATTTTATGTTAAACATGAACTAAGTTACCCACCTGAAAAACACTTAAAGGGGTCATGACATGGGTTTTTTTATTGTATTATTATGTTCCCTTAGGTGCAATTATAGTATTAATATATTTTTTTTTAAGAAAAACTTTTAAAATCTAGTGATTTATGACCTTTTCCCACCCTGTTTCTCATCCTCTGATTCAAACAGTCTGTTTTGGGGGCGTTTTCCATTTAAGACTTCAGTGTTAACGCCCACTGTTATGATTGGCTAACGTCAGTGCCTATGTATCAATTATTGACGCCCCCAGCCAGAACAATATGCAAGTAAACTAAGTAAAAACACTGTGATTATTCATAATGAATGAAACTGCGCTTTAAAAAGTAGTTTAAAGTTTAAAATAGATTACTTACAGTTTGCGTCGTCGTTGTTCCCAGAATAGTCGGCACGGACTTATCTTTGAGCAACAGTTTTCTGGCAAAGCCAGCATCATATTGAGATTTGTTCTCAAAACAGTCATCCTTAAAATGTACAGAACAAACGCTTAAGTTAACCTTGCTGTGACTGGGGCGTCCGCAAAAAATAAACTGCATCCATTTTTCCCTGGCGTCTGGATCTTTCGGCAGCTTATTCAGAGGTTTTGTTTGACCACAGCCAGGAACAGCACATCTGTGTGGCATCGTAATTTTTCTGTTCACAAGTAGTCTCTGTCAGAGCTCAGCTGTCCATCGACTGAACACTTGTGAGGCGCACGGCGATACGAAATGAGCGTAGTTGTTTTGCACTTAAAGCGTAGTTATCTTGCGCTGGAGGCGGTCATATGCAAACGCTGTTACGTCACTTCTAACCGACACGTCACTTCTAACCATGAATCCAGAACGAGCTGTATTTTGAGCTTGATTAAATAAATGATTCGTTTAGAATGGGGAGGACGTCTTAAAATATTAAAATTGCAGGACGTTTTAATGATACAAAGACCTCTTATATACCAAAAGATCAAGGCAAATTTGGTTTCTCATGTCATGACCCCTTTAAAAAAGGAACAGTTTGACCCATTATCACATAACTTGCACAACATGGTGTAATTTCCTCAGGAAACACAAGGATGGAGGACTTGTAGTTGGATTCTTACTCTTTTTGCCAAATATATGTTGAAAATCCAAGCATGGGTCAAGTGTGGATTAACGGTGTTACTCAAGTATTATCACTTAAAATCTTTACAAGAAAAAATTACAAAAAAAAACTATTCAATATTTTTGAAAATGCATTTCAAAAGATACCATGTGCTCAGTAGTTCTAGGCCCCATATTTTAAGATGCAAAACGTAAAAACGGTCCCCCAGTACTAAGTAAAGGTAAAATAGTGGACAATATGTAACATCGTTGACATTTTTAAGCACATTCTACAGATATTAGGAGCAGTTTAAAATCTTCTAATTTAAATTATACAATGTGTTATATAAAAATGTAAGAAGTTACTAAACATTAGCTTAGCAGTCATATGGAACATTTTAAAATCATGTTCAGTTCAGTAACTTTAAAACAATGCTTTGATGGAATAATAAATAAAAATGACCATTGTCAAAACCTGTAAAATGTTATCTCTTGCTAATGTTGCTACTGTACTTAGTACAGTACTTAGTTTTTTTACATAAAAAAAAAGTTTCCTCCTGTACAGATTTGAATAGTGTCAAGTGACTTACAGAAGTGTGTATTGTCCCCTTCTGACCAATAATGCCCTTAATGGTCTTGCCCCTTCTTATCTGTCTGAACTTCTCCATTCTTATAACCCAACACTCACTCTCAGGTCCTATGATACTGAAAATTGTTGATCTCTGATTGCTTACTGCTCACGAAATTTAATTTGTTGATGTCTGTTTTGCTCTATTTGTCTGACAATGATGAATGTTTTCCTGATTATTCCTGAGATTGTAAAGTGTCCTTGAGCTCTGGAAAGGTGCTATGTAAATTATTATTAATCACAATTAATGTTTTTGGTGAGTGGCCAAACAATCTATAAAAAATTATGGTGCTATGCCAATTCTCAGGTGTTTTCCAAAAGTGTACAAAATTAACAAAATTTGTCAGTAACACGGATGACCAATTAAGCACTAATATCATAATTTTGTTGAAAAATATCCAACATGAGGCTACCCTGAGTTTGCAAAATAGCAAATAAATTTAATTTTAAGGGTCCTTTATAAGATCATATTTGTGTTTTGGGGTAAACTTCTGTTCTTCTCACTATCAAATTCCAAATGTACACCTAATTATAGAATGACCCTATATGCTCATTCTGACTCCATTTAGCTTTGTTTGAGTGTACCAAAAAAATAAAAAAATAATTATAATTTCAATAACGGTAATATTTTAAAGATCATTCATTTTATAATGGAACCATTTCATAGACCATGTATGACCTGTTTCCAACTAATTTAGCAGCAAAATGTAGCAAATATTGTAACTTTTTTTGCTGCCTCCGTGTCTGAGACCGTCAACCCGTGCATCTTATCACGTGGTGTGTTGAGCGCATTGCCACGAAAACATAGCACGAGTGGAGGCTCAGCGACTTCACCACTGAGCTCCCCAGGCCCCCATATTTTTTACTGTTAATTTATAACATTATTCTTGGTGTTATATTACACTGGCATTCACTAAGAAAAAATAACAAGTCACCAACGCTGTGATGGGTGGACAGTAAAACTGCCATCTTTCTCTCTTCTGTGTTCTCTCTTTTTTTAATCCTCTTTTGGGAAGTCTTGGAATCTACAGTAATAATGGAATTGATTTCCTTTTGCTGTTGGAGAAAATGAGAAAGCAAAATAAATCATATTTGCTGTGGTCTCCCATGTCACCGCTATAGAAGTTTACCCCACATACTTCTTTCCTTGTGGATTGGGTGGGGGGTCATGATGTCTAGGGTACCAGGATTACATCTACATTTTAGAGTTCCCACACCCACGAAATTCCAACTGAACTCCTGCCCCTAAATCACATATGCAAAGATTCCATACACCGGTCGACCATGTGATGGAGTGCAGTAACCTGAACAAAGCAGTTTCACAATCAGCACTGTGTGAATATGGTCACATTAAACTGATATTAATTTACATAAAAATTCTGATTTTAGCAGCATGCACCAAAAGAAATAGAAATATTAGTGTACTGATGAGCCTGCTGTGAATGTGAGGGGTGTCTTGTAGCTAATTATTGGAGCATCAGGTAATGGCCAGAAATGCAGGTTGAGCCTGTGGGCCAGACAGGTTAATGACTCATTCTAATGAGCTGACTGGCCTCCACACAGCATCACAGCACAGAACACAGCCCCAGTCTTCATCACAACAGCAAGAACAGAAAATAGAGGGAATGCAGACACATTCTCTTCCATGACTGACAGTTTATTCAACACATAAAAGATAGGTCAGGTGCATGGTTAGGATGCCCAACATTTGTCATTAAGAGTAAAATAGGGGCCCTTTCCAAACCTTCACATATATCAATGAAAAACTCAATGTAGTGATGAAGTGTCTTAATCTGCATAAAGTTGATCAGTTTTTAAAAAGGGATAGTTAGCCCAAAAGTCATAATTTAATCACCTTTATATCATTTGACACCCGTATGACTTTCTATCATCCGTGGAACACATAATGGGATGTTTTGAATAATGGGGGACAAAGACTATTGAGAAATAAAAACTCAATAAAACATAATTTGTGGTCACTACCCACTATTGAGGGTGAGGAAATTATGACAGATTTTTTAGTGAACTATTCCTTTAAGGGTTCACATGATATAGCTGTGATTCATGGCCACAACACGCACAGCAGGTCTCTTCTGGACCAATCAACTCGAAATGTTCCCATTTTGTTTGAAGTCCCTTTTTGCAACTGTAGCTTGCAAACAAAACAATGTCCACAAAAACATACAAAATGTGCACAGAAGAAAATAGCAAGGCTCCTTTAATTGTTTCTATAATAATACATAAAATAACATTTCCATTTATGTCGCTGCAAAGATGACATGAATGAGTTGCTCATATAAATACCCTATATGGGGTTAAACTAAAGACAGATGAAATCATAAGGCCACAATAAGGTAGAATCTTTCTTGTGCCATGATTTAGAACTATGAACTAATATTTCTCAGTACCACTGATGATGCCATTTCTCTCAAATGAAAGCTGAATCTCTGAACTAATTGGGCTACTTCATGAGATGTAATCCATGAGCCACCAAGATGTTGTAGGTTTACAACCATCTCCTCAATTTAAACACTCCAGATTACAGGGCAAAACTAAATACCTCCAGCATATAGATAGGTCAAACACATAAAAAGATGAGGGCATAAAGCTCACCAATCAGCACTATGGATCTTTATGACCATTCCATGTTGCACTGATGCTCTCCGCACATAGCACGACTTGAATAATCACCCCGATCCTTTAAACTCTTGCTTTTCCTTTGCTTAAGGTTAATAACTATGACAACTCACAATACATTAGAGCTAGAAATATGTTGTGACAGCACAGTCTTTGTGAAAGACTTCACACAGGATGCACCTGTCAGCACTGTTTTGAATTGTGTTTCTTGGTAAACATGCACTAAACTTCTATCTTCAACCATTGAAACTTGCCTTGCTGTAACTTTACTTGCATTTTTCAGCATTTTGGAAAACGAGCAGCAACAGTTCAACTTTAAAAATGCTTCACGATACACATGCGTTTTGTTCCATTCCGTCTAGCTTTTTAAAACACAAGAATGTGGCCAGTGCAAATGACCCATTGCAGTAACCTTAGGCAATCTGATGAATTAAAAGTACTGTATACTTCTTTCATCCATAGGGATGCATTATGGTGACTGTAAATTAAAGCAAATGTTTGCTTAAGTTCCAACAGTTTTATACCATCTTAAGCCAGAGATAAAAAAAAAAAAAAAAAAAAAAGAAAAGACACTGTAGGCATCCTAATCTGTTCTGAAATTCCATTCCTAAAGCCTGCCAAGCCCAAAGATGACAAACAATGACTGCAAACCCCCAATTCATTCCCTGAAATACCACCAGATTTCAGTACGACACTTTGATACAACATCACCTCAGCAAATTAACCTTAAAAACAAATTAGAATATTGAAGATTGAGTTTAAAAAAATAAGAGTGTCTAAAAACCTACAGGAATCTCTCACGCTGCTGTCCAGAGATCCCGACGTGGACATTTTGTGTTTCTCCTTGAAGAATTTTGATGGGCAGAAGGCAGAGCTGATAAGCCAGAGACTGTAGTTAATGTGAGGCTGAAAAATGCCTTAAACTAACATTGTGGAATGAAAATGCAAAAGAATATACAAGCAACTCATTTATGGAAAGCAATGCTGAGACATTGCCTGCTAAGGGACACAAAGCTACAGATGCAGCTGGAGTGAGAAGATGCAAGCAGGGAATGTACCATTCACATGTCTGATATAGGGGTGAGGGTCTGTTAAAAGAAAAGGACAAGTAGTGGATCTACTGGAATCTGGGATTCATGTGAAATACATGCCTTCACAGCTTTGCAATTTAATCACCTTATCTCATACCTAATATTACAAGCCTATTATTAAATGGTACAAAGAGAGAAAATGAATAACATGAATATTACTGTGACTGGTCATTAGTTAATCCCAACAATACTGCAATGAAAAAATAAACATCATAGTCACTCCAGAATTCCAATCAAGGATACATCTAAAAGTTGAATATGGCCATTAAAGCTACATTTAAATACTCTGAAAAAGGGAGCTATGATCGATTTTTGTGCTATTTTAAAGTCAAATAAATAAATTTAGACAATAAATAATATTTAAAATAAACAAATCATTTTAAAACATAATAAATAAAAAAGAAGGAAAGAAATTAACCAAAAACAATTTCATGCAAATATATATATAAAAATAATTTCAAATAAACAAATAATAAAAAAAGAGGTATGAAGTCTTGAAACACACTGCCAATACAAAAGTGGAACCAAGCTCAAGCAACACCACCCACATGCAAAGAGAAGTGTCATAACCACTAACCCACTGCAATGACAACTAATCTTGTGCTATGCAAAATAAAAAAATGTATCTGTCAATTAAACCATGTAGACCTGATTTCTGACAGCTGCCAATACAATCTATTTTTTAATTTTAAATGAATCTAAAATAATTTACTGCAGGTATAATACCTGTTAGCCTTAGATTACAAGAATTTTCAGCAGATCAAGGGCATGGAAATGTGAACAATGATGCACATCCACCTAAAGGTAATTTCTGTTAGTACAACAGCTTTAAAAGACAGCACAGATAAACAGTATACGTTCCAGCATGTCATCCGATGAAAGACTTCTAATCTCTTGTTTGTCAGCTTAAGACAAACATCTCTAACCAATACATTAAAGAGCTGTGATGATGAAAGTGAAAGTTATTTTCACTGACAGTAGGCATGAACAGATGGAGCAGGCAGCTCCCCTTGGAGGTCAGTTTGGAATTAATGGCATCATGATGCCAAATAGAGACAACAGATTCCACTCACTAGAGCAGTTTTCGTCTCCCTGAAGTTAATTAGTGTCATCTGGGTAATTACAACACAGTTCTTCTCATTGTGGAGCACTAAATAATGTCCATGATGTAAATAACGAAATGATCAAATAAACTATACAAACAAGAACTAAATGGTAGATCCCACATCACTTTTAAAACATAAATTAAATTAGTTTGGTTCATTCTTCCATGTAACATGTTAGTCTCAGTGACCAATCAATTTCATTGTTTCTTTTTACCAAGCAATGAAAATTAACATTCTATGGAGGAAAGAAAGTCATATGGTGAGGAAATGATGAATGTTGGATTAAAAAAAGTGTAGTCTGTAAGTGCAGAGGGAGAGTGGATCCACTATGGAACACTTTGAGAATAAAAAAAAGTTGCTTTTTCTTACCTTTGAAAGACTCGAGTTCTTTCCTAAAAACAAAAAAAACAAAGGACAGTTATGACAGCTTTAAATTTTTTCAGCCAACTAAATAGCAAAACAATTCAGCAGATGTCACATTAAGTCAGCCCCATTAAAACCGCCACAGACTCCTGAGATAAAGAGGCAGCAGCGCTGCCGACTTTTGCATCTGTGCGTTTGTACTAATGAATACCCACATGCAAAAGAGAAGAGCAATGAGAACTGAGCCCAGCTGCTTTCCTGCTCACTGGGCAAAGTCAGAGATGATTTAGCTGCAGGTTCAAACAGTGAAAACATGAAGCATCCAAAGAGTCACAGACGACCGTTTACAACACACATACAAACAAGCTTTGCATTAGCCTATTTGTTGCTTAGGTTTTTCACACAGAGAGTACATTCCAGTGTTTTCTGTATGGGAGAATTCACTTTTATGCAAATCTACAAAACACACTGTGCTGAGTCATCTAAAATGCAGGTGTTATATTGCTTATTTCGTCTGTATTTAATATTGGCATTCGAATTTCTGCTTAACATAACCAGAATGCAAAACATAATGTCCATGACAAAATGACAAGCTACATTACTGTTCACTTATTTAGCTAAATGAATTATTTAAATGGGCAGCAATTTGCAGTAGAGGGTTTCGTGAGTAAACACGTCTGCTTTGCGGTTCAGAAGATGACAGGATACAGTTTATTTTATTACTAGTTTCGTTTTGCTTTTAGAACAATAGCGTACATGCCTAATGAAAATAAATAGTTACCACTGAGATTATCAAGCTGGCATACACAGTCCTTAACATTCCACACACACAAGATGGGGACTCTTAAAACAATATAATTCAAGGTGCACAGTCTATCTAACCTTCTATCTGTCTGTCTGTCTGTCTTTTTATTAAGTAGGGGGTTTGGACCAGTGATTAAATGAAAAATGTCACTTCATGTCAGAAAAGATGCAGAACCCTGCTGTACATTATTTAATGATTTTTTTCAATAGCGCTGCACTAAGCATCATATGTACATACAATAATATGGTAGCTTACCATACACGTTTTTATAGGAATAAAACACAACACTCAATTTAATACAATATGTCACAAGGGTCCTGGCTCCATCTCTACTCACAAAGGGGTCCTTGGTTTAAAAATTGTTAAAGACTCCTGGTCTAAGTGTTGGTGTAGTAGTTACTGTTTTTTGGATTTGTTGGGGAGTATAAGTCAGCCAATGGGATAAAGGGAGCAACAGATGAAAGCCAGGACAAACACTCATGCTGCGTTCATTTGAAAAGAATAAAGTGTGCTTTTATTTTATTCGCTTCTTCTAACTTGAAACATAAATAACTACAATAACTAGTGGTCGACCGATATGGGTTTTTTAACGGCCGATGCCGATATACAGAGAGCAGGGTGGCTGATCAAACTCTTATTTAGCACTATATTTACTAAATTTCACACAAATCAAAAAGAAAAATGTTGAATTTTAAATGTAGATAGCAGTTTCTTCAGATTTCTGTTTAGTCATAACATTTTTGTAATTTATTTGCACATGAAGTTAATATATTAGGAAGAAGGAAATAACAGTACACACAGTAGTCCAGCAACAATGGATGGCATGTCCACATTAGCAGTTGCATTTGCAAAGAAAAATACAGAATCAAACCAATTGTACTGTCCATACTTTTACTTATAACACACGTGACAAGCTTTAACATTGAGCTGCATCCGAAAATGTAGGCATGTGACTTGCTACCTAATCTGTTAATGGCTTAACTGACATCTGTTTTAAATGAATGGAACTCTTATGGAATCTGGTCTCCGAACAGTTTGAAAATAAAATTATTTTCATCCTAACTCCGTATACAGCCTTCAGAAGCAGAATTTTCCTGGTTTCGAACGCAGCCTTGAAGTTGCACTCACATGCTTGTGCGGATCCAGTGAGCAGCAGCAATCTCCTGACAGTTTAAACAGCCTGGATTGCCTTCTTGGATTGACACGGACTGACCATCAAGATTTGTGAATCAGAGGAACTTTTGATCCTGAAGTTTCTGATTCTGGTTGATAGAATTCATGCTTCAGAGGAAGATTAATGAGCTATCCACAGGATGCTGGATCTGCTGAAGTTGTGTGAGGTTGGGTTATTATATTATGTTATCTGTTAAAACGAGATATATGCATATTTGCAGACGGTATATGATATTAGTTTTATTGATATTTGCCTTTTTATCATTAGACAAGACAGTTAAATGTTACAGGGAACTGTTGAGGAGAGAGAGAGAGGGAGAATGAAACAGGAGAGTATTCTAACATTACGAGCACAAAGTGTCAGCCGCAGCTCTGATATGCAGACCATTTTAATGACACTGTGTTGCACACTGGTCTATTATTTGTAGGATATTTGGTATGCGATTGGAAGGGAACTTTTAAATTGCCCTCATTCTCGCACCATTATATGCAAGATATTTGGTACTGATGAATTTAGACAGGAACCATTTATGTACCCGTCTTCTAACACCAATATATGTAGGGGAATTTAGGGTCTTGAAATAGCTGAGCTATGAACTAAATTAAACTGTCTTTATTGTACATTATTAGGTAATGAAAGGTATAATGGAATTAGTCGCGATCGACAACCATTATAAATTAGATACATGACAAATAACTAGATTATTTGACTGAATAAATTCTCCACCATTAAAATCGTAATACGTTTAGTTGTATCCTCTCAAAATTTCTACTGTAAGGAATTAGCTTTAATAAGTGAATTATGATTAATTCACTTGTTGGAGTGATATTATTCTCATGGCTTATTGAAAATAATATCCCACATATTTAGGTACAGTTTTGAAGCTAAATCTTTTAGAAACAGGGATGAGATTATTTATCAAAATATTCCAGTCATTCATCTTTGAATACAGACAAAATGTATTACTATTCTAAACATAAATCTAATTTAACACAAATATACATGAGACAGGTTGGTGAAAAGAGTGACAGAATGTGAACTAAATGATCAATACAGTGAAAATGAACTTTATAGAGTCTGTTAACAATGCCATTTACCCTTCGAGTCTACATCGATTTGCTATCGAATTACCCAAAGTATTTAGCAAATACACCAGCACATTGAGCACTATATTGGAGATGTACTTGCGATCTTTGTGTTGCTTGGTTCTTGGCTCTAGGTCCAAAGTTTGTTCCGTCTAATAGTTTTGGACCTCTGTAAGATCGAAGTTATTGTCTGTATGAATGATGAGGTTGGTTTTGAAGCAAGGCTTTCTCATGGGTATGTGAACCGTAGAGAGTGACGAGCTTTCGCGGGACGTCCAGTCCCAAGCTTCCTTGGACCTCATATGGCATGGATCGGGTTCCGACGAGATCCAGAGAAGACCACGAGGGAAGAGTCAGAGCAAACTCTGAGCAGACAGACGAGCAGAAGATGAAGAGCGAAGAGGAAGAGCGCGTGTTCTTCCTGTTTGGAAACATTTGAACTGAAATTGGCCGCATCCCCAAAGGTGTCCTGCGCCAATCAGAAGTGAATTTTCAGAGTCACATGGTCAGCTGGGCTGTCTTTTCCGACAGTTGATTTATGGTTCTTTGTTTCAGATTCTTTTACAAAATTCCAGCTTTTGTAAAAGAGGCATGACATTCGTTTTCATCAGCTTTCTCTGCATACGCCAGCGCACGATTACATTCTAAACATAATTTTTTTTTTAGGATATTATACGTGTATGTAACAAAACATGAGAATCCCTGGTTACAAATCATACTGGTTAATTAATTGGTTATACAACATGGATAAAACTTTACACACATTTTAAAGAGGCATATCAGGCTATAATCATTAATTTGTCAGTTATACAAGTTACCACAGTTCAAAGCAATTTTCAGAATTGTCTAGCAAGCCTAGGTATTGAATGAATCGTGGATTTAAAGGCATTCTGTACATTTTAGAAGGTTTATTCAGCAAAGTACTGTGACTTTTTGTGAGATGTTTCTGGATTAATGAATGTCCTTTTTAAGATGTTGTTTGCTGAACCATGGTCACGATGCCATGTGATCTGATAAGTCTAAGTGTAGCAAACTGGTTTATATTGGAGGACAGAATCTTGTGTGTCCCGGGTCTCTCGGGAACTCAAAGAGAGTGTGTTCTGTCTTTTATTGCTTTGACCTTTGAACTTAGGGCCTCTTTGCAGAGACGTTTTCAAGTTATATGTGATCTAAACAAGTCTCTTTGTTAGCTTTATTGGCCAGATGTGCGACTCACTGGCATCAACGACTTTCCATTTATGACGTTGTGGAATTCCAGGATTAAGATTGGGTAAATCCTAGATTCAAATCATGTTGTTTCAATTCTCCTGCATGTATAATACCACATATTGTAGTAACACGAAGGAACGTAACAACAAAAGAACTGTGACTGGTCGTTTACGTGTCTGTCGCTTCACAAGCAAGCAGGCCATTCTCGGCACACTCAAGAAACAAATCAGTCAAATGGGTACATTTATCGGCTGATGCTATAATAAAAAAAAAGTCAGCCAATGGGTTTAAAGGAGGATAAAATGGCTCGGCGATATATCGGTCGACCACTAACGATAACATACTTCACAAAATAAGGTTACTAGGCACATCAAACTGACTGGAATTTTGTTCAAATGTGAATAAATACCTTTTCTTCTTCTTGTAGTTTTCCAGCTGAAGGATCTGAAAGTGTTTGAAGCGTTGATGTTCACACTGAGCACACACATCTTCCAGATTAATAAGACGACTCTCCATTTCCTCAAAATCAGCCTCCAGATGAGCTGTTCAGATACGTAAAACACAAAGTCTTTAGTGTTTATTGCGTTTGAGAAAGTAAATGAAGAAAATCAGATCCATTCACTCAAAATGGTCAAATGTTCTAATTTCCATATTTCAGCTTCACATCCATAAACACTTGGGCACAAATGGCTGAAAAGTGAATGCAAGTTGACACATAGGCAAATTGATTAGTGTCATTGCAAGTACATAAAGAGGCAGAACTTGACATATCTACATTACACCACCAAGTGGCAAAACTAAGAAATGCCTCAAAGAGAACTCACTCCAAGTTCTGTTTAATCACAGGTAACGTGAGCACCTTTACTTATCTCTGAATATGCTAACATAACAGCAATGCATACATTAGCAAACTGGTGAACCTCTTTGGTATAAGACATAACAACTTGTGAAAATTCATCTGCTGATGATTTCAGAGGCCTAAATGCATTCATACACACAAATCTATTAAAGAGACACATAATGTTTAGTAATTTACATCACAATTTAATTAAAGATTTCAGAGGAACGCAAAACCTTAAGAACAAAGATAAGACAAATTGACAGGTCTGTATGGTCGGCACATCTAATTGTGAGCTTGACTTAGCCAACAAAGAATTTCAAATTGCTTGCAATTTGGTGAGACAAAACTACAGTAACAACTCTTCAGTTAAACAACCCTACGCTATGAATCAGTGGGTAGTATGAATCTATAGAGAATATATTGCTGTTATTTAAGCTTTAGCAGGTAATACAAATTGTTTGAAGCACATAATGGACAGTATAAAGTGCACATGCCAATAACAAACTATGAAAAAGTTAGTTTGCCAACTATGTGTATATTAAACAAATTTTATTTTGCCCTAAATGAAAAACAATCTCACGAATAACATCACAAAAAAAAAATGTATGTTATTGACTGGAGATGTTTCCTAATGTCAAAAGAGCTTATGACTAATGAATGAGTAAAGCCACCACTAGACTCTATTTGGCTTTTGTAAAGGCATTCTACACAATACATTTTTTTAATAAGGGAGCCTATAGGTTCAATAGGATGGCATGAACAACAGCAACAGACATCAGCAGATGGAGCTCTACAGGAGTCATTGTAAAAAGCGGCATGTTTCAGTAACACACAAAGAGTAAAACATTATGCTCAGACAGATGCTTTGCAAAGTCAGTCAAGGTGATCTCACCTCTTTACTATCACAGTATAACTTTGTAGGCCATGAGATTACATTACATTAAAAATGTAAAAAAAAAAAAAAAAAAAAAGCTATTATGCCATAATCCACAACATGTGCAGGGGCAAAATACGCCAAAGAGAACAGGTGTCCCTGCTGCTGCACTGACCGTACAAACAACAAAAACAGCCAGTTAAACTAATTCAATTCTTATACTAACAAACAGTTGACTTGTTGAAAATGCATTCTTGGGCCTACAGGATTTTCCAAAGTGGCTTGATCCAGTTCCAAACAGCAACACACAACTAACTTCAATAAAGTTAAACAATCATGTTTTCTAGTATGTAACAAATGCCTTGAGGATTTAAATGTAATATTAATCCTTTTTAAAGTAAATCAAAGTAATAAATTGTTTTAATTGCTGTAACAGAATAAATATTTAAAGTGCCTCTGTGTGAATAATTTTCATTTGTGCTAGCCAATATGGTAATCATTTTGAAATAATGTTGACACCCGGTGGCACTGATGCAGTATCACACAAAAACAAAGGTTTTCTGTTATCAATGCCACAGTAGAAATTCACTTTTTGCAGTCAATCTAATTTATTATTCAGTGAAAGTGTCTTATAATAGGTGGGTTACAGAGATAAAGTATTATTAAGCTGGTAATGTGATCAACATGACCAGCTTAATAATACTCATGAGGAGATCTGCCCCATGTAAAATAAAACAGCTTTTATCTGGCTTCTGATTTGATCTGAGTTGTCTCATCTTATGTAAGTGGTCATGATTTTAAACATTAAAGAGATAGTGCACCCAAAATTTTTAAATTTCTCATAATTTACTCATCCTCATGTCATCCCAGATGTGTATGTCTTTCTTTCTTCTGCAGAACACAAATGAAGATTTTTAGAAGAATATTTCAGCTCTGTAGGTCCATACAATGCAAGTGAATTTTTATGTTCCAAAAAGCACAAAGGCATCAAACAAAAGTAATCCGTATGACTCCAGGGTTTTAATCCATATCTTCAGAAGTGATATTGTAAGTGTTTTTGAGAAAATTATCAATATATAAGTTCTGTTTTGCTTGATATTTTTCTCAGTGCCCAGTAGAGGGCAGTATGCACGAAGACTTTGAATCATCAAAAACACAAAAAGAAGAATGTGAAAGTGATCAGTTTCTCACCAACACCCATCATATCACTTCTGAAGATAACAATTTAACCACTGGAGTCTTATGGATTACTTTTATGCTGGTTTATGTGATTGTTGGAGCTTCAAAATGTTGGCACACATTCACTTGCCTTGTATGGACCAAAAGAGCTGAGAAATTCATCTAAATATCTTAATTTGAGTTCAGCAGATAAAAGAAAGTCATACACATCTGGGATGGTATGAGAGTGACTAAATGATGAGAGAACTTTCATTTTTGGGTGAACTATTCCTTTAAGAACCATTAATTTCTTTAGGGTTAAAACTTTTTTAATAAGGAAAATATAGTAGGTACACCTCTAAGATTGTTGATGTGTGATGTCTGTTGGCAGTGGCGTAACTTGGATATTACGGGCCCAAGTGCAAAATCCAATTTTGTCTTTTTTGCCTTGCAGGTGGTAGGGAGGTGTCCCCCTTGGCAGTTTCCATGTTCCCCCTTTCCTCCTGGGCCACAGTGCAGCTACACAACCTGCATTTTCTGTATTAACACCACTGGCTATTTGTTAATGTCTTACCTATCCTTGAAGTGATTGTCTCCAGCTCAGATAGAAACGCAGGAATCTGCTGAAGTTGTTCCTGTAGCTCCAACACAGCTCTTCGTCTATTCTCCCAATGTGCACACAGCATTACTACCTCCCTATCCACAGTCTGACAGAGAGAGACAACCACAAATCCTAGTTACCAGGACTACAACACCACAACTGCTCCATTACACTGAGTAAGCTCTTCGGTGTGAACTTACTTCCCCATTCTTGGCACACTCTTTAGCTCGCTTGTGAAGAGCCACCCAAGTGTCTTCATACCTAGAGAAAAGTAATACATACATGGTCTCAAAATCCAGTTATGATCACTTTCATCAACCATAAATACCAGATATTTATCAAAATATTTCCAAATTAAACTCTAGAAAAAATGCATTCCATTGACATTTTTGTCAATGTACTGGACAGATGCACAGTAGTATAGCTTTTAGATGCACAGATATTAAGAGATATTGTTGTTTATCAAAGGAAAGTAATGTACCGACTGAGTAGCTCCACTCCAGCAGAATATTGAGGAAGGTGCTCATCTCTTCTGGTGGAAGCACACATCACATAAACAAAACACTGATATATAACAATGCTTCTGAAAACAATAGAGTAACAACTTTTAAACTCATTCTTCCACTACCTCTGTTTCTTCTTTACTTTAGCCTCCTTGGATTTGTCACTCAGGGTCTTGATTCTGAAATGGTTAAATAGAAGCATAACAATCCAAGCAAAAGCCCTTGTTACAGAAGTGTGTCATATTTTTATTGCTGTGAGTTGGTTCCCTGGTGGTGATTCTCTAGTTATTCTGCTCTATGTAACCAAGTCCTTATTGAATGTGAGCTACAGGGACTAAAAACAGGAATCAAACATTTTTTTCATCAAACAAAAGACCAAACGGTTTATTACAGTACATTTTTGGAATTACACCATTTCCTGTTGCCCAAAAAGTTATTTTTTGGGGAACTGTTGTTGTTTTTATCTGGAGACACTGCAACAGTGACTCAACAGATCGCTTAGATGCCTCACGGTCAACTTCACATTGGCCCTCTTAGAAGCATAATAAAATAAATCTGTTATTAACATTTTAAATAAATTATACCAGACACTATTTAGCAAGGACGGGTCACTTCTATTAAAGTAGGCATGAAATGGAAGTTGCGACTGACTCTACTTCCGTATTGTGACGTATTTCTGAGTGAAACTCTGGGCAGTATTTCTGGGCATTACATAGCGGAACGGAGGCAGATCTGAACACGAGTTAGCAGTAGACACACACACACCCCTACTACTGTGCTGCTCGAGTCAACACCGGTTATCGGTGACATTGAGCAGTGATCTCAACAAATTTTTGATCAAACTGACAACATAAACGCGTGAGTACATTGCGGTCTTTGTTTACGAAGAGGCTGTAACCGTTGAAAAAAAATTGTGAACAAAAGATAACCATATTTTAACATTTTGAATCACAATACACTAAATATAAATAAAAAAATATATTCAAAAATATAAATAAACTCCATGAGCATCCGAATCAACTCAGCAATTCAGGCATGAAATGTCTCAAACACAACCGAGAATTCAGTGTTGTTCCTCCTCGTTTGAAGCAGCTAACCCGTAGCCAAGGAATTTTGAGTTAAGGAACGATAGTTTTGAAGGAAAACAGATGAAAACACTCCTTGCCATCTTCACCAACATGCGACTGACGCTTCATTCATCTCAACGCAAGGTTGTGGTTTTTATAAGAAAGGGGCAGATGAATAGTTCACAATAAGATCAATAACATGCATTTAGAAAAAAGATAGGGTGAATTTTCATTTCATGCCGACTTTAAAATGAATGTGAGAAATTGGAACGGCCAACAAATGTGGAAAGTCCCACCATACAGTTTAAGTGGGCCAAACACCTTTTAGATTCAGATATCGCCTGTTAATGAACTCACAAAAATTGCACAAAATTGCACTTTTCAGTGCGATCTGAGGTAAAGCAGCACAATTTAATATACCATTGCAGTCAGATTTTACTGCTGATTTGAAATATGTTCTTTGACCGTAATCTTGTCCAACTGTTTTGAAGATTTCAATCATTCCCCAATTAAGTAGATAAGAGCTGAAAATGTATGCTGCTTGTTAAAGGGGTCATGACATGGGTTTTTTTATTGTATTATTATGTTCCCTTAGGTGCAATTATAGTATTAATATATTTTTTTTTAAGAAAAACTTTTAAAATATATGACCTTTTCCCACCCTGTTTCTCATCCTCTGATTCAAACAGTCTGTTTTGGGGGCGTTTTCCATTTAAGACTTCAATGTTAACGCCCACTGTTATGATTGGCTAACGTCAGTGCCTATGTATCAATTATTGACGCCCCCAGCCAGAACAATATGCAAGTAAACTAAGTAAAAACACTGTGATTATTCATAATGAATGAAATTGCGCTTTAAAAAGTAGTTTAAAGTTTAAAATAGATTACTTACAGTTTGCGTCGTCGTTGTTCCCAGAATAGTCGGCACGGACTTATCTTTGAGCAACAGTTTTCTGGCAAAGCCAGCATCATATTGAGATTTGTTCTCAAAACAGTCATCCTTAAAATGTACAGAACAAACGCTTAAGTTAACACTGCCGTGACTAGGACGTCCGCAAAAAATAAACAGCATCCATTTTTCCCTGACGTCTGGATCTTTCGGCAGCTTATTCAGAGGTTTTGTTTGACCACAGCCAGGAACAGCACATCTGTGTGGCATCGTAATTTTCCTGTGCACAAGTAGTCTCTGTCAGAGCTTGCTGTCCATCGACTGAACACTTGTGAGGCGACGGCGATACTGAAATGAGCGTAGTTGTCTTTGCGCTTAAAGCGTAGTTATCTTGTGCTGGAGGCGGTCATATGCAAACGCTGAGTAGCGTCACTTCTAACCATGAATCCAGAATGAGCTGTATTTTGAGCTTGATTAAATAAATGATTCGTTTAGAATGGGGAGGACGTCTTAAAATATTAAACTTGCAGGACGTTTTAATGATACAAAGACCTCTTATATACCAAAAGATCAAGGCAAATTTGGTTTCTCATGTCATGACCCCTTTAACAGAAAAATAGCTGCCTGGGAGCATTCCAAAAATGGCAGCTGAGCGAACTGACTTGTTTAAAAAAAACTTTGATTATACACAGAAGTGAGCAACATGCTTGCCTATATCACTGGCTACAATACTCTCAAAAGCATATGTTAAATAGAAAAATTTAAATAATATTTTGACACAACATGAGTAGACCTACATGGACTGCAGTATCTGACGGTTTTTAAGATTTGTTAATTGTGACAGATATAATTGTGATCTTGATTATTTATTAGATTAATTGTGCAGCTCTTGCACTGCGGACTGTCGTTTTAAAAAGAACATTATTAACCGTTCTTAAAACGGAACGAAAAAAAAAAAATACATTTTCTGCTCATAACAAACCAAAATGAAAAACTTTTTTTTCAGTCCATGGTACATAGACAGCATTTTTAAGCACCCCGTCCGAATTATGCCCAACTACCTGCAATGCTGTCTAGTTAGGTAGCTCACAATATGATTTGATACACAGCCATTGATTCAATTACACTTCATTTATCTTATTGTTTCAGTTAATATTATGGTAAAAATAACTGCGACAAATTTTATGGTTATTTAATATTAAAAAGGAGAAAGTTCTACTTGATATAGTGTATAATAAAAGTGCAGAAATGTCCTGTCTTGCCCATCAAATGAGTCAACTGAACATTTCTAGTAGAGACTTAGTACAATTTCAGCACAGAGTTGTTAGCATTCGGCTAACGTGACAGCACTAAATATCTTGAATGCGTCCTTCTGCTAAAAAAATTAGAAAATGTATTTAATTTTGTTTCTACTTCTACACAACAGTTTTGTATTTTGAGAACAACTTAAGCCAAAACAAATTACACCCGTTGTTTTAAAGTCGGATTATGATTAGCCGGCTAATTCGCTAGCATCAAAATCTGTCGGCTTCTCGCTGAATCGTGGCAAAGCAAAAGTTATGTCAACATTGTGTAGTCCCCGAAACACCTTATTCCAGAAAATAAATACATACCCTGATGTGAAATCCTGCTGTACCGTTTGCATTCTCCCTCTGAAATTCTCAAACATGTTTTTTTATTTCCTTAACACAGGCTTGAAGGAAAACATTTAACTAGATCTCAGGGTGCTCATAGACTTCACGGGTGCTTCAATCATCCTTAATAAGTGGACAATGTCATGATGTCCCGTTTTAGGCTATGACAGTCTGGTGGTGTGTTTCGCTTTGCTCCGTTGATCAATGTCTTGTTACCTTGTTCATCCAGCTATTGCCATTTTACCTCCTCAAACAAAGATTATCAAACTTTGAATCTGCGTGGACGTTATTATAACAGTCAGAAGTTAAAATTTCTGATTTATCGTTAGCCGTAAGATTGCTGTAGGCCTACTACAGCTAGTCCTTCCGTCACGTAGTAGTAAAGCTACAAACTACACACGCCCCTAACTGAGAGTGAAGTGAAAGTGATTGAGTGGGGGACGGTTTGTTCTAACGGAGCACAGCGAAGTCCGATTCATCAAAGAGAATCGGTTCGTTCGAACGGTTCGTTTTGATGAACCTGGTCAAAAAACTATTTGCCAATCATTAGACTGGGCAGACCTTTTTCGCAAGTGCTCCACGCACGAGATTTTACTTATATTGTTCAAGTAAAAAGCATGCAGCTGAACACTTTGTTTGTTTTTTTGTCGTGTAAATATTTTATTCATAAGAACAAGTTTCTGGATTCTTTGCCCAGAGTCGAGGTATTTTTGGTTGTTGAACTACCTTATATTCTAAAGTCTCTTAAACTCACTAATAATGACTGTCACATGTCTAAAATATTATTAATGCATTAGGTATCATCAACTAACAATGGACAGCAATTTTTTTTTTAAAATAGCTTTCAGTAATATTTGTTAATGTTAGTTAAGAAAAATACAGTTGTTCATTGTTAGTACATATTAAACTCATAACTTTTCAGTAAACAAAAACGGAGTGTCTGTTTACACTAAGTGCTAATAATGGCAGAGGCTATTTACTCTAACTCCACCCACCACCACTGCTCAGACCAAACTCAAGACCTCCAGGACAGATGGGTCAACTGCTGATCAAATGAAGGCAGACATATTTTAATGTTTCGCGATAGGGCAGAGACATTAAACTGGTTAAGTGGGTTAGATATTTCGTGGATTAAGAGATTGAATAACTAAGTGACTATTTGCCCTGCAATAGTCTGCTGGAAACAGGATTTTATGACAATCTGTGCCTCTATGTGCAGTTACAGTAGCTCTGGGTGTGTGTATTGTTGTCACACTGCAGATCCAGGTTCAACTCTCACCCCTTGATATACATATGTATATATACTGTCCCCCCCATGTCTCTTGATATTTCCTGTAATACTACTTATAGTGATAAATAAAAGAGATTCATTGCAGTGATTTGCTCACTGTGAATATCTGGGAGTTGAGAGAAGGATTTGAGCCTGGTAAAATTAACCATGGTTTTACTGTAGTAATATTGTAGTAACCATGTGTTTTGGTGGAAACTAGTTCTGATGGACTAACCATGGTTTTACTACAGTAACATGTTGTTAATAGTAGTTAATAGTAACCATGTTTAATTCTGTGGTTACTATGATTTTACCAGAAAAATACCAATACCAGGGGTAGGGGTTGGTGTATGGTGTCTGTGGGACATAAACACAATACAAATGCTGCAGTGATGCCACTATACTGTATGTTAATATTTAAACAGGGGTGTAAGAGTATCTGCTACTATTTGCTCTTTGTGCAAGTTGTAAGTGTATGTTGAAATTAACATTAGCCAAGATCAGTAGCCTACATGGTGTAAAAGTATTGTTCATTGTTAGATCATGTTGTTATTTAATGTGAACCAATGTAACCAGATTTTTAAGTGTTACCAATATTATAACCTTGTAACTGAGAAATGTCCAATTATTTTTCTCTTCTTTTTCTTTTCCGTATCATTTTCTTATTGTACTGTTTATGTACTGTGTAAAAAAACAACAAAAAAAAACAACCCGCACGAGATTTTATGATCGCTATTTTACTAGATTGTGTCTAATGTTGTATTTTTTATGCTGTCATGTAACCCACATATCACAGTTTTAACACAAGTCGAGTGATTTAAAAAAAAAATGCTTTGGGAATCGGTTCGATTGACTCTTTATAAAGAACCGGTTCGAAAGAGAAATTCGTTGGCTAATCGGAATCACTGTGACGGGAGGCGGATCCTTGAGTTAGACCAGGGCTTCACTAACCTCCTCTCGCTGCTTTTCCTTTGGAGTTTGAGCCAGAGAAGAAAGTTACTGTGAACCACATGTCACTTTATTCGTTTTCCTGGAGAACGTGTAAAACAAGAACCTGCATCAATCATGATATGCCACATAACTCGTCCGGACTCTGTGGTTGTGGAAGTGGAGGTGGACCCAAAAGCCAACGGAGAGGACATTCTTAATAAGGTGAGCAATGCGAATTCAAGAATTTAGGTTCGGAAAGTTATTTAATCAATTCTTGAGTATTACATTTGGATGCTCGTTACCATCATTCATAATACAGCAAAGGTCACCATGACTGTCGTGCCACATGACTTTATCAAACAAAAAATTGGGTGTATTACAGTAATGACCATTTCTTAAAACAAAAAGGATGATCAAGAAATAGAACTAGCTACACGAAGAGCAAACATTTAGAGGTGTAATAATTGAGGAAACGTACCTATATAGCCTCAAATGTCTTTATGTTTTCTATAATTACTTATACACCACCAATATATATTGAAAAGTGGTTTTGTTCCTGTCACCTAAACGTCCATTTTATGTAGCACGTCTTGTCTTTCGAAAGGGGTGGACAGAGCCCAAGTCCCATCATGGATGAGAGCACAATTTATGCATTCCAAAAATTTATAACGGAATGTTTTTTTGTTTGTTTATGGCAGATATGCTGGAAAATGGGGATCATAGAGGTGGATTATTTTGGACTCCAGTTCACTGGTACAAAGGGAGAAATGTTATGGCTCAATCTCAGAAACAGAGTCTCTCAACAAGCAGACAGTCTGTCCCCCTGCAGACTGAGGCTGCGAGTCAAGTTTTTTGTTGAGCCCCATCTAATTCTGCAAGAAAAAACAAGGTAAAGCTCCACTTCAGTAATGGGAACCTTTTTCATTATAGAAAAATTTCTAGTAATATGTTATATATGTCTGCAGAATCATTGAGGCTTCACATATTTGCTCACTCTAGAGAACATGAGGCACATTTTTTTAAATTTTTTCTCATCTCATACATCTCTCGCAAACAGGAAGCAGCTACTTAAAGTCAAGTTACTGTGATTCATAGCACATTATGCCTCAGCAATACTGTTTTGTTTTATTTTTCCACCTTTGACCAACTTTTCCATGCATCTTGCTTAAAATGTCGTTTGACTTTCTGGCAGGGAGTTAACTGATACATGTTTGTTCTTGAAAGTGCACACTTTTTAGGGAGTGTCTCCTGTATCGGAGTAGTGTATTTTGGTAAAAACTCTTCTCTCTTGGCCATCTAAGGGACATATGTGGTTCTGAATACTCACATGTCATATGTATTATCTGCACATTTGGTTTACTGTAAATGCAGTAAGAGAAGCACCTTCATCAGATGTTCATATAATGAAAGTACAGTGTGTTCCAAACTAGAGGACTAGTGAAACTGTTTGGTCATGTCTGATGAGTGCTGTTGGTTTTGAAGGTGGGTGCTTGGAGGTGTCAGTATGCCGGAATTTCGAGTAGAAAAGTGCTATAATGTGATGCTGCCTTTTACATAATCTTACACAATGTCTGCAAAATCCAGGTTCCTCTGGGCCAGCCATTGTTATTCTTTCTCAGACTTTACATTCATGGTCTTTCATAAATTGGATTGTGCCAACATGGATTATTATTGTAGAGACTGTGAACTTTATTGTGTTATGTAACACTTAATGGGTTATATAAAATATGTTAATAGTTTTTTAGTTATGCAACAGATCTTTGTACATATTTGTGGTGTTTAGCAACAGGTTTGATCATACATTATTGTGTAATGTATTCATTTATTATAGTATTTGTTCATAGTATTACTTGTACAATTGATTTATGTCGGGGTATTAAAATATGTGCCAGAAGTCACAAGTGTACTCATGTTACTGAAATTCGCTGGGTGTAGGTCACTGATTAAACATGACTTCATGCAGACACTTTGTTTTGATATTCTAGATGAGTTAACAGTGCATGAAACTCTGTTAATGAGAGACAAACTGGGTCTTTACATATTGCAAGTGATATGTTTAAAAAAAATCTAAATAAAAAGTATATAATTGATATATATATTTACACAGCTTGAAAACATTAAGAGACCACTGCAAAATTATCAGTTTATCTGGATTTACTTTTTATAGGTATGTGTTTGAGTACACAAAATTTTTTAGTTTTATTCTATAAAGTACTGACAACATTTCTCCCAAATAAAAATATTGTCATTTAGAGCATTTATTTGCAGAAAATGAAAACTGGTCAAAATAACAAAAAAATGCAGTGTTTTCAAACCTAGAATAATACATGAAAACAAGTTAATATTCATTTTTAAACAACACAATACTAATATTTTAACTTAGAAAGAGTTCAGAAATCAATATTTGGTGGAGTAACCATAATTTTCAATCACAGCTTTCATGTGTCTTGGCGTGCTCTCTACCAGTCTTTCACATTGCTGTTGGGTGATTTTATGCCACTCCTGGCGCAAAAATTAAAGCAGCTCGGCTTTGATTGATGGCTTGTGGCTATCCATCTTCCTCTTGATCACACACCAGATGTTTTCAATGGGGTTCAGGTCTGGAGATTGGGCAGGCCATAACAGGGTCTTGATCTGGTGGTCCTCCATCCACACCTTGATTGACCTGTCTGCGTGGCATGGAGCATTGTCCTGCTGGAAAAAGTTTTCTTCCAGGATAACCTTGTACATGGCTTGATTCATGCATCCTTCACAAAGATGAATCTGTCCGATCAGCCTTGCTGAAGCACACCCAGATCATCACCGATCCTGGATCATGGATCAGTGTCGGTTCATTCGTTTTTCATGTATTTTTTCTTTCTCTGCAGACATTTGTTTCTATTGCATGTGAAGGAGGAGCTTTTTAAAGGAAGCTTGCGATTGGACACGGAACAGGCAATTGAGTTCTGTGCATTATTGGCTCAGGCAGAGTTTGGAGATTACAGCCATAACACGGCCAATTACTGCTACTCCCAGATCTATGGTCAAGAACCCAGCCATGACACCATCAACAAGTAAGAACACTAGGAGTTTGTTGTAAATTCACAGTCAAAATAACACGATCAAAAATTCATTCTCTGAATGCTGTAGAAGACAATAGCAAGCAATACAGATATAACATGGAAATTCTGACCATACAATTCTGACTGACAAAACAGAACATCTCATTTAATTTTAGTGTTTGTTTTGTGGAACGGCTGTCTTGTTGTTATAGTATTTGTTGGAGGCATAAAGAGTTGGAAGGTGTCAGTCAAGCTTCAGCAGAATATCTAGCCCTGCAGCTGGTTTCCTCCCTTAACAACTATGGTATAGAGTGGCATTCTGCTCGTGGCTCAGAGGGACAGGAGCTGCTCATTGGGGTTGGACCAGAGGGCCTGTTTGTCTGCAAAACAGATTTCACTCCTATTGAAAGGTAAAGACTTGAAAACGATGATAAGAGATCTCATAGGCTCATTATGAAGTACACATTTCAATCCTATTACATGATTTGTTCAGAATCATATATCCAGTCATTCAAATGGCCACTCAGTCTGGAAAGAACGTATATGTGACCATCACAAAGGACAATGGAGACAGTGTGGTGCTCCTCTTTAAGTTCGTCAGTCCCAGTGCTGCCAATGGACTGTATCGTGCTATCACAGAGATCCATACATTTTACAGGTGAATATTGCTACAATTCTATCAGCTTTACTTAGGAAAGAGATGTCAAAAGAGAATACAATTTAAGTTACTCTTGTTTTGAACTAAAAATCCCTAAGTCCTATGATCCTTTGAATTTCACCCTCTGACAACATCAAATTTTATATTAGCTCAGTGGTTCATGACTATATTTTTTTTTGGCACATTGCCTAATTGCATAATTATCTTCAGGGAACATGAAATATGAAAGATAGAAGATAAGAGATATATGGATGCATGTATGAATTCTATCAGCTGCACTGCAAAAAAGTGGTAACCTGCAGTTTTAACCTTAAAGAGTTATTTTTACCTAAACTAACTCTTAAAATTTGTTTGGTTTGTGTAACCTAATGAAAAAATTTTGATTCAGTGATGTTGTTAAATTGTATTTATGACTTGAACTAAACTAGTTTATTTAGATGTAACCAAAGAAGTGCATTTTTTAGGTTAAAAGTATTTTCATTGTGGTTAAAGGGTTCCAAAAGAGTATAGTTTAAGTCTTGACTGACATTCAACTCAAAACCTTAAAGTAGTACTTTGTAGTAGTACTTTGGCATATTCATAATGCCAAAGTACTACTACACTAACTGCAGGCTGTTAGCTTATTGAGCACAGATTTCCATGAAAAATAAAAAGATATTAATAAAAACAATAATAATCAGAATTTGCTTACATTTTATGTATAAAATAATGAATGTGGTAACATCTAAATGAACTGGTTTGATTCAAGCCAATACATCCCAGATGTGTATACATTTCTTTCTTCAGCAGAAAACAAACAAAGATTTTTAGAAGAATATTTCAGCTCTGAAGGTCCATACAATGCAAGTGAATGGTGATCAGACCTTTGTAGCTCCAAAAATAATATAAAGGACAAACTGAAGTAATCCATATGACTCTGTTGTTTAAATCCATACAGTATCTTCAGAAGCTATATAATAGATGTGGGTGAAAAACAGGAACAAATTTAAGTCCTTTTTTAATCTAAATATCCACTTTCACTTTTACGTCTGAAAGTCACATGTGGTGCCTGTTTAGTTTTACTTTAACTTCTGAAAGTGAATTTTAAAGTGGAGATTTAGAGTAAAAAAGGTCTTAACTATTGTTCTTTTTCTCACCCACACCTATTATATCGCTACTGAAGATGTGGATTTAGCCATTGGATTAGTATGGATTACTTTTAAGTTTTCTTTATGTGATTTTTGGAGCTACGAAGGTCTGATTACCATTCACTTGCATTGTATGGACCTACAGAGCTGAGATGTTTTTCTAAAAATCATTGTTTGTGTTCTGCTGAAGAAAGAAAGTCATACACAACTGGGATGGCATGAGGGTGAGTGAATGATAACTGCACCTATCAACTTTTGCAAAACAGTGCAAATACATTTGTGTAGATATTTGAAAATGGCTGTTTGATGAACGAGACATGCCTTTCCTTGCCTATGTTTATTAACACAATTATAACTTATAACTCTTTCAGGTGTGACACAGTAATGAGCACAGTGAAGATGCAATACAGTCGGGACTTCAAGGGTCACCTGGCCTCCCTGTTCGTCAATGAAAGCATTGACATTGGTAAACGGTACATGTTCGATATTCAGCGGACGTCCAAAGAAGTGTATGACCGTGCCCAGCGTGCCCTGTTCAATGCAAGGATTACCGGAACTGAATGTGGGAGCATGCGAGACAGCTGCAGTCCCTCGTCCTCTCCGCTGAGGCACGTGCAAGTTGCGAGGGAGGAGAGGACGTGCATGAGCTGCAGAGAAACTCACATTCTGAGGGAGAAGCTCCAAAGGCTAAAAGAGGCTCTGACCTGTGCTCTGTGCCTTGAAAAAGAGATCAATGCTGCCTTCTGTCCTTGTGGACACATTTTATGCTGCTATAACTGTGCCAGTCAACTTCAGGTGACTATTGTAACATAATTACAAGATCAGTGCTGTTTAGATTTATGGGCATTGTAGTACTAGTAATAATAAACAATTAAATGTACATGTAAATACATAGAAAATGAAAGTGTGATTTGTCATGCTTAGAAATTGTCATCTGTACTAGTTGCAAGTTAAGTTAATAATTAAGAGAACATGCAGGATTAGGTTTACGTAACTTCTAGTTACCCTCCTAAAATATTTCCCTACATGTGACCGACATGTGACATCATCCATTAGTGTCTGTTCAGACAAAGATCTTGATAATCAGAAATGCTCTATATGCAGCAGTCCTATGACCTTTTGAATTTAACCTGTCATTATAAAAGTCTTATATCAATTCTATGGTGCATAGCTGTATAGTTGAAAATGGCCTATTTGCCTATTTATCTTCAGTGAACATCAGATGAAAGATAGATCAGATATAGGTGTATTTTAACATTTGTAACTTTTTTTTTCTAATCAGCTTTGCCCAGTGTGCCGCTCAGAGGTGAACCGTGTCCAGCATGTTTATTTACCCACCTGTGCCAGTCTGCTTGGCCTGGCGGAGGCAAGATATGTCCCCTACAATGCGCCCAGAGGGACTGCCATCTCAGAGAACTGTGACAATAAAGAAAAGAGCTGCCAGATGTAGAATGGATAATATCTGCGCACTGCACATGGACTGGTACACTATCCACATACTATTTAGAAAGTAATGACATTTTTATGATAAATAATATATGGTTCTATGAAGTCAGCATTGAAGGATAGTAGTTTATCCAAAAATGAAAATTCTATCATCATTTACTCAATGCAACACATTTATTCATGTTGTTCCAAATCAGTTTGGCTTTCCTGTCTTCCATGGAACACAATAGAAAGGCAGAATGTTAGGACAGCCTCAGTCACCATTCAGTTGGTGCAATGAAAGTGAATGGTGTAATATTACAGATTAAGGCTGGCTATCTGCAAGAACCTTGAGAAATAACGACTGAACTGTTAGTGGTGCAACATTCTCCAAACGATAGAAGAGAAGCCTGATAATATAGTTTTATTTATATTTCTTGTTTAATTAAAGGCTAATCATACTTTACAGGAGTAAACAAATAATTAATACTGCAGGGGGGAAAAAACTGTATGTCAGCACAACCCTAATATAGAGTGTATGATATAAGAAAACAATACAGAGAGGCAAATATTTGCAGAGTAATGAGTTAAATGGCGCTTTAATAGTCTTTAATACTTTAATACCGGGCCACACAATATAATTCTAAAAGCAATCATGTTTATTGCTTTTTCTCAAAAACAGCATTTATTTCATATTTATTTTATGTTCTGCAAACAAGTTCCAGCAAAAATTTGTAAGTTGACCTGATTGTAACAGGATGCAACTGTAACAGGTCTTGATAACACTCCACACCAAGAAGGATTTAAAAAAAGTATTTATCTATGTTATTATTTTCAATTTAACCTTATAAATATATCAAAAAATACATTTTAGTAAATTATATGAGTTTTTATTCAGTGCTACTGCAGTATTTACAAAAAGGGACACACTTTATATTAGGTGGCCTTAACTACTATGTATTTAATCATTTGATACAATGTACTTATTATGTACATACATGTTGTTGCATTGTATTTACATTTAAAGAACTTGCATTTAATTACATTTGTAGTTACACAGTTAAATTTACCCCTAACATAACCCTTACTCCAAAACCGTGTTTGTACTCCCCAATCCTAACCCTAACCTTACTCCTAAACCTTCCCTTACCTCAGCCTCTGTAGCAGCAAATGTGCCCGTTTTCAGAACAACATGTAGTTACGCAGTAAATCCAGTACATAGTCTTGTATGTATTTCAAGTTAGTACATAGTAGTTAAGGCCACCTAATATAATGTGTGACCAAAAAAGTATCTTATGCACTTTATAACAAAAGGTCCAACTAACACAAAAAGTTATATCTATTATGTTGACATGCATTTCAGTTTTATTTTTGGTGTGAAATAAAGAGTTTTTACCAAGCTTTCAAAACCTGACATTTGTTCTTGTTTTTAAGATGTTTTTTTGTAGGCTTTGTTTATCTACACAGGATGTTTGTTCTGTTGAATTAATTCTAAGACCTTTTAAGTGCAGCCTAGTTCATACTGATACACTTTGCACACACACACACACACACACACACACACACACACACACACACACACACACACACACACATGTTGTGTTTCCATGTTTTATGGGGACTTTCCATAGACATAATGCTTTTTAATACATAATACTGTACAAACTTTATATTCTATCCCCTAAACCTAACCCTACCCCTAAACCTAACCCTCACAGAAAACTTTCTGCATTTTTACATTTTCAAAAAACATAATTTAGTATGATTTATAAGCTGTTTTCCTCATGGGGACCGACAAAATGTCCCCACAAGGTCAAAAATTTCGGGTTTTACTATCCTTATGGGGACATTTGGTCCCCACAAAGTGATAAATACACGCACACACACACACACACACACACACACACACACACACCTTTTAATCTCAGGATCCAACCAGATTTAGCTGTATAATATTTTTAATGAATGTGATAATTAACAAATTATTTGTAGATGGTTGAACAAGCAAACCTTAACATGGCATGACATGAGCTTCATACAAAATTAGTATGCATTAAGCGGCCTTAAAGTTGTTTCTTGAACTACTGTAGGTCCACTCTATAAACCCTACTGTAATAAAGTAATATTAGTACCAAGTAATATTGAAACTCACTTTTTGCACGTACAGTATAACTGTACTGATACTGTACATACAACTTTACTGATATGCACAGATAACTATATTGTCTGACGCATTGATGGTAAAGGTTATACCTAATAAAATCTCCTCATAACCCTTGACAGGCTAGATAAATACATTAGCAGACACCTACCAAAACGAATAGGTCATACCTTACAGTGGAATGTTTCCTTACAGAGCATGGCCATTTAAATATAATTTTCCATTATGCTTAAATATGATTTTAAGGTCACATATGGATGCAGATGCCTTGAATTATTCAATGACACAGTCAAGGTTGTATCCATCTGACCCTTTTAGAAACTCTCCTAAGACAACAACATTCTGATTACACATATTTAAATCTCTAATACATGAACTTGGTGTGAGAAAGGATGCCAAAAGCTTGACAGAGGACTCATTGTTAGACTACTCAACATTTGACTGAAAGTGAGCATCTCTCCAAAAAAATATTGCCCCATTTCAGTTAAATGCTCTCCTGAGACACTAACCTTATAGCAGACACAATGTCTTGCATAAAACCCTAGACGCCCATCTGTTACATACAGGGTTGGGGAGGAACGGTATACATGTAACAGGATTATGTATTGAAAATAAAAAATATTAGTAACTGTATTCCACTACAGTTACAATTTAAATAATTGGTAATAATAAGAATACAATTACATTCAAAAAGTATTTTGATTAGTGAAGAGATTACTTTGCATTTTATTGTAATTTGTTTCGTCTGATTAGTTATAATTATTAGTTATTACATTTCTTTCAGATGGAAAATATTTAGATGCGATCCAAAGTGCATTTGAACAGCAGTGAAACACTTTCTTATGACAGAGAAGTAAGTTTGGAGCAGAAGAAATAGAAATAAACCTTGTGTAAATTTTCAGCTTTACGCTAAGAAAAAAGGCTATTTCTAGACATTTTACATGCACATGTTCCCAGACATGATCATGTATTTTATCAAGAAAATTGGATCTTAATTTCTTTTTTCTTGTAAGACCTTTGATATTAAGGCAAAAATCGTATTCTTGATAATAATTTTGGTATTGTTTTCCTGTAAAAATATCTAAAAATCCTTAAAACAAGATCAGTTTGATTTTTCTTGTTTTAGAACACTGTATAAGATATTTAGTGTTTTTTCAGAGAATGTATTTTAACATGTGTATTTTGTAGCCAAAACAAGTTAAAAAAATCTACCAGTCCTGAAGAAGTAATCCATAGTATTTAGAGTATATTACTGACCTTGAGTAATCTAACGGAATACATTATAAATTACAATTTACATCATGTATTCTGTAATCTGTAGTGGAATACATTTAAAAAGTAACCCTCCCAACCTGGTTACAACTTACATTCTGAAAAGTAGTGTGCTGCCTGAAGCCTCAAGGTATAGCTTGACATGTAATTACCATTGATTGAGATAGATTCAGTTGAGCAAGTGTGATGAACTTTGGGCTGTATGTTGTGTATAAGCCTAAAATGGATGCATGGTCAACATCACTCTGGCATAGAAGATTTCTTCACAGAAAACATCTGTTACCTTGTTCAAGTCTCGATGCTAACAGGCCCTCCCAATCTGGGGCAGCAGGGGCAATATGGGGCTACTCTTTTAAAATGTTTACTAACTTATATCCTTATGTCTTTCTGCACTAATTAAAACATAATTTAATCACTTATTAAAATGTAGTATCACTACTAGTGCACTTCTATACTACCTCTCTCTTTCCTAGCATTTGTCCCACGTTGGTGCAGGGTCCGCTTCGTGATAGTCCGCATATATATTTGATTTGGCACAAGTTTTATGTCGGATGCCCTTCCTGATGCAACACCCAGTGGCTGGGGACTCTCACTCACACACACACATACGGGTCAATTGAGAGTCTCCAATTCACTTAACCTGCATGTTTTTTGGACTTGTGGTTGTGAGGAAACCCACGCAAACACAGGGAGAAAATGCAAACTCCACAAAGAAGGCCCCTAGATAAGCCGAGACTTGATCCCAGGACCTTCTTGCTGTGAGGCGACAGTGATAACCACTACTCCAGAGTAGCTCACATCAAATAGGAAAATTTACTTTTACTCACTCATTTACTCATCCTTATGTTGTTCAGAACCCATATGCTGTTTTTTTTTCTTCGAACATAAAAATAGATGTTTTAAGCAGCTCTATTCCATAGAATAACAGTTTATAGTGAGCAGGAGAGGTCAAGCTTCATAAAGGACACATACTATAAAGCACTATTAAAGGTTTCGTATAAAGACATCATAACAGTAGACCATATGACAAATGCTCTATATTCCAAGCTTTATGGGGCCACACAACAGCTTTGTGTTGTATGGACTACTTTTATGGTATTTTATAATGATTGTTTTTGACAGCAGTGGTCAAAATGAAATGTTTTTGCATGGAAAAGAGCAGCGTTAGCATTCTTGAAGAAAATATTGTGTTAAGATTCTACTGTGAGAAAAAGAGAAACAACTTGAGGGCAGTAAATAATTTTGTGTATTTTATTTTTTGCTAGCCAGCTGACACAGTCATGTCACTTTACAGATACATCAATGATGAAAAGAAATTCAAATGATATTCATCTTTTCTTTGAGACAGCACAAAAAGAAAGAAAAGATGACTGAAACAGACAGATTGCTAGCAATGCAGACACAATGCAGTGTTTGTCTTGTACTGTGTGAACTTTAAAAATACATGTGTCTTTTAAAACCAAAAAGTATACAATTTTGGGCCTTTATCGAATTTCAAGCCTTTATTCAGAAAATGATTGCATTCAGCACCTTTACTATATTAAAGGACCAAAGAGCACCATTATATTTGTAACCTCAACACCCGTGACTCCCAAAATGGTTTGGTCCCCCCCAATGTTCAAGACATGGTTACGGCCTTGGTAATATACAAGAGAATTTTCATTTTTGGCCAGGGACTAAAAACGATTCAGGGAACGCAAATGAAAACCAAAAACAACACTTTACAATAAGGATTTATTAGTTTACATTAGTAAATGCATTTTTAACAGTTAGTAAGTTAATTGTTCATTGTTAGTTAATGTTAGTTCATGTTGCATGAACTATTGTTAACATATACTTTTGATTTTAAAAATGTTGTGCTGACCTCACGCGCCTCCTTACAAATCCTCAGAAGGATCAAGAGAGGTGAGGGGGGGAGAACACATGCCAAAGCTAACCAATAACACTGTTATCTAAACAAGATAACAAGACAATAAAACCAATGAAAACAAGACACATGAACATGGAGGGAAACACGAAATCACATGACAAGGGAACAACATGACATGAAACAGGAACTAGAATTTCAAAATAAAAGACATGAAACACATGAACCAACAAAATACACATGACAAAGTCCAAGGTTCTATCAGGTGAGCTACAAAGCAAGCTAACAATATAGAAATAAAGGTGTATCTGTAGTGGGTCTGTTATGCAAGTGATAAAATGTATAGTTCTTCAAATCATGTGTTAATATCATAACATAGCAGGGGTAAGATATAGAGTTCTAAGTTGTAATCGTTAATTTTACTTGTGATTTCTATGACAATGAATACAATGCACAGTTGTTGTAGCGCCTCTATTGTTCATTTCACCAGGAAACTGCAGCGAAATGTAGAAAACGGCATGTAAAAGTCAGTTTGCTGTGAAGAGTACAAGAAATAGATATTGTTATACTGAAGGGGGAAATTCTGACGAGCTAGCACTGTGTGGCGCCATATATATGCCCAATAATGACTAGAGGGCTTCACGGGTCCAAAAATGTGTGCCTGAACCTGAAGAACTAGGAAATGTGCTACCCGGAACCGACTCAGACCGTCGGTTATTTGAAAGTTTGGACCCGGACCTGTGCAGAAAAGAGAAATGCCATAAATGTACTACCCGGAAGTGATTCAGACCAGTCTATTATTTTCAATATGGACCCGGATCCGGCCAGGACACACAGACCCGATTGAACCCAATCAGCACAGATCCCACAGCTAATTGCTATTAACAAGTCACTTTACAATTTGTGAAAATAAACCTTTGTACCCTTCTCTCCTTGCCAAGAAAGATGGCATCCATGTTGTTCCTCTCTTGCTGATTGAAAGAGCATGCATAATCCACTCATTATTTCAGTTTCAAAAGTCCAATTGTGGTCACGGTGGCGGATGACAAACGTGACTGCAGCTTTGCAGTTTTTTTGTTTCTCGCATTATTAGATAACTTCCACTGTTTGCCCTTTTGAACTATAACAGGGGTCGGGAACCTTTTTTCACCAAGGAGCCAATTTTTTTATTTTTGGTTGATGCATTTTTCGAAAGAGCCATACCACAAACGAATAATTTACTATTTTACTACGTTTTTCAATAAAATACAATGTTTATATTGCCCATAGACTACTCAAAAACAAACAAATATGCAAATATTAGGTAACATGTTGCAATATGGAATTGAGTACACATGTTTGTGCAGGTCTCCATAAAATTCCAATCATTTTACTTCATGAACATTTTTTACTTCCCTTTTGGGCTGGGCGATATGTAAACACATTTGACTGATAATTACATTTAAAATATCAATAGTCGATTATATGGTCAATCCCCAAGATCGGTGAATATTTTTGCTTTATTGATTTAGCTTTAAAAAAATAATTAATTTATTGAAACACGAAAAACTTGAACAAAAGACATTTCTAAATTCAAATTGCACTTTAAACGAAACGAAAAAGCAATACAAATGAAGTGATAAAAAAAATCGTATAACCACCTCCCCAAATCCAAACATTTACCGGCTCCATTTCGCATCACGCAAGTATCAGTATGCAGCAACAGGTGCAAGCATACAACTTAATAACTGAAGACAATTATAAGTGTAAAGATAATTATAATAATCATCATAATAAATAAGCCTAAAAAATATGGTGTTCCCAAAAAATTTTGCCAAATGTGTTCTTATCGAATGTGTTTTTATTCCATTTTGGTCATATTTATTCTGCCTAAAGAAAAAAATATAATTCAATTTTAGGTTCAAGGCGAACGTGTCTTGTATTACCTTATGATTTAATCACTTTCGTCTTTGTTTAATTAATTCAAAGATATCTGTATATATTACAGAACCTGCAGAGTTGCGTTCACAATGTGTAAAAGCGAACTAAACTCACAATACCTCACAAGATGATCAGAGATCATTTGCAGCATTCTCATAGCTTTTCTTTTGTCTGTTCTTAAAAATATAATAAAGTGTGTTTCTTCAAACACGTCAGCATTTCTTGTCATGTGTCACTCCGAGACACCTTTTGCAGATAGATGAGCAAAATTACTCGCGCATGAAATGCATTTGCAGAGGAGTTCGCAAATTGGATTGAGTCTCGTCTCATTTTGCGGGTGCTATATCACACCCTGGTTGCACATAAAAAATAACGAACGTTCATAAAATCGCTCGTAGAAAATTCTCTAAACAGCTAAGATCAATAGTTATTGGGAAACGAGTCCCAAAACTCTATGAATGTTCGTGTGTTGGAGAAGCGCTTTCATTGCACACTGCGTGCACACATCAAATCGACGCGCATCGGCGGCTTTTCTCTTCAAAATATAATCACGTTTCGTCAAACGCGCGTCTTTGTGTCTAATTTCTTGTTATATATCTCTCAAGCTTCAAGCTTTACAATCGCACCCACACCTTCTGTTGGAAAAGTATTTCTAGAACATTTTAAACAATCATGTGTTTTTTAACAAAGAGCCACATCTCGACCCCTGAACTATAACAATGATTGCTCATTCAGTGCCATGGCAGCTGACATTAGCATCCCTAATTTGCTGTCATCTGTGCTCTCTGAGACCTGTCTGATCATAGATTTGAGATATACAAAGCGAACGAACTCCAACCACAATATGTCAAAAATCCAGCTGATGCCAATAATGCACTTATGTTTATGTCATCTGTCAAACAGGATATGGCGGAATAAGTCCCGCCTTCTAAATAAAAAAGCCAATCGTCAATTGATAAAGTCATCGTGTCACTGCAGATGTTAAATAGACCCTTTCTGAGGTGGTTACAAGAGTGGGGGATGTTGAAAAACGGATCGGTTATCTTAAGTCATAGGAGAGGGAATTATCTGTAAATCTGTCAGCGACCAAGGTGGATTTGGAGCATATCTGGGCGAAGTTGGAGGACATGGAGAACCGTAGCTGGCAGAATAACATCCGTATCGTTGGAATCCCGGAGGGAGCAGAGGGACTGCTTGACATAGCAAGCCAAAAAAAAAATCGAGTGAGCTCACAGGGTTCCTGCTCATCGATCTGCAGAGGGAGGCAGGCCCCGATCAATTCTGGCCAAATTTCTGAGATCATCTGATAAAAATCGTGTGTTATGTGAGTTGAGGAGTAAAGGAAGGCTTTCTTGGAAGAACCACAGCATTTTCTTGTTCCCAGACTTTGACAAGAGAGAAACGTGATCAATTCAAGTAATGCACAAAACTTTTACATCAACGTAAGGTTTTTTTGCACTGATATTCCCAGCCAAATTGAGAATAGATGCTAAGGATGGCCATAAAACATTCACATGCCCACTGCAAGCAATGTCTTTCATAAAGTCAATGGAGTGAGTAAAGACAAAGTCTTATTTTGGCTAATATTTATGCACCTAACGTTGATGATCAAGGCTTTTTTATAGATCTTGAATGGATGTTGCAAGCCGGTGGCACTCCTCATGATATAATATTGGGAGGAGACGTTAATCTTTTGACGAACTCAGTTCTTGATCACAGTGAAGCAAATGTGGGCAAGCCCCCTAGAGCAACATTGACGCTTCACAGGATGTGTAAAAATCTTGGTTTTACAGATATTTTGAGACTTTTGAACCTATCTGGTAGGGACTATAAAAGTTTTTCATCAGTCCATAAGATTTATTCTAGAATATATATTTTTTTAATATATATCTAAGTCCCTCATTTCATCTGTCGTTGATTGCTCAATTGGAAACATTATAGCCTCAGATCATGCCCTGGTGTTTTTAGAGGTGTTGCCACATATGAAGAAAAGGAAATTATATAGTTGGCACTTCAATGTATCCCTTTTGCGAAATCCTGAATTTCAACAAATGCTAAAGACTGAAATCAATGTCTATATGGAGACCAACTAGTCCTCAGTATACTCTCTGTGCTTGGGAGGCACTTAAGGCAGTTCTTTGGGGCCGTATCATACATTATGCCGCATTCACCAAAAAATCCAAAGTACAAGCACTCATGGAATTGGAAGGGAATATTAAACGTACCGAGGCAGAGCTGAAGCACCATATGTCTTCTAATGGTCTCTGAGAACTGAGAAATTGACCCGATTAAAATACAGATATAATACTATTTTGTTGCTGATGATGGAGGTTTAGCTATTCAGGGCAAGACAGTCATACTTTGAGTCAGGGGACAAAGCAGGGAAGCTTCTGGCTAGATATATAAAACAGAGAGAGTCTTTTTCTATCATTCCCTCAGTGACATCTGCTGGTGGTGACATATTTACCTCAGCAACTGATATTAATAACGCTTTTAAAAATTATTTCTTGATCTTTATAGTTCCAAATTATAGTCTACTGAACAGGATATTAGAAACTTTGTGGAACCCTTATAACTTCCTAAACTTTCGGCTGATTCACTTGATTCTTAGATTAACTTGGAGGAGTTTGGTGAGGTAATTAAGACTGCTTTGCTGCTGAATTTTTTAGATCTTATGCTACAGAACTGGCTCCATTTTTTCTAGAAGTTTATTTGGAATCATTAAAGATTGGAAAGCTTCCTCCAACCATGACACAAGCCCGGATCAGTCTGATTCATAAAAAGGACAAAGATCCTGTTAAAATATAGTAAACATTTTTGGCTTACCGATTAAGTAAAGTTATGACATCTCTTATACATATAGATCAAGTGGGGTTTATTCGGGGCTGTAGCTCTTCTCATGACATTAGGCATTTCATCAATATCATGTGGTCAGTGGCGAATGATCAGATGATCTTTTAAAAATTTTGGAAATGTACGTGTTCGGGAATACTTTTATTTCATGGATCAAGTTACTTTATAAACACCCGGTAGATGTGGTACAAACAAATGGATTCTTTTCAGATTATTTTACTCTGGATATGGGCACCCAGCAGAGTTGTCCTCTTTCACCGTTATTGTTCTGTCTTGCCCTGGAACCATTAGCAGCCATAATAAGAAATAATTTTACGCAGATAATATTTTATTATTCAAATCTGACCCCACTAGATCTATGCCTTGTCTCCACAGAATTATCCACAAAGTTCTCAGGATACAGAGTTAATTGGTCTAATTCCGACGATTTGGCTCAGACAGCATACTGTCCGGTAATGGCTTTTCAGCCGGTGCCTTCCAATGGCCCAAACAGGGCATAAAGTATTTGGGTATTTTATTCCCAGCTAATTTGTGTGATTTAGTTAGTTAGTTTTAACACTTTAATAAAAAGGTTTTCGAGCGATGTGGGCAGGTGGGCTTCATTACATTTATCGATGATTCGGAAGGTTAATGCTATTAAAATGAATTGTATTCCAAAATGTAAATATCCTGCGGCAATCTCACCCTCTAGATGTCCCCCTCTCTTATTTCAAGCAATTTGATGGCATTGTGAAGTCCTTCATTTGGAATAATAAATATCCAAGAATACATACATCTCAGTAAATTGCACAGGCCGATTGGCAAAGGCTAGGCCTACCCAAGATTTTGTTTTATTATTATGCATTCGGTATCAGACATTTGGTTAATTGGTCACTTCCACCTGAGAGAGCCCCTTCCTGGTTTTGTATTGAACAGGAATTTCTTGCCCCTATTTCGCTATTGCAAAGCCTTTCGATCAAACTAACCATGAATTAAGTTAAACCCCTTAAATTAAATTAAAATCTCGCATTTGCACGCGGTATGGACAAAAGTGTCCAGAGTTTTAAATTCAGACATTTATTTAAATGTTGCTTTGAGCATATGGCTGAACCCAAAGTTATGTATTAATATGTCCCCTTTCTGCTGGATAGAGTGGATTGTGAGGGAGGTTAATATGCTCTGTGACCTATATGAGATTGGAATGTTGAAAATATGGTTCAACATTTTGGGATTCCCAGGTCTCAATTCTTCAGGTATTTACAGCTGCGCCACCTGCTCTGTACTATTTTTGGGAGTAGCATACACCACCATAGAGCGGCAGATACGCTGGGAGTGGTGATTACATGCTTTTGGAAAAGGTCATGAGGCATCAGTGTATTACTCCCTGTTAATTCAGAGTCTGGGATACGGAGCTTCAACTTCTCAACGTCTCTTCAACTGCTCTCTTTATCTTTCTCCCATAAGAGATTATGGGAGAAAGATTTAAACTTGGTATTGGAGGAGGGAGTGTGGGCTAGGATTCTGAAAAACAAGTCTACGTCTAGAGATGCAAGTGTGTGCCTTATAGAATTTAAGATTTGACATCGATTCTATTGGACCCATTCTAGATTGTATAGGCTTGGCCTTAAAGACACACCCACCAACTGACCATTCAGAAGATGGGGACACAACTGTTTTTTGGTGGTGTGTTAAGATCCAAAAATTTTGGTTGAGGGTTCAGAGTTTTATGTGTGAAATACAGGGCACTCAAATTTAATTTTGCCCCAGACTCTGTATTTTAGGCAATAGGGTTGTCATTAATACAGGGGATAAATGCATAAATAATTGGTTCGCGTTATGATCGGCAGACAGATTTTTCTTAGGGGATGGAAGTCCGCTGGAGCGCCCTCATTTCAAGAGTGGTGCAGAGAGATGGGGAGGGTAGCGACATTCAAGGAAATGTCATGTAGAAGGCTAGGCAACTTAGATTTATTTAATAAAAAATGAGGCAGCATTTTGGAGGGCTCTCAGGAGGGGCAGTGGAGAGAGAAGTGTAGTTTTAATGTGTGAGATTATTTTTCTTCTTTTTGTTTTCTTTTGTGTGTATACTCAAATGTGACCACAGGGATATTTGTTGAGGGTCAGTGTGGGGTTGGGGATTGGGAGGGGGAAAGTTGGTTGATTATGTGAATATATGTGTCCATTATATGAATCATTAAAAGGTGTTAATCAGAAAAAAATAACCAGTTAATTTAATTTAGCTAATTTTGTCATGGGGTTCAAGGGTTTTATCACAGTACATACAGTTTTGGGAATTACATCACTTCCTGTCGAAAATGCCTGAAAAAATGAGGATTCTCTCTTTTTAGTTTAACGTAAGCAAGTGCTTTGATCCTGAAGGCTGGATCCCGCAGCATCACACACACATTTCTTTTCCTAATTGCATGTTGATGATGCAGCATTCTGTGACATGTTGAAGGCCATTTTAACAACTATATATATAATTACTACATTATAAAAAAAATATTCGCCCACGTTTAGCCCAATTGCCAGATGGTCATATGTGTATCTGAAATTGTTTTATATTTTTGGTGTCTGGAATGAAATTATTGATGAATAAATCTCATTTCATCAAAAAAGAGGCACATAAAATTGGCACAGTATTTTATTAGAGTGATTATGCAGATACAATAGATTTGCACTATACAGCAAGTCATTGAATAGGACATAATTGCCAAAAGTCTGATTCCTTTTCCATTTAATAAAAATCTAAACAAAAAAAACTTGCAAGCACCACCAAAGAAATGATCACTGATTTCACTGAACAGTCTCAGATGCTCTGTTCACATAAACACACAACAGTTAGAAAAGTTGAGGTTGACTTCTGTCATAATTGCTTTGTGTTGGTTTTTAGAAAAGGAGCTAGTCAAAGAATGAGAATAATATCACAGGTACAACAAATCACACAAATATAGTAACTACATTGAATGTATAAGAAAATGATAAATCAGTTATGTGCTATTTTTTGTCTTTTTAAAAGTAAGTGTCACTCTGGCATTGAGGTTTAACAGGAGGTAAAAGATCTACCCCAGAACTTCCTTTACAACAATATTAAAAAACAATGAGTTCAGTGACTGAGTGTGTTCTGATGGGTCACTCTCCAGATGTCAAGTTTGGTCTCCCAACCCTTAATGAGGCCTTGTGCTATTGCTAGAGCTATTCCTGGCTATGGACCATTGAGGCATATATGCATACAGTAAAATCCGACTGTCTTTGGATATATAATATTTTGTTGATGCCCAACCTTGTACATACAACAGAATGTTGTATTTCCTATATGAACACATTTTCAGAAGAGCACATGAGCTACAGGAACAGAAACAGTCATTTGGGCCAGTTTCTCAACCTGAGAATACAGTTTGACTTATGCTATAATTATTTATAGTACTTTTATGCCTTTAAGTGGTTGACAGCCTTAAAGGGATAGTTTACCATAACTGAAAATGCTGTCATCATATACTCACATTCATTTTGTTCCAAACTTTCCATCTTCCTTGAAACAAAAGATGTTTAGAAGAATGACAGCCTGAGTCACCATTCACTTTCATTATATGGAAGAAAAAAAGTAAAAAAGACATGACAATGAAAGTGAATGGTAACTGATACATTCTGCCAGAAAATGTCATACAGGTTTGGAACAACATGAGGGTGTAAATTAGTTTAGTTTTTTTAACTAACTATCCTTTTAACATTTCTTTTTTAAATTTGATATAAATTATAATAAATTGATAAATAAAGCACACATTGGACAAAGGAACATCAGCTGAAACCTGACTATATTAGATTAAGTTCTCGACAGGTCTAAATGTACATAGCAACACAGGAAGAAAGAGAGAGAACAATTACACATTTGATGCAAAGAACAATCCATAAAACGTAGACACTTTCATTATGGTTTCTTGTTTATTGTCATAGCACTGAGCCTTATACTGCCTTCCCAATATCACTATTACAATAGACTGTATTAAACATATTGTAGCTCCACATGGCTACTAATCAACCATCCTTTTAATTTCTCTTGTATTGTCCTCTTTCATCGAAAGTGCATAAATCTATCCAAATAGGACTGAATGTGCAATCAAGCATTACTTCTACAACATGAGGTCAATTGTGATTCCATCGGAATATAACCCTTTCGAGGGCCTCACTCCAGGGCCTAGATACACAACAACGCCTTTCTCAAGTTGGTCAACAAACTGAAAACTCACACTTATGACCACACCTATCAAAATGTTTAGCTTACGTGAACCACAGAGCTGGCGATATGAAGTGTTATCTATAAGACTCCATACATACACTCGGCTTTAAACTACTTTAATATTTCTACTTGTGCAAATTGCAAAAAACATATATTCTAAGAATATTTCTGAATTCATACAAGCACTCATGTATAAACAGTCAGTGAAAATATTCACAGGATTTATTTTTTTTAACTTTTTCCCCCACCACTTTTTTTTTTGTGAAAATATTTCCTTGGCTTTTATTTATGGAATAAAATATAGCAGTTGTATTCATGATTTAAAATAAGTTTGTCATATAACCATCTATAATTGCAATGTAGTAAATTCATTAATTTGAATTTATTTAACATGACCAGCACAGCTTAGATAAAAGAGCAGAGAAAATCAAGTAGAAACTAAAATCTAAGGATATTATTCAACATTCAGGATTGTGAATATTCAAATTTGTTTTTGTTATTATTCTTTTTATTCACAGAATCTCTACTTTGCAGGTCAATCCAATGCCTTTGTAGAAGTGTCCATGTTTAGGCCATTAGAAGCATACTGTTAAAAAAACAAAAAGATTGTTTTAACAGAACCACAGTGAGCTGATACACTTTAGTCAGAGTAGATAGATGCAGGCTTAGGGTAAAAAATAAAGCAGCGAGAGATGAAGTACAGTACATTTATTTGTATTTTATTTTTCCAGTTTTTGCCCACAATAATTATATTTTGTATTTATTTATTTTTTGGTAAAGATGTATTTTCAATTAATTTAAATAGCAGAAAGATCAACAACAGTCCCAAATAATGAATGGACTGTACTTCAGTCCTACACAGCCTCTTTGTCATTTATGTCAGTTCAATACAGCCTACTATGACTAAGGTCTATTGTAGAATAAAGTCTTCAGCAAATCAGGGTTACTCGCAATGTTCCAGGACACATCAGAGGCACAACATGACTCTATAACTATAGCTCTCTTGCTACTGGCCCAGATCCTCCTTCGATGCACTGATTACAGATAATTAAATTCTTAAATGTAGGAACATTTTATGTGAACTTCATCAGACGTTCATTAGACCATTTCTGAATGGGACAAACCCATGAAAGGTTGCTTGTTTTGAAAAACATCAAGAATGCAACCAATATAGTTGCTGATGTACGTTGATAATTATGTCTTTAAAAGAGCATTCATTATTGCAGCTGGACTGAGTAAAGACCAAAATACTTACAATGATGTTAAGAAGACATCATTATTGAAAAATACTAAATGAAAAGTGCTTTGTACCTAAAACGGGTAGTAATGCACAAAATTACTTACAGCACTCAAAACTGTCTGTTGCTGTAGTAACAAAACAGAGGTGGGAATGTTTCCATCCATTCATTCAACTTCCTTTAACTTAGTTTTGCTAAGTTTCACAATGTGAAGATTTCTCTAATGCTTTCTCACTCAAAGATCACAGATCCGATCAGGCCATTTAATTGGGTTATTTGTTAAATGCACATTTGAGGTATGTGAAAGCTCAGTATTGCATATCTAGAAGACTATCAGCAATTTAATAAAAAATAAGGATAAATCATTCGACATTCAATGTTGTATCTTGATGCTATACTTGACCTAGTTCTGATTCAAAGTAATCACTCAAAGCCTACCACTCTCAAACAACTTTGTATAAGCAAGGGCTTATTGGGGCAGTAACAAAAGGAAGGCAGCTTCTGTCAAGATAATCAAACTACTACATATTAGTACTCACACATATCTCACTGTTAACCTTTTGCCATCAATCCTTGTAACAGTCTACATGCAATCAAGGCCCTGATTATGAATGAATTCAGCACATATCAGGAGACTAAATTAGACACTTGACAAAAACTGAACTGAAAATACTCATAAACATACAAGTATATACAACTGAATATTGTCATGCCCAGCTGATTTGAAAAGAAAGTTTAAGCATTAATTACATACACAACAACTCAAATGATCACACAAATTCTTGTGTAGAATGATCCAACATAACAGTAACCTGGATATTAATGTCACAGGAAAGCAACAAAGTTCCAAAAAGTAAATCTCATCTTCCTTGTCGCTCATTGTGAATGGGTTCATGGCAGTATTGGGGAACACTTTGTTTTGAATCTCTGTGTGGTTGAAGCAAAAGCATTTTCTTGGACACCAAGCAAAAACATATAAATGTTTGTCATCTCTCAAAGTCTGAATTAATCGAGTAAGGCTAATTAATGTATTTCTTGGTTTGAAATAGACCCTTTTGCAAGAGTACTCCCCATCACTGCTCTGTGGTTTCCATAAGGCCCTCAGCAACCTGTGCTGGAGTGGCCCTCAATGCTGACCTTCAGCTGATGTGGGAGGAAAGAAAATTTGGGTAAAATCTGATGGTCCTCCTGTGACCTCCTCATTTCCCCTCTCTCTGGAGCAGACCATCTCCTCTTGCGGCAAACTGCTCTGTCAGCACCAGATGTGTATGTTTTTTGAGGGTTTATGCCTCCATTCTCTGATAGGGTCAAAATGTTTCCTGGTTTGGGAGTCTCAACTAGTGTTCCTGCAACATTGTTCTCCTCTCCTGATGTTATTTTACAATCCCCTTTAAGATCTGACACTTGGGTTGGTCTTTCCTCAGTGAGCCCATTGCTTTTGGTTCCTTTCAAATGAGGGTTGGGTTTCAATATAGAGTCTGAAAAGGGATCTTTTTTTAAAGGGCAATTTTTCAGGCTTTTAAGGGTGAGAGAGATACAAACATCACCCACAGAGAGCTTGGCACAGGACAGTGCAAGCAACTGGGTGGTGCGGTCAGGACAGCAAGATGACCAACCTTGACCAAACACGAAGAAAGGGTATTCCATCAGTACCTCTACACATACCTAAAATGAAGGAAAAAAAACAAGATACATTTTAGAGATCCAAAAATTGGATAATTCAACAGTACTCAAGGCTACCACTAATAGGGATGAGTTTGAAAAAATTAAACATAGATTGTGCTCAAAAACTGAGGCAGCAGCGTTGCTGCCTCACTGCCCAGTCAGAGAATGATTTACAGGCAGCGTTTGGTGTATGAGGGCACAATACCCTTAAGTCTAATTATTTAAAACAAATTCAAGTGAGCTTTAGAGATAACCAAGCAAATATTTAGCAACTATAATATTTATTGCTTGGTAGAAATGGAGTCAAGTTGAAAAAAAGTTAAATCTGGACATTAATGAAAAAATTTACTTCTTTCAACTGCTCCTTTAGACATGATATTTGTTTTTTCCACCAATTGCTGAACTACATTCTACATTCTGAATTGTGGAATCTCATAGTCAGTATCAAAGATACATTTATTATGCCTTCAAAAACACACCAAGTGAAGGCACCTCAATAGACAGGATATTAGACAAATATTTAAATATTAGATTAGGATGTGACTTGAAGCATTCCTTTCTCTGAATTCAGCCTCCGAAGTTAGAATTTTTCAACTTTCAGACACAGCCAAGGTAATTGATAACAAAAACTGCAGTACCTGTGCTTTGTTCTCTCCAACTGAGAACTGGATGATGACAGCATTGGGACTGTGGCTGAATTCTATACGCTCTACAGTGCTGGAGTCAAGCTTCAGCTCTCCGCTCACCTCTGCACTCTGCACAAAGTCCTCTGTCTGCAGATCTTCCACACGCTTCAGCTCACCATCCGCCATTTGGATAATGGAGCCCTTCATGAAGAATGGTGGTAGGCTTGCTGATGGTGATGATGGTGAGCTGTGAGGGCTTGAGGATGCTGGAGGTGTTAGAGGGACCGGAGATCCCACTACACTGGCTGACAGAACAGGCAGCTGTGCTTGGTTTGGACTTTGCATGGCAGAGGGGGCATGAATTCCATCAGAACCTGTGATGTCTTGACCATTCGGTAAGACTGAAGCTGTAGCTGGTCCTGTATTGATAAAGGTTTGAGGTAAAGCTGCTGATGCAGTGGCTGCACTAGGGATGACAGAACAGCGGATAACCTCCGGCTCAGTAGTTGATGGATTGAAGTTAGTGGCACTCACTGGAATTAGCAGCGAGGGGCTGCCTGAGATCACCACGTGCTGTGGCAAATTGCTCTGGTAACCAGCTACCGCTTGTTGGGACCCACTAGGAGCATTGGTGATGTAGCCAATAATTGGGAGCTGTGTGGCAGAGTAAAGACTCGTAGAGAGCTCCTGTTGGGGAGTGTTGTGAGGAGCCTGCAGGAGTGTGTGTGGGAAGAGTGTGGAAGCTGGAGACACCTGGCTGCCTGAGGATGTAAGGGTGGACACTCTGGACATTGGCTTGCGTAAATAGATACCTCCACTCTCGGCAAGGTTCAAAGATGGGTGGTCCTTACCCAAGATACTTTGGAGCTCTGGGTTACTGTTTGCTGCAAGGTGGCTACTGGAAACCAACATTAATGATGTCTGCAACCCTGCTCTGTCATGAGAGGTGTAGTCGGCTGGGAGCAGAACCTGAGCTTGGGTCTGGAGGCCAAGGTTCTGAATGCTGGAAGCTTGGGAGATGCCAGCACTGGTGGTCAAGACCTCTTGCGGTGACCTTCGTGGCTGTGTTGGACTACATGTTGATGGCATAATCTGAGAAGAGATATAACTTGTATAGGGGCCTATGAGCTGGAGATTGGGGGGAAGTTGTGTATACTGTACGGAGCCTATGGTTTGATGAAGGCTTGTGGAGAGTACAGCAGAATTGGCTGTTAGCACTGTAGGCCCAGAGAAGACATCTCTGTACATTGAACTATTTGAAGGGAATGAAAAACCAGCAGATGTAGTCACTGGAGGATATTCCATCACCACAGTGCAAGCCTTATTTGATGGTGGGGGGCTGTCAGGCTCATTGCTGTTACTCCGTAATGGGCCTGCATTGTTAGGGATTTGGGCCATGCTAGCCATGGTAGCAACGCTGGCTAACCAAGCCAAATTCTCTCCGCTCTGGCTCTCACTGGCAGCAGCTGACACTAGCACCTGCTTCTCTTCCATGGCTAAGATCTCCCGCTTCTTGGGCGGAAGGCACTCATTACTGCGCTCCTGGTTAGACTTCATAGTCTTGGAGCTTTTCCCGTATTATAACCCACAAAGCTTGATCAGGATGTTTCAGAGTGCAGAGTGGATCTCCGTTCTCAATATTTTCATTGTTCTACAATGAAGCTCCCTTTTTTACCTTAGTCTTGCCCATTGTCATGTCTCTTGCCATAAATGGATCCATGAGCTTCATGTGGAATCATCTCACTGACTGTTAATGGTCCTTGCCTTTATCAAACAAACACAAAAGTAGAAAACACAAAAGTTACATTTGAAACAACATATTATATTCCTATCTTACAGACCAAAGCCTTTTTATGCACTGCCTTTTGCATTTTAACTATGAAACCATCTCTAAGCTAACCATAATATGTGCCTGCAAGTAGCATATTTTGTGCGGTGGGTTTACCAGTGCCAAATAAAGAAATATTTAGACATGGCATACAAAATTTGGTTAGTATGGCAGCCGAAACAGTTGGGGGTGGGGGGTGGGGGGGTTTCTTTCTACATATGCTAATGCTTTTGAAAGACTAAACACTTCAACTTCCATTTTATCTTTAATGTATAGCCGTTTAAACCACCAATTAACTGTTTAGAGAAAAAGAAAACATCTAAAACTGCATAATTAGGATCATGCAAGTGACCATGCATAATGGTGATATATATGTTTGAATACATGGAAAGAGAGAGACAAAGGGAAGGAGAGAGAGAGAGAGAGAGAGTGCACTGGCTCTCCTGACCCACATTGAGCTATGCCTGCAGTGAGTATGGTTATTGAGTTAGTGTTACACTGGGAAACAAGAAGAGAGCAAGGGAGGGAGGGAGTAAGTGAGGGAGGGGGGGGGGGGGGGTAAGAGATCCCTTCACCACAGTATATCTGCACCAATCACTGTCCTACTTTCCTCTGCTACTGCTTACACCACACACAGCCATTAAAGGCTTCAGTCTATTGTACACAGAGCATTATACACACACGTACACCATTAGCATATCCCTTGGACTGAAACCCACTTATATGCTTGTGATTTGGTGCAGTGTGTTCACATATCAAAGAACAATACAATTATAGTGCATAGATCACAGTGCTACACTGTGTTTTAGGCACACAGCATAACACATTCAACCTAATACTATGTGTGCACATATACACATTATTGCATTCACCTGTATCATTTCATGCATTCCATAAGGGATTTTACTTTTTTGTGATACAACTTTAGGTCCTAAATCTGAATTAAAAATACACACACACACATTGCTAATGCAGATGGACAATATCGTTTGCCATTGTCAGGTTTTGTCCCCTACAAGGATAGTAAAACCAAAATTACTTAAAAGGTTTAGGTGATAAACATAAACATTAGTTCAGTATAAAAACTATAGTTGTTAATAGAGGTCACCCGATAGTGGAATTTTGAGATACCGATTACTAAGGGGTGGAAAAGCATTATCGATTCAATATTGAATGTTTAAAAATATTTCTTAGTCTTTCCTTACCATGACGGGCACAGACATTGAGGCTGCAAGAGTCCAAAATGTTCACCTGACCATATCATATTTGAGCAGTGGTGGACAGTAACGAAGTAAATGTAATTCGTTACTGTACTTAAGTAGCTTTTTTGCGTATCTGTAATTTACTGAAGTATTTAAATTTGGGGAGACTTTTACTTTAACTCCACTACATTTCAAAGTCAAACATCTTACTTTTTACTCTACTACATTTTCAAAATCAGTCGTTCCTTTTTATTTATGAGTGGATAAAAACGTAACTGGTCAAACGAGCCACCAATCACAGTACAGTGCGCGCGCTTTCTTTTGAACTTGCCTTGGCGGCATCTACTAAGCGCGAACCAGGGGTGCGTTTCCCAAAAGCATCGTTAGCCAACTATGGTCGCAAGTTCCGTCGTTATCATCATAGTTCAACGAGTCAGTGTTTCCCGAAACCAGCGTTTCCCAAACAGCATTGCAGAGTTGTGCTCTGCAACAGCTCTCGACCTGTGGTTAGAAGCAGAGTTTCTTGTTATTATAACATGTGGGCTTAATAAATTATTATCTTGAGCCAAATAAGCAAGATGCCATTCAGGACAATCAGTATCTTTTATTTAGAAGACATACAAATGTCTTTTATGTCTTTTAGTTTGTCAATAGGGGCAGTGGTGGCTCAGTGGTTGAGGCTCAGGGTTACTGACCAGAAGGTTGGGGGTTCAAGCCCCAGCACCACCAAGATGCCACTGTTGGGCCCTTGAGCAAGGCACTTAACTCCAGGTTGCTCCGGGGGGATTGTTCCTGTAATAAGTGCACTGTAAGTTGCTTTGGATAAAAGCGTCTGCCAAATGCATAAAAATGTAAATGCAATAGATTTAAAGCTTTAAATGCAATAGATTTAAAGCAAATCTTTAGATTTAAAGATTTGAAGAGTGCGCATGTGTGAACGTGCACTAGTGCGTAAGAACGAGCCTATGATTGAATCTGGAAATAAAGCAAATAACTGAGAAAAATATGAGATAGTCCTCAGATGACATGTCCGTTAGCATTAATTCGATCGCAAACAGATTCATTAAAAGTAGTTTTTACTCCACCACATGTGTGACATCATTAACCAACGTGGTTGAACAACCAATTTGCGACAATACGGTTTCGGGAAACAGTCGTGACTAGCAAGTTGATTTCTTCAACAGTGCATCATACTACGGTAGTGGAGCAGCAATTTACGTCGTTGTATGGGAAACGCACCCCAGAGCCGTTAAATATGAGAGTTGCGAACATAGATGTTTGCGACAGTGATCTCGCCGCTGCGCGGTCACGTGATTCGTGTAGCTCTCAATAGTTCCAAACAAATTGCGTTGCCAATGATTTTAAGCGGGGCAGAGAGCAGCAGCTATTATTGCAGCAATTATCGGTAAATATTGACGCATAATGTACATTGCTTATTATGTTGACACTAAAATGACTTGCATATAATAGCATTTTTTTCTGGGGAGTAGCAGAAACACTGCATTAATACGTTTTTGTGTTTAATTTTGGAGGGAAATTGGCTGCTCCCATAACATAGAATATATATATATATTCTATGTATGTGTGTGTGCGCGCGCGTGCGCGTGTATATATATATATATATATATATATTTGAATTGGAGGGTTATGACTTCTAGAAGCTAGAGATCTCCCACCACTGAGATCTCCCACCGCTGACTCTGTTCAAAGGACGAGTCAGCCCAACACCCGAGGGAAGTATTCCACGGTATAATTTAACGTGAAGACCTAGCATCACTGAAGTGGGGACCTCGTCGGCGGATGAACGAGTGGGCCTGTTGTATCCGGGGTAATGAGTCTTGGGACCTCCAGCCATGAACCTTTTGGACGGGAGAGCTCCCACTGCGAATAGAACAGGAGAGCCTCCATGGGATAAACATGAGGGATCACACTGCATCAAAATGTGAGAGCCTACATTGCTATTCGAATGGACGAGTCCACGGATTTAAATAACATGGAGGCTCATGCTGCATTCGAATGGGAGAGCCCACACTGCGATTCGAAACAGGAAAGTTGAGGTGCTGCAGACAGAAGAGCTTGTCGAAATATGTTTGGGCGACTGGTACAATCTGAGTGGCCCGCCCTGGGTTTAGCTAGATCAGAGCCAAGTGAGCTTGTTTAATATGAAATAGATTGGTTTGTATATAAGATCTGAGGGCCAACAGCCGAGCAATTTGTTATGTTATGGCAAACCTCTTTGAGCAGCTGTAGTGGCGGCACCAATACAAAAAGTATGGGAGGAATACGGATGCGAAAGAATGCCTGCGGCGGAAAATACGGATCTGAGGTTTTTGAGAAACCTATGTCTAGACGCTTGGAGGTTATCGTTGTCAACAAAAAGCTGGTCGAGGGGAGAGTTGATTTGAGCTCCTCTTTGCTTTAAGCAGAGAAAGAGAAACTGATAAGTTTGTATGGGATATTGAATATATACATGAAGTGGCCTCATTTGGTTTGGTCCGTTTTGCTCTTCTTGATGAGAAACCAGATGGTGTCGTCATCTAGGACTTGAAGATCCGAGAAGGTGGGGTGGATTTCAGAGGTGATCTTGGTATTGATTGGAAATTCCGCACTTCTAAGGAAACTGAAGTGGCCTCATTTGGTTCGGTCCTTTTTGCTCTTCTTGATGAGAAACCAGATGGTGTCGTCATCTAGGACTTGAAGATCCAAGAAGGTGGGGTGGATTTCAGAGGTGATCTTGGTATTGATTGGAAATTCCACACTTCTAAGGAAACTGAAAAAGGCCAATATAAACATTGCTTGTAGCGTCATTGCAGTATTTTCGGGGAAGAGACCAGAGCGGAGGGTTTTAACGCATTTATTTAGCAGATCTATCTGCAATACTATATGCAATCTGAAATCCAAATGAGACATCTGAGGAGAAGCATGATTTTGGGTAAGTTTGAGCGACCTTTGTTGATACAATTAACTGTAGCTATATTATCAGAAAAGAACAAGATGGATTTTGAAGTCCATTTTTTTCCCCATTGGTGGGTGGCTACGTAATTGGGTTCAGCTCAAAGAGTAGAGGGAACGGGTGACAGGGAGAATGCAGGTGGCCTGGTGGAAGCGAACCAGCGGCCATTAAGGTATCTGCCGAAACCAGCCGAAGGAGGCATGTCTGTAAACAGCTGGCTATTGCTGGGGAGAGAAAGTCGTCATAGAAGAAGGTAAGCTTGTTCCATTGATTAAGGAAATGTATACATAATTGAAGGTCTGCATGGCTACAGGCATTTAGATACAGTGAGTCATCTAGGGCTGGGACGGATGAAGTGAGGAGAGCAGGTGGGAAATAAAAAGGTGAAGTTTAGATGACCCAGCAATGACAGCAGATCTGCTATATTGGAAAGGTAGTCACTTCAATAAATCTATTTGGGAACAGAGAGCAAATTATTTCTGTGAATCTCCCAAAAGCGATGCAGAACTCGGCGAAGGTTAGAACGTGATTTGGATTGGATAACATATTTTTTTAATTGATGGTTATTGGACCGCAGTCCAAGAAGCGACACATTTCATTTTGGGGAAACAAGGAAATAAGTGAAGCCAGATCTATGTCAGCACCTACTAAGATTTGACAGTGGAAATTAGCAGATACTGGTGATGGATCCATGGCAACTGTGTGGGGAGGAGCCGGGAGGGGAACAGCTGAAACGAGAGTGAAAGATGAAAGTCGGGCTGAAGTAGTGGGCATAGGAAAGGTGGGAGGATTTGGAGGCGGAACCATTAACTGAGGCAGCCTCATGTTGTGGTCTGCTCCATTGAAAGGTAGGTTAGTTTGAAGAGGAGATGAGGGAGAAAATGGGGAAAGAGATGGAGAGTTGGAGAAGGGGGCAGCCAGTGATGTACTAGGTACAGAAGCGAGAGCTGGTAGAGGGTTAAAGAAAATAACAGGCTGTGAAAAGTGTCTGGAACCTGAGGGAGGAGCATTTAAATCAGTGGAAGGAGCTTGATTACTTAGTGGAAATGGGGAAATCATTTCTTGAGGTAAGAGTAGAAGTGGGAGGGACTTCCACAGAAGAGAGATTAGGGAGGAGAGGAGGGGTGTAACTGGGCATATAGGAAAAGGACGTAGGAGGAAAAGAAGCCAGAGGGGAGACAGAGGCTTGAGAAAAAGAAGAAAAGGGAGTTATGCATTGTGGAGATGAGTTTGTGGATTTATAGGGGGTCTGTCTTGCGGATCGCTGGAAAAGAAGATACTTATCATATAGCTGGGCTTTGGTAGATCTGCGAGAGAATGCGACCCCTGCAGATGAGAGGGCTTGAAGGAGTCAATTGATTGTCGTCTATTTCTGGTATAGGAGGAGTTGCCACGAGAGAAGAAGAGGATGAGGAGACTTAAGTAGTCTTCAGTAGAGCTGAACGAATTCTAGACGTTCTTTCCCGGGAGTGGAGAAAAAGGTCTTCTGGAGCAATGTAAAGTGGACTGATCAGAGGAATGATAAGCCTGTCAACACGCGTCACAGTACGGGGAAACTCTGTGGCCAGATGAGAGGATGGTCCTGGTCAAGACCTCGATCTCCAGAGAGCTGGACATATTTCTCAACATGGGGCAGGGTCAAATGCCATAAAAACTCTCACTAGAGTGAGTTAAGCGGTGGCTTATATTCTGCATTCTGTAGGTTGATTGGCAGATTTGATGAGCAAGCTCCTCCCAAACTTTAGTTTAAGGACTCCAAAAATCCCAGATGTTTGTTTGTTGTGCAACCAAACTCCCAAAAATAAATATTTGGTGCATAACACTGGACTTTTAATTACAAACACAGGACTTATAATTATAAACAAGAAATGCACATGGGACTCTTATTTTGAAATATATGTCCTTCCACCTCACACAAACACACATGGGAACCTTTATGCATTCTTACAACTGTCTTGTCTGCAATTAATTACAATAGAATCACTATTAAGTAAACATTGTCATAATACTAACTGGCTAATAAATACAGTACGAGCAGTAATTCATCAATAGTAGATCATCAGCAATTGCTTATCATTGGTCATATGTGGCCTTTTAATAAACCTTTTTGGATTTATATCGTGAATTAGTAAAAAAAACGTGATGTGACAGAGACTTGGCTCTTTGGCAATGCACTGTATGTAAATATTCACCAAATTAAAGGAATGTTCTGGGTTCAATACAAGTTAAGCTCACTCGACAGCATTTGTGGCATAATGTTGATTACCACACAAATACATTTTGACTCTTTCCTACTTTAAAAAAAAAAGAGGCAAAAATCGAGATTACAGTGAGGCACATACAATGGAAGTGAATGTGGACAATTTTTGCAGGGTTTAAACAAAAATGTGACACGTATTATTTTATAAAAGCACTTGCATTAATTCTTCTGTTAAAACTTGTGTATTACACTCACCTAAAGGATTATTAGGAACACCATACTAATACTGTGTTTGACCCCCTTTCGCCTTCAGAACTGCCTTAATTCTACGTTGATTCAACAAGGTGCTGAAAGCATTCTTTAGAAATGTTGGCCCATATTGATAGGATAGCATCTTGCAGTTGATGGAGATTTGTGGGATGCACATCCAGGGCACGAAGCTCCCGTTCCACCACATCCCAAAGATGCTCTACTGGGTTGAGATCTGGTGACTGTGGGGGCCATTTTAGTACAGTGAACTCACTGTCATGTTCAAGAAACCAATTTGAAATGATTCGAGCTTTGTGACATGGTGCATTATCCTGCTGGAAGTAGCCATCAGAGGATGGGTACATGGTGGCCATAAAGGCATGGACATGGTCAGAAACAATGCTCAGGTAGGCCGTGGCATTTTATCGATGCCCAATTGGCACTAAGGGGCCTAAAGTGTGCCAAGAAAACATCCCCCACACCATTACACCACCACCACCAGCCTGCACAGTGGTAACAAGGCATGATGGATCCATGTTCTCATTCTGTTTACGCCAAATTCTGACTCTACCATCTGAATGTCTCAACAGAAATCGAGACTCATCAGACCAGGCAACATTTTTCCAGTCTTCAACTGTCCAATTTTGGTGAGCTCTTGCAAATTGTAGCCTCTTTTTCCTATTTGAAGTGGAGATGAGTGGTACCCGGTGGGGTCTTCTGCTGTTGTAGCCCATCCGCCTCAAAGTTGTGCGTGTTGTGGCTTCACAAATGCTTTGCTGCATACCTCGGTTGTAACGAGTGGTTATTTCAGGCAAAGTTGCTCTTCTATCAGCTTGAATCAGTCGGCCCATTCTCCTCTGACCTCTAGCATCAACAAGGCATTTTCGCCCACAGGACTGCCGCATACTGGATGTTTTTCCCTTTTCACACCATTCTTTGTAAACCCTAGAAATGGTTGTGCGTGAAAATTCCAGTAACTTAGCAGATTGTGAAATACTTAGACTGGCCCGTCTGGCACCAACAACCATGCCACGCTCAAAATTGCTTAAATCACCTTTCTTTCCCATTATGACATTCAGTTTGGAGTTCAGGAGATTGTCTTGACCAGGACCACACCCCTAAATGCATTGAAGCAACTGCCATGTGATTGGTTGATTAGATAATTGCATTAATGAGAAATTGAACAGGTGTTCCTAATAATCCTTTAGGTGAGTGTATTTGAGCTGTAAAATTGTTTAAATCATCATTACAGTCATTTTAAGGTTTGTTGACATCACATCATCATGGCAACAAAGTTGTAAAATTGGCTATAACTTTACAAAAAAAAGGATAGTAAGTGATTTTAACACACTAAAATTATCATTAAAATGCATATCCTTTATGTCTTGTGGCTATACTTTTGAAACAATGAGTAATTTAACAAAAAAAATTGCCTATATTAATTTCCATAGTAAGTGCCTCAATGTTTTTAAAGAAAAGGGGGGACGAGTCAAAATTTTATTTTTGTGGTAATCAAAATTATGCCAAAAATGCTGTCAATAGAGCTTAACTTGTACTGAACCCTGAATATTCCTTTAAGCTTTTGTAGCCTAATTATTCATCAGATGTAGGCTTTTGGTCACAGAGGAAAAAATTGAAATAACACACACACACACACACACAAACTATCTGTAACTATTGCTGTCGATTTTTGCAGAAAGTGAAAAGCAACATATCGGTTGTCCACTAGTACCCAATGGAAAGTCCCCATGATATTTGTGTGCATGTGTCTCATATAGGTTTTGTATTTGCCTTTCTATTTCCAGGAGCTTTAATGAAATACACAAGCAATTCAAAATAAGACTGCAAGGCCATACAGCTGCACAGATACAACAGTGATGCTTAATTTCTGTTTTCTTTCTGTTAGTGACATAGTGCCACAGAAGTGTATAGTCCATGTTAACTACAGATTGATTTTATATTTTCTATTGCAAAAATACCCCCACCACCACCTTGAAACACACACACACACACACACACGCACGCACGCACCCACACACACACGTACGCACACACACATGCACACTCATACTCACACACACACACACACACACACACACACACGCACGCACACGCACACACACTCATACTCACAAATGCACGTACATTAGCTAAAGAGCAGAAAGATTAACAACCTGCAGTATCCTTATAGTTCTTTTAACAGTAGACCTCATACTCTGCGTACCTGTTGCAGTTCAAATGCCATCAACACACAACATATTCACACCAATAAACACAAACCCAACATACAAATTAAAGCAATGTTGATGTAACATGTCTGACTAGTTCACACAAAACAAAGACTTCATAATGTAAATAATTTAGTTTTGCTAAATCAAATGTCACACAAACAAATAATGTTACATAATTTTGGTCTCTATTTAACACAAAGCTAATTCTATGCACATTTTATCAATGCAAAATACTCAGGAACATAATACTTGCAGGATGCTGTGACACCTTTTTCAATGATGTCATCTCAAAGATCAACGAACCAGAGGAAAGCGATGATTACTGCATATGGGTACAAACATAACCACTCTGAAATTAAATGCTCATTTTTACTTCTTTCCTTAAAAAAACATGCTCTTTATGAAGCAAAGGATTTCCACTCATGTATATAAAGTGCCTGTAAGCAGCTCCCCTCTGCACTTAACTACCTTTTCTGTGGGTGTCTGTCCCTTTAAGAGGCAGTCTAGGGAGTCCTAAGCTAGACATGAATCCAAACAGAGCTGTTGCTGCGTTTACAAGGACTAAAGCCTGTTTCTCTGCTCTCTCACTCTCCCTGTAAGCAAATACTACATACAGAGTGACACTAAATTGCACACGGCATGCAACTACTTGCAAAGAATTATGTGCATAATATCCTTAATGCACAATGACTGTTATTAGCTATATAGCTATAATAATAGAATTACTGAAATATATGCACACATTATTTGATACATATAATGAGAAAGGTATAGTATGTATAAGTGAGCAAACAATTCATCTTTTGGGTGAAACGCTTGTATATCTTGTGAGGAGCCATACCTTGCTTTATAGTGGAGCCTTTAACAACTCTCTCTCTCTCTCTGCACTATGAGTGTATCTCGCTCTCCCCACTGGCAAGCTGTCCTTTGTCCAGGTTTAGCTCTGCTATCAGGTCACACACGCAATCCTTTGATTAATATTTTCTTCCACGTCCTGTGTTTCCCCTGCCTGTACTCTCTTCCATTTCCTTTGACAATGGTTTGGAGGGCCGAGGGTAAAGGAAGTCCCCTCGTCTGCGCTGTTTCACTAGCTCTCTGTGTGAGAGCTACAGCGTATGTTATGCAAGGCAAACAGACTGCCAGCTCTCTCTCTCCCTCTCTCTCTATCTCCCTCCCTCCCTTCACACACACACACACACACACACACACACACACACACACACACACACACACACACACACACACACACACACACACACACACATTGGTGTGGCTATCCTTATGAGGACTCTCCATAGACAATGATTTTTATATTGTATGAAATATAGATTCTATCCCCTAACCCAACCCCTAAACATAACCCTCACAAAAAATTTTCTGCATTTTTACATTTTCAAGAAAACATAGTTTAGTATGTTTAAGCAATTTGAATAATGGGGACACTAGAAATGTCATCATAAACCACATGTATCGCATAATACATTTGTAATTACCAGTTTGTAACCTAAAAAATGTCCTCGTAAATCCACACACACACACAGTGTTCTATAGAACACAGCTCCTCCCCCAGTCAGCCTTTGCAGCTTCATCAGGTATTCATTCAAAAAACACACTATACTTGGCATGGTGCACAGACTACACACACACACATGGATGGGGATGGTGGGGGGTGTTAGGAGGGAGGATCCAAGCACACTAGATGAAAAAACACATAGCCACAATACAAGCACTACCTCACATACATACTGTACACCATGGTGCACTCATAAGAAACACAAACACAGCAACAGAGCATGAAATTCTCTTGAGGGAGCCTTTGTACGGATTTCTCAGAGCTCCAATGCATCACACTATTTTTCGATGACTAATTAGTTGCCCTCAGTGGAAAACGAATTTGCCCATCTCTTCCTCACCACCATTACGTGTGATGCGAGAGTAAGCACATTATTTGCATGGGACTTTTCAAGTCTGAACTGAAATTATATCTCCTACTACACCAAAACATCAAGCCCCCACTGCCAGATATAAGGACCGCAGTATATATTACATATGATATTGAACTGTTGTACAGTGTATATTGTATTTTGAACCATTTTGATACTATTGTACATTTCACACACTGTACCAGGTATGCTGTAGAGCTGTGCGAGCCTTAAACAAGGGCTATGTGGCAAAACAGATTAAATTCTATTCAATTCTATTCTCAGACTGACAAACACACTCAAACACATACCCACATTCTTCTAGATTTAGAATGCAAAGTAGTTGTAACTCACCCTCAGGGGGGATCCACATACAAATTCAAAAGTCACTGTCCCAGTCACGCACACGCTCACATGGAAAAATGTTATCTGCATGCTCAACCTTGAGAAGATCTGAAAACACCCTGTGTTCAAAACACATACTATCAACATGAGGAGAGAAACACTGGGAACAAGAAAAGCCCATCAGCAATATGTAACCTCTAATATTAGTCTGGCCTGGTTTACTCTCTCTGAGCAGTGTTTGCCAAGTCACAGACAGATAGTAAGCTACCATATACACTTGTCATAATGCTTCTGAAGAATACACCACTGGAGTCTTATGGATTGCTTTTATTTTTATGCTTTTTATGAGAACCAGGACTTTTCCTGGTGGGCTGGCCGCGAAACGGGGATGAATGGGCTGCAATAAGCTGAAACGGGCTGCCACGTTATGCTGAATGGGCCACAACAGGCTGAAGAGGGCCACGCAACAGTGCCGCGATATGGCGAATGTGACCACGATATTCAGAGAAGGACAACTTTTGGGCCAGTTTCTATGTAAAATCCAGGGGCAATATCTCTTCCCAGTCCGCCCCTGATTTGTAGCCTCAAAATTTTTATACCCATTCTCTTCCATTGTGAGGACCAACAGAGCTGAAATATTCTTAAAAACAATCTTCAGTAGAACAAAGTCATACACACCTGGGATGGCATGAGGGTGAGTAAATGATGAGAGAATTTTCATTCACTACTTGAAGCATCTTAATCATTTAAAGCGTTACTAATATAAAAGTTGTAGAATCTTAAACATGAAAGTACTCTAAAAATTATTATTTTTCAGTATTTGTCATAATTTCCAGTAAAAAATAAAACACCTTAAAACAAAATACATTTACTTGAAAAGCAAAATGGCATAGATAGTGTATCAAGACTTCAGAGAATATATCTTGAATAAGATTTGTTTTTGTTGACTGATTGAAAATAGTTTATTGTTTTAAGCATAAATCTAACAAAATATTTTTTATATCTCACTGTAAATTATAATAAAACAGATTTGTGTACAGACTGTAATAGCAAACTGCCAAAGTAACTTGAACGTCTATATATTGGTTGTAAATGCAGCAATGCATCTCATGTAACTATGACAACAACAAAATTAGAACTGTAAGGCAAAAATGGAGACAATTATTTTCATGCCTGTCAGAGACAGTAGAAGGTTCATCAGCAAATACATGCATTACACTGTTTTCACTCTGGCTGACAAAGCCCTGCAGAGATACATTCTTTTGTTATTAACACTTTTGATACATAAAATATGGAAAAAAAATTTAATAAACAGAATATATATAGAAAGGACTAATACCTGTCCCATTTCTTACATGTCCAATCTGCCACCCTGCCCAATTCAGTAAACCATTCTTGAATGAGGGAGCAACAATTGACTTCCATCCTCTAAGAATGATTTGTCTGCCGATCATTAAGCGAGTTTGGATCCAGCTTTTAGTATATTTGTCACCTAGTTTAATATCCTCCCCATCACCCAATATACTACATAGTCTAGGGCAAAATTAAATTTGAGTATCTAAAACCTCACAGATACAATTCTGGACTCTTGCCCAGAATTCTTTAATCATAGCACAGAACCACAGAGCATGGGCTATGTCCCCATCCTCTGACATTGCCAGCAGGTCAGTGTGTCTTTTAAGCCAAGCATAAACAATCTAGAGGGAGTCCAGCAAAAATTATGCAAAATCTTAAACTGAACAAGGCGTACCCTTGCATCCCTATACATAGTTTTAACATTTTTAAAAATGTCCAACTCCCCATCCTCAAATACCAAGTCAAATCTCTTTCCCATAACCTCTGTAGAGTAACCAGGTCATGTTTGGGGAATGTACAATTAATTTAAATGATCGTAATCAATGATTAATCATACGGGTTGACCCAGATACCAATACATACAAAAACACCCCAAAAATGGCTTATATAGTCCAAGAGTCTGCTTCAAATATATATAGATAATTAAACACAACGAATTATAATTAATTAGGAATATACATTATCTGCAGACAGGCTATATTCATTTTAATAAACCCTCAATGGAATTGACCCGTAGGCTACCGCAACCAGTCAGTTCGTCCGCCGAACCACTTTGCTAAATACTCTTGATCAATTCTCCAGAAGGTTTATTCTTAGTTATAAGCTACTCATCAAAGCACGTTAACTTACTTTGATAATATCAGCTCGTAGCTTAAAATCGCACATTAAAGAGGCTTTGTTTTATGACCAACAAACACGGACAATCAAGCGTATAATTGATTTTAATACAAGGCACTATGATATATCACTACACTTACAAACAGACATTTAACATAGAATAAACATAAAATAAGCAAAGTAAACAATAAGGAAAATAGATGGATTATTATAAGGATAGCCAACTTATTACAACAATCAACCCTTAAGAGCCAGCAAATGGATTTACACACTTCAACGCGTTTGAATTTCAGGTGAAATAATACTTGCACACTGGATCTTTGCGTTGCTGAGCAAGACTGCGTGTATGTCGTGTCCTAATGGCGTTCTTGAGACGGAGGATTTCGGTTCGGTGTTTCCAGAGCGTGGAGTTGAAACTCACTTGAAGAGAGAGTTGAAGGGTTGTTCCGTGAAGTTCGAAGCGTCTTAGAGGGTAGCTGTTGAATAGTTGACGAGTGTTCCGGAGAGTTGCAGAAGATCGGGGGGGAGAAGTGAGAGATGGTTTGAAGCGATCCAGAAGAAGTCCAAGGGGAAGAGGTAAGAGATAAGAGAGAGAGTTGAAATGTTCAGCAGAAGAGAGCGAGTCAAAGTTGGAGCTTGACTTTTAAGGCAGGGAGGTCACACATCCTTTGGGAGAAGTGACCCAATGAGACCCCTCCGTTTTGGGCGCGAGTTGGTTTCTTTGTTCTGCCAAGGCTCTTCATTTGCATACTTATGACCGAGTCCTGGATGTGGTAACACATAGCAGAATACGTTTTAATGTGACCATATATATATATTCAGCTAGGACAAGTCGTAAAGTTTAATTTGATACCAAGAAACATGTATTTGGTACACTTAAAAGTGGATATACACTCTTAGGCTATTAAATATACGGCCTCAGAGTTTTACTACACAACTAAACAAATTTCAACTAGTTTTGATCTGATCCCTGTTGGAGACATCATCGGACGACAATCATCACAATGGCGGATGGCAGGTGAATCATGAAGGTTTTGTAGCAGGTGGTTATTCGGACGGAGGGCTCAATTCGATGAGGTTCAAAGTGGTCTCTGTCGTGGTCCCCTCTTTCCGGGGGTTCCGTCGGAAACCTACAGACATGGCTTTCGTGAGCTTGGCTGTGGACGTTTGCATCTCGTTGAGCCTCCTGTACAGGATGAAGGCCAGGCCTAGTGTCAGGAGGTGGCTGATTCCCATAGAGATACACAGCACAGTGTCCGCTGCAGTCCAGGCTTGGACAACAGGTGAGGTGGTCAAGATGGGCATTCGAGACAAGGCTTGGAGGGCTTTGTCGATAGGAGCAATGTCAATTAACTGGGAGCCCCCTCTTTCGATCCATAGTTCGAGTTCTGGATCTAGGGTGAGGTTTTGATTCTGGAAAAAAGATGGGATTTCCAGTTCTGATTCGTACTCTTCGCCTGGGAGATGGTATAGTGCCAGGTCATCGAGGTGGAGGATGGCACCTTTCGGGACTTGAATCCACATGCTCTGGTTGGGCAAGGTGAGACCGGTGGCGGTGTCATGCTGGTCGTAGGTGAGTGTAGCTGTGCGCACCGGAGTGTTAACGAGCCACCTGTCGCCTACGATCTCTGCTTGTGTCTCGGTGACTTGAGTGCGAGGCTTGGCATCGGCGGGGCAGCGCTGCCCAGGTGTTGCAGCCCGAAGATTCCGTCAGTGTTGTCTCTAAGGAAGGGTTTACTGGGGCAGAGGTAGTGAATGTCTTTGGTCAACGTGCACATGTGCAGATTCGGGGCCAGGTACAGCCGTGGGTCGCTGTCGTGGTAGGCCACCACGTCTGGGGTGTGGATTTTGATGTGCGTGTTACTTTTCCAAAATCCGATATTGACAATGTCCTTGAGCCGGTAGATGTGGCTTGACTCTATGATGGGTAGGTTCAGGAGAAAACCCACTTCCCTCTGCTCGGGGTCGACGTAGAGTGGGATGGCGCTACCCAGAGAGTAGGCAAGGTGTAGTTGTAACGGGTCAGTTGTCGTGGTGATGGCGGAAGCCAGCACGGTTTGTACAAGGCTTAAGGGTATCAGGTACAGTGGAATTCTACCCATGGCTAGGCTGTCATTGGAGGAGCTCACTTCCCGCAGCATGTCTGTCATCAGGGCTGTGACCAGCTGCATTTGGGCAAAGTCGTTCTGGAAGACAGTAAACAGCTGTTTCATGGAGTTCGCTGTCTGGTTCAGTAGAACGCTGTGAGTGTTGAGGATTACCACCATTCCTCTCAAGGTCTTGCCGATGGTCTGCAAGGATGCACTTTGTGTGGTGAGTTGCTCTTTTAGCTGTTGTTGGGCAAAAGCAAATGTTACATTCAGGTGCCGGTGTAGCTCGTCGAGGTACTGGTGAGTGGTGCAGACTGTGACGAGGCTGGAGTCTCCTGGCTGATACAGCAGATGCAGTGGCAGTGTCATCTGCCGCCCAGTCATTAGTTCGAAGGGAGACCCGCGAGTCGAGTCCTGCGGGGTAGCTCTGAGAGCCATTAGCACCAGCGGGAGTTTTACATCCCAGTCTTTCTGATTGGCAGACACATACTTTTTCGATTCGATCGTTCCACTTGGCCAGATGAGATTGGATGATGACTGACGTGTAGTTGAACTTGGACTCCCAGGAGTCTCCAGATCTGTAGCATAATCTCGGCCGTAAAGTGAGCGCCTCTGTCTGAGTTGACTCTCAGGGGCAGTCCGAACCTGGAGAAGATGTGGTTCATCAAGGGGTACGCCGTGGTCTGGGCAGTGTCGTTGGGTGCTGGAGGACACTCTACCCACTTTGTGAACTGGCACACGACTGTGAGGAAGTATTTGTTGCCCCTCGTCGACCTGGGCAGAGGTCCTACCCAGTCGATTTGGAGGTCTGACCATGGGAATGTGACTCTTCTGCGTTGCAGTGGAGCTATGTGGTTTGGGTTTGCCGGTTGAAACTGGCAGCAAACCAGGCATTCTCTGACATATTCTGTCACATGTTCCTGCATGTGGGGCCAGTATGCCACTTGCTTCAGTGTCTCATAAGTGGCTCTGGCGCCGTGGTGTCCGGCACATGGTGCATCGTGGGCATAACTTAGCATGACCCCCCTTAGGCACTGTGGCACCACAAGCCTTGGCGCTGTGATGTCATCAGGTGCATACCACAAAATGTTGTGTATCACACGCAGCATGTGCTTTATGTCATGCAGTCGTCTGAGGCACGGGTTGTCAGTGAGGTCAGACGGCGCTAGAGGGTGGTTGGTGGGGTCTGAGAGGTGGTTTAGGAAAGTCTGTATGGATGTGTCAGAGGCTTGCATGTCCGCTATGTCGTTGTTTGACATCTGCGGAGCCAGCGTTAGAGGCTGTGAGGGTGGCACTGTTGCAGGAAAAGTTCTTTTGCTACGGGTTATCACTGCAACGTTCAAGGTGGGTGGGAGGGTTGGAGGTGACCATAGAGTATCGTGCAGTGTGCCAGTCTTGGCAAGTGCATCGGTTTGGTCATTCAAGTCTTTGTCAAGGCCTGATTGCCTTGAGTGTCCTTTCACCTTCTTCCAGTAGACAATCATGTTGTGATTTCTTGTGATGTCATCACATTCTTGGAACAGGTGTTGGTGTTTGATAGGCTTGCCGTTCGAAGTTTTAAAGCCATTTTGTTTCCAGTTTGGAAGGTGGCATGTGGAACTGAGTCTGGCGTAGTTGGAGTCTGTGCAGATCAGGAGTTCTCTGATGTTATGGGTCGATGCGATTTGCAGAGTTATGAGAATGGCTGCAACCTCCGCATACTGTGATGACTGCGGGCCCAGCTTGAAGTGTTGTGGTGGGCACGGCAGGTCATTTACCCATAATACGCCTGCTCCTGCTTGACGAATGCCCTCTTGGTTGTAGGAGCATCCATCGACGTAGGCTGTGGGCATACCTTGGCACGCATTTTCTTCAAAGTACCTGTGACAGGTTAGTTGTTGTTGTTGGGGTTCTTCCACATCCACCGTTGCAGCTGGTGTGTTATCAGAGCAGTTCTGGCAGGCAGCCAGGCCGTTGCCTAGCGTCGACTTGTGATTCTGCGCATATCGTGCCTCAACATTGCGCCCCTGGAGGGCCATTAACCACGTGGCTATGCGTGAATTGGTGACCACGCCATCTCGGATACGCTGGCTGTTGAGGAACATGACAGGCTGGTGGCAAGTCTCTTTGATAACTTTCTGGGCTCCAATGTAGTTGGAGAATCTCTGGATGGCCCATAGAGTGCAGAGCAGAGCTTTTTCACAGTCTGAGAATTTACTCTCGGGTGGAAGAAGTGTCTTGCTGGCATATGCGATTACTCTTTTGTCTTGGTCATGCCGTTGGTACAGGCCAGCACTGAGACAGTGGCTGGAGAATCCAGCTTCTAAGTAGAACTCTTTTTGTGGGTCCAGGTAGGCCAGGCACGGAGCGGTTCATAGGTGTCGTTTCAGCTCATCCATGGCATGTTCTTGGACCTCTGTCCATACAAATGGGCAGTCTTTTTTCAGAAGGGCAGTTAGAGGTTTTGCAATGTCTGAGTAGCTCTCGATGAACTGCCGCGAGTAATTGCACACCCCTAGAAAACTTCGCAGCTCTGAGATGTTGGTGGGTGGCTTGATGTTTTGAACGGCTTGAATACGGCTGGACTGTGGTTCGATGCCCTGTGATCCTATGAGTAGGCCCACATAGTTGACCTTGGTTTGGCACCACTGTCCTTTGTGGAGGGCGATCTTGGTGCCGGCAGTGGACAATTGGTTCAAAACATAGTCTATTTCTTTCATGTGGTCAGCCACTGTGGTGCTTTTCATGAGAATATCATCTACGTAGATAAGATTGCCTCTTGTTCTGGCATCTGGGCATGCTTTGTTCAGGAAAATGTTGAACTCAGCAGGTGAGTTGGCATAGCCGAACGGGCACCTGTTGAAAGTGAATTGACTGTTGCCGAACGTGAAAGCTAGCTTATGCTGATCTTCTGGATGCACTGGTATGGTCCAGAATCCAGAGGCCACATCGAGTGTAGAGAAGATGGTGGCTCCTCTGATTCTGGGTATTTCCTGCTCCAGCTGAGTCATGGGCCATCGTGACAGTGGCACCTGTTGATTCAGTTTCCTGTAGTCAATGGTGGGTCGCCACTTGCAGTTTGGTTTGAGGACGGGCCAGATGGGGGCAGAATAGGTGCTGTTGCATGGACGGATGACACCTTTTTCAAGCATGGATTCGATGATCTCTTGCACCGGTTCGTGTGACGCGATGGGGATCTTGTACTGCCTGACAAAAGTGGGAGGAGCATTAGGGTGCGTTGGGATGCGCACGGTGTGGAGCTTGGTGAGACCACAATCTAAAGAGTCTTTGGCAAATGATGCTTTCAACTTGTAAAGGACTCGTCTGAGTTCTTGTCGATCTGCATCATTATTAATTGCGTCAGCGTCTTTTAGAATTTGCTGAACTTGAGACTCAAACCCTGGATACGGCTCCTCTGTCGGTGTGTCGTCTGTCATGTTGGCAGGCAGCGGTGCAGCAGTGTCATCAATCTCGCAGGCAGGCTGTTTGGAGACTGTGTATACTGCAAGGTGTTGGTCCTTTGTCAGTTCTGTTCTGCATACCTGGTCTTTGTCCACTGGCATGACTGAAGTTATGGAGATGATCTTGAAGGGGGTTGTGAGCACTGTGTTGTCTGTGTGCCCTTCGGGTATCATTGAAGCTGGGATGGGCCCAATGATTGGTAATGTTAGTTCAAAGTCATGAAAGTCGTGGCTCACTAGCCATCCTGCCCGGTAGGCTTTTGGAATTGTGATGTCCATTGCCATGCAGTTGTTGAAGAGGATGTAAACAGCACGGGATGACACTTCAGTGAGGGGCGTGGCTTCCAGCGTGAGTCCAAGTTCAACGCATTCGGGTGAAGGTTGAAAGAAACCCAGCGTGTGGTTTAGGGTTTGACCACAGCGCATGTTGAGCCGAACAGCGACCCCTTTGGTGTAGGCTGGTACTACAGTTTCCTGTTCGTTGACCAAGGTGCAGACCTCTGGAATGGTCTGGCCTGACCGGAGGTTCGCAGTGTTGGTTGGAACCACAGGAGGCTGTAAAGTCAGTGGGGCCCACACGACCTCATTAATAATGTCTACATGTGCGTTGAGGCGAATCAGAATGTCTGCTCCAATGTAGACATCATGGGGCAGTTCTGGAAGGACCAGGAAGTAGTGGGTCAGACATCGGTAGTTCCACTTCAAGTTCAAAGCGCAGATCCTTTTGGCAGTCACCATTGTTGATGGGCATGAGTTCAAAGGAAAGCGGGTGCGCTTGCTGGCAGATGGAAGGTTCGGTGTGTCTTCAATGAGAGCATTGTATAGTGAGAGGCTGATGGCTGAGTTGTCTGCCCATAGTGCAAGTATGATGTCAGTGGCAGTTACACCATTCAAGTGAAGGTCAGCTGTGACCTTGAGGCAGAAGGAATCAAAGTCTTGGGTGAGCTGAAATGTGCAGAGTAGCGAACTTGAATCTCGCTCTGGTGCTGATGCTGTGTCCCTGTGGCTGGCTCTGAGAGTTCCTGTGACCTCTGTGACCTGACAGTCTGGTTCAGGTGTTCGGGGTGGCTGAAGGGGGAGAGGTTCTCGCACTTGAGCCCAAATCTTCAGCTGTCTGAAGTCCAGAAGGGGCTCGAAGCGGTCTAGCAGATCTTTGCCGATGAGGAGGGGATATGTGTCCATTGGTGAGATGTACACAGGGTGTACCAGGCCCATGGGACCAATCGTTAGGTGAATGGGAGCTACCTGTTCAAGCCGGATGTCATTTTGGCTGTATGACTGGACATTTAGCACGCAATTCTGAGATTTTAGAGTTCGATTTTGTCTCTTAGCTTCAAATTTGAGTCTTTCAAAAAGTTCAGCTGATATCAAAGTGAGGTCTGCTCCAGTGTCTACCAGGGCTTCGAGTCTCACCTCATGTTCCACAGTGATGGCGAGATAGAGTTTTCGTGCTACCCCCTTTTCGATCAGATTCCCCAGGAGTTTTGGTGTTGGGGCTTGTGTGGTGATCGATAAGCAGTTAGGGTCAGTCTCGGGTGACTCGGTGCAGAGACACACAACCAAAACAGCACTTTCTGTTATCTTAGGGGCTTGGTCACTGGTGTGACGTATTGGGTTGTCCGCTGCAGGATGTGTGGTTGTCAACTGCAGTGAGTGGGTGTCGCTGTCACTTGGTGATGTGATAGCTGGTTCGGTAGTCTGTGTCTGAAGAGCGGTGCTCTGGGTGCTTGGTTCAGTAGAAGGGCAGTCAGGAAGGGTGTTGGGCTCATGCCTTACGCTTAGTCATGAGGAGTCTGACCTGTCCTCTTTGTCTTTCTTGTGAGGTGTTCTATGAAGAAGCTCTTTCAGAACCTTCAGTATCTCTGCGGTCTCTGCCGTGGCCTCACTGTTTTTCTGTGGGGTAGGCCCGGACTTGGACTTGCCGGAGGCATGCCGAGAGGGGTTCCGCTGTGGGCTGTCTGGGCTTGATGTCCTCGTCGACGGGGTTTGGTTCTGTCTGGGCCGTCGGTTGGCTTCCCACGTGGCTCCACCCTTTTGGTTATGGGATGGCCGTGGGCTGTCGTAGAATCTTCCAGAGCGCCCGCTCTGGTGCTTAGGACGAGCACCATCACGGTTGTGCTGCCCTCTCCTGTCAAGGAACGTTCTTGCCTCAGGGTAAAAAGGTCTGTTACTGTGATGCTGTTGGACGCCCTCTAGTGCTAGCTCTGAGCGCTGATCAGTGACAGGGCAAATGGTGGGATTTTTCACTGTCTTTTCAGAAGCAATCTTCTGCTTGGTGAAAGCTTTATGGGCTAAGTCTCACAGCTGTTGGGTAGTCATGCTACGAGGGCAGGCCAGGACCCCTAAGTGATGGCTCACCGTGGGATGCAGGTTCCGGAGGAAAGGAGCTTTGAAGTTGAAATCTTCCATACCAGGTTCGTTCCATGCTCCGAAGTAGGATGCGGCTGTAGTAGGCCTGTGGAGTTTCCAGTCGGGCCTGTTTGAGGTCCATAGCGGCGATGAGTCCTTGCTCTGACTCTGGATCAGAGAATTCTCTGATGAAGGCCTGCCGTAGGTAGTCTGATTTGACAGTCTCTGGTTGTCGATCCAGGAAGCTGCATACGTTGCGACTAGACGTAATTCTTAGCAGGTACACTCTGTCCCGAATGGTCAAGTTGGGAACAGTGTGCAAGTGAAAGTCTATGTCTTGCAGGTAGGCGTGCACGTCGTGGCCTCCTGCAGGATTTGGGGTGAAAGTAGGGATGTTTCTGGCCAGCTTGTCAAGTTCTTTGGGAGCCATGCCATGGTTAGTGACCAGGCTTGTGTGGGCGGGCTCCCACCCTTTTGTTGCTGACGGGGGTTCTTGGAGGCTGGCTGGTGACATGTTGAACAGTGGGCTTTCACCCCCCTTTCCAGCTCTGAGCTCTTGGCTGAAAAGCTGGGGCCCACTGGTCAGGGGAAACTCTGTGGTGTGCGTTTCCCTTTTCTGTTCACTTTGCAGTCTATAAGAATGTTTCAGTTCTCTGTGAACAGTGTCAAGTTCATATTTGAGATGGTCTCTGTGCTGAATAAGTTCATGGATTTCAGCTCGGGCCGTGTTCAGGTGCTTTTCACAGGCTCTGGCTTTAGCATCTCTGTCTTTTAGTGCAGTCTCTGCTCTTGCAAGGAGAGACTTGCCTTGTCGCAGCTTTTCGTTGAGTTCCTCTCTGGCTCTTCTCTCTGACTGTTCTCTTTGGTCTGTGTCCCGGAGAAGGTTTTCCAGGGCATTTTGAAGTCTTTCTACTTCCTTTTTCTGTTCTGGGTCCGTTTCATCCTCTTCCTTTCGCTGTTCCTCAGTCTCGAGGCGTAGCTGATCTAGACGACTCTGAGTTTTGGCTTGGTTCCTACGGGCCTCCTCAGCTTGGAGTTTTAGCGCTGCGGCCTCCTGCTCCAGGTCGAGGTTGCTTTTCTCATTTATCCGTGCCTGGGTGACGAAATTGTGGGCAAGACTTCCGATGATCTTGGTCCATTCTTTGTGGTTGTAGCTCTGTGTTGGATCTTGGGCCATCAGGCTGTCCAATTCGGCGTCCACAGTTGCTCTCGACCTAGGGGCTGTAGGTCCCTGGCGTCCTTGGGTAGGACGGTGTCCGTCATTGCGCTCAACCAGGCCTCGAGGTGATCCCAGTGGGCTGCGGGACTGGACGAACGGGACATACTGGCTTACTGTAGGCGAGAGAAAAGAACAGCACACACAAAGAGGCCAATGCAAGTACGCGTAGGGTTAGCGAGCTACAATGAGGTGGCTATTATAAGCCGTAATTTTGACTAACTGGGGTAGACAGTTAGACAGTTAGGCGGGCCGAATTTCGCGGGTCAGTGCAGGTCTAAAATAAAGGATTTGACAAGGCAGCAGCCCACAAGGGTCATCTGATGATGCGGGCTGCCTGTTTGTCTCTTTATTCAGTTTTCCTTGATGGCTCTTGTAGGCTCTGTCTTAATGTGGACTGGAAGTACACACTACGACAGAAAAGAACAGCAGAATAAAGTAGAACACAATTAATGTTAGGAATAGATAGGCAGGAGAAAAAGGGCCTAAGTCTACCACCACTGCTAGGGTTTATGATAGGACCAACAGGGTGGGGCGCTATCGAGGTATAAACCCTAGGGAGATGGTGTGGCTTAGGGGAGAGAAAGACAAGAAATGGGCCAAATGCTTAAATGACCGGGGGAATGTCTACTATTATGTGGCCTATACTGGTGGATGGATTTTACCTTCTTTTAGTTTGCCTGAGGTGAATCGATGTCACTCTGCTGGGGACCAGGGCGTGGTCAATCTTTCCAACGGTCCCAAACACTTGACCGCAGTGTCCCCGGGCCCTCTGCCACTATCACGGTGCGCCCTCTCAAACAACTTGACTTTAAACACAACCGGCAACACCAAGGTGTCAACTGTCAGATGGCACAACAAGATTTGGATTTTCCCTAGAACCCTCGTAAGAGTGGCCCCTCTTCAGGCCCTGGTTTAGGTAATTATTCCAAACTTGCCGTGTGTGTCGACTGACGGGGTTGACTTTCCTTTGGAGTGCCAAATTGCTGATGTCGTTGCGTGCCGCACCAATGAAAAGAGACAGAAGAGTCCGAGATTCACATACGGCCAGCGTCGGTAACGCCGTTCGGATAAACCAGCTTGCTGGGAACCAACCAGAGATGACTATCGAATCACCACAGCACACTAGGGAATTCTACATACAAATACAGAACAGGATTTAGCAAGTGAAAGTCTCAAAGTGAATTAAGGCTTTCTTGTTTAAACCAAATTGAGTAATTATGTGTGTAGAAATAATAGGCAAAAGCTTTACCACATAATGATAAATAAAGAGGAAATTTGACAATGATGTTAATTATCAAACCAATCCAACCACAAGAAAAGACAGAAGTAAACAAGACAGGATGGACAGACAAACTTAATTTAAATTAAATTTAAACTTGTTTAACTCAATTTAAATAAGCATGTAGAAGGACGTTAAGTAACAGAATAATATCTGATAGTAGTAAGAACAAAGGAGTAATAACAAGTATTAATCGCCAGAAAGGAAGATAATTAAAAAGGAAAAACAAATAGGAATAGGTGGTAAACAATTCCAAAATGAAATAAAAGGAGGGAAAAAGAGATAAGCCGACTTAGCAGGGAATGCCTCAAAGGCGTGCTCCCCCCAAAGTGGGATATCAGCAGCTGTACTGAGACACCTAATTCAATTTTAAGTTCAGAAATGATTTTTTTTCCCAACCAAAATTCAACCAAGTGTATTCAGTCAGAGGCAGGAAACTTTGGCTAAAACCAAATACTTGTAGTAACAAATTCAACGAATGAAAATGTTTATAACAGTAAACAAAACAAAAACCATAGCCAACAGAGGGAATGAAAGTAGCTGTTCAGATAATTTAGCAAAGGAAAATAAATGGAGACCTATTTCGAGAATGTCCACACGATGGCGTACTTGTGCTCGCACAAAATGACGTCATGGGGTGGGAGTAATTTGCGAAAGAAAATTAAATAAATATATATGACCTGTCTGCTAATGTCCACACGATGGCGTACTTGCGCACGCGCAAGATGACGTCATGGGGTGGGAGTAACTTGAGAACTAATCAAGCACTTACAGGCACTTGGTTAGCGGTATTACACCCTATATTTCAGTGTGATTTCAAATCCGAGAGAGAGTTCTCACGCTTGGATTTTCTGCAAAATCACAATTATTCAATTGAAACCTTGGCGGGTCTGTTTTTTCTTTGTATTTTCCATATACATCAGAAATATAGCACTTATTCAAAATGTATTAGGTTTTCGATTGATTAGCTACGTCAATGTAAACCAGGAGTTAATTTTATAACGATTATAATCTCAGGCCTTACTAAGATGAGAAAAGGAGCATCGCTTAACCCAATCTTTTTATCGCCCTGACAGAAGAACGTCGTTCTGAACAGGGGATTTTGTAATATTAAAATATAGCGCGTCTTTACAGAAGCAATTTTAATATTATGAACTGCAGTTTACTTCATCACTCAACAGTGGCAACAAATGTTTAGACATTATTTAGCAACTTGTTAATCGTGCTGAACTGGAACGGGCTTTGTGCCTTTACAGTTCCGGCGCGCTCGCGTACAAAATTAACAACCAAAATACACAAAATTGACGATGCATTCTGTTACGGCCAGCTCGTTTCGGCCGTACATAAAGTAAACAAGTACACCAAAATGACTTGCAAGATTTTATTTGTCCTCAACAATCACAATTAACTGAATATAACAAAGTCTAGGGTTTCAAATCAAAAGGGGAAAAATCATAATCCAGTTGGGGTGTAAAAGAAGGCTGGTATGGGCTGTAAATCAAAGGTTCGAATGACTTCGCCAGAGGCTGTCAATCCTCTGGACGAAGGTGAAGAGGAGATGTTCAATCCAAGGTTTTATCCTCTTCATAATTAAGGACAATGAAGAAGCAGGGGTGTGCGATCTCCCACGCTCTCTCTGAGTAAAACCGCCACCAGCAGGCGAGCAGGTGGAACGCAGGGTCGTAACACCTCCCTCCAAAAGAAAAAGATTCGGCCACGAATCTAAAAATCAAAAACAAGAAAAGACAATTAGGCACAACCCAAAACAAGCGCAATAACATTCTGAACGTCGTCTTCTCTTCATTCTTCAGCACCTCTGGGTCCTAGAGATGCAAAGAAAAGAAATGAACCACGCAGAGATTAGGTTATGCTCTAGAAAGTGTGTCAGCTATGACATTATTTTTCCCTCGGATGTGTTGAATCTCAAGATGGAAAGGTTGTAACATGAGACTCCATCGCATAAGTCGCTGATTTCGATTTCTCATTCGATTCAAGAAAACCAACGGATTATGATCCGTATAGATGATAATCGGTGCAGCGATTGACCCTAGGTATACCTCAAAATGTTGCACGGCCAACACTAGGGCAAGAGCTTCCTTCTCGATGGTAGAGTATACCTGTTGATGTCGATTAAATTTTTTTGAAAAGTAACTTACAGGATGTAGAACCTTGTTCGAACCCTCCTGTAAGAGAACAGCACCCGCACCACAAGCACTTGCATTGATTGCAAGGCTAAAAGATTTCTCAAAATCCGGGGCTGTTAAAACAGGGGCACACGCCAGCAACGCTTTACAATTTTCAAAAGCCTGTTGACAGAGCTCAGACCACCGAAAAGTCAACTTTGGACTCAATAAATTGGTAAGAGGTGAAACTACACTGGCAAAATTTTCGCAGAAGCTCCGGTAATATCCCACCATACTGAGAAACCGCCACAATTCACGACGAGTGGTGGGTACGGGAAAGTCACAAATAGCTTCGACCTTGGTCTCAATAGGCTTTACACAACCGTTTCCCACGACTTTACCTAAATAGATAACGGTTGCCTTCGCGAATTCCGATTTAGCGAGGTTTATGGTAAGATTAGCCTTTGCTAAACGAGAAAATAATTCTTTAATCTGGTTAAGATGTTCAGACCAGGAGGAATTATACAACACCACATCGTCAAGATATGCCTCACATCCTGACATTCCATACAGTATACGATTTACGAGACGCTGGAACGTCGCGGGTGCATTTCGCACTCCGAAAGGCATAAACGTATACTGCAGGAAAATATCAGGTGTGACGAAGGCGGATAATTCCTTCGCTCGACTAGTCAAAGGCACCTGCCAACATATCGGGCAGAGCCAACATGATCGACGCAGTCATCAACTCGAGGCAAAGGGAAGCAATCCGGCTTAGTAACAGAATTAAGTTTTCGATAATCTGTGCAGAATCGATATGAGCCATCAGATTTATTTACTAGAACACAAGGGGAACTCCATGAACTGAAACTAGATTCAGCCAGATCATGAGCAAGTAGATAGTTCACCTCTTGTTTCAGCAAATCTCTTTTAAAAGGATTGACTCGATATGCGTTCTGTTTAACCGGACACGAGGCTCCTACGTCGATATCATGTTCTATGATAGAAGTACGACCAGGAACATCACGGAAAAGAGAGGGAAATGACATCACCAACTCAGTGACATCACTCCTCTCCTTCTCTGTCAGATAAGAAAGATGGGAGGACAGATTAAGAAGAATCTCAGAGTTTTTAAGTCGTCCGTCAACTTTTTCTCGAGAAAGAAAACTCTCATCCCCATCAGCATTCTCCAAAGAATCCTTACTCAGGCTACGAAAGGAAGATGACAATTCTGGAAAAGAATCACAAGAGTTTACCACATTAAAAGTAACGGAACGAACAGGAGCTATGTACAATTTCAACAGATTACTGTGACATACTTGTACCTTCTTTCTCCGATCAGGAGTATTCAACAGATAGTTATTATCGGAAAGACATTTAACTATCTCTGAAGGCCCTGTAAATTTAGCCTGAAATGGATTTGCAGGTAGAGACAATAAAGCCAATACTTGTTCACCCACCTGAAATTCTCTTAATTTAGCTTTTCTGTCAAAGCGTTGTTGCATTTTTATTTGAGACTTACTCAATTTCTTTTTAGCAAGAGCTCGTGCCTCATATAATCTACGCCGGAATCCACTCACATAATCTGAAATATTTTCAGAAGGTTTAGACATTCGCCACTCCTCAGCTAACACAGCCGTAGGTCCTCGCACTACATGTCTGAACACTAATTCATTTGGGCTAAACCCAAGACTTTCTTGGATTACCTCACGTATCGCTAACAACATCCACGGCAGACCTTCTTCCCAATCTGCATCGAGTTCCACACAATCTGACCTCAAAAGGGACTTCAGGGTTTGATGAAACCTCTCAAGAACTCCTTGACTCTGTGGATGATAAGCACTAGAAATATTGTGTTTCACTCGAAGTTGACACAGGGCTTTTGAGCAGTGTTTCGACATGAAGTTCGAACCCTGATCAGATTGAATAACTTTGGGTATTCCAAAGGTCGACATGAAATTAGTGAGGGCCTTCAAGACAGATTTTGTGGTAATGGACCTTAATGGATAAGCAGTAGGATAACGAGTAGTCTGGCACATAACATTTAAAAGGTATTGGTGACCAGTCTTAGACCGGGGCAAAGGACCAACACAGTCAACTATCAAATACTCGAAAGGAGTGGAACAGACGGAAATAGGCTGCAACGGAGCAACACGTAACTTTTGATTTGGCTTACAGGTGATCTGGCATGTATGACAAGATCGAATATGTTTTGCCACATCTCATTTCACCTTAGGCCAGTAGAACTGTCGCAAGACCCGATCATACGTTTTACGAACTCCGGTATGACCAGCAAGTCCTTGATGAGCCAGATGCAACGCAGATTCCCTCACTGTAAAAGGAACCACAATCTGAGTTTTAGGTTCTAGAGAAACATCTTTCCGACAAAGCAGACCATCATCAAGAAAGTACGAAGAAGACTGAGGATCAGAACATTTCTTAAACCCTACTTCAGAGAATAAGGTTTTAAGACTGTCGTCACTCTGTTGATCTCTAATCAAATCCTCTCGAGAAATCTGTAACAAAGAAGTCAGAGGACAATCAACATCAGAGAGATCAACATTGGTTTTCTCAGGAGTGGACAGAACCTCTGATGTATCGGTAGATTCATGTCGCAACACTGTCGAATCTTTCTGGTCAGAAGACAACGAAGAACAGGATTTCAGGTCTCTCTGCTCAGGACATTTGGACACATCAGATCCTGAGTCACCTGTATGAACAGTATAAAAGAAGGTGTCATGCAGTGGAACTTCAACTTCATTTTCAGTTAATGGTTTAGCCATTGATCGAGTAACTGCACAAGCTGGAAACAAATCAGGAAATTCTCTACAATTTCCAACATCAGATTTCCTAGGTGTAGATGCTATTATGGGTGGAGCTGCCACATCACTCCTTCCCCAAACATTCTCACCAGCTAAATCATTTCCCAAAATGAATGTAATCCCAGGAACTGGAAATGCAGGACGAACACCAACTACTACTTCACCAGATACAATGGCAGAGGAAAGATGGATTCGATGCAAAGGCACTTCAGTAAACCTCATCTCAAACCCTCGCACTAATACATGAGTTCCAGTAGCGGTTTCAGAAGTCAAAGGCAAAATTCCTTCTAAAAGAAATGACTGCGCAGCTCCCGTATCTCGAAGAAGACATACTGGCCCTGTTTCGTTTGAACCAGGCAATGACACATTTCCCTCAGTGATAAAGGGTGCATAATCAACGGAAGAAGTTATACACTGATCAACAGATTTATCACTAGAACTAGATAAATGACGATCTTTCTCATCACAAGTGTCAATAATCAATGATGAAGTAGAAACCAAAGCAACAGATTTCGACAGTCTCTCTTTCTTCTTGAGAGTAAGGCAGTCCGATATTTTATGACCAAGCTTCTTACAATAAAAGCAAACCATGTCCCATGAGAGTGCAGGTTTACTAGAATGTTCAGCCACTGTTGTCTTACTATTCCTACTCACCACATAAGACTTTGTCTTAGGTTGAAAGCAAAACTTAGAGTTACTCATATTGTTGGTTTTAAGACCTACTGAACTGAATGACCCACAATGGGTTAACACAAATTCATCAGCCATGATAGCAGCTTCTGAAAGTGTATTCACCTTGTGTTCAGTGAGATGCATAGCTACAGCATGAGGAACACAATGTTTAAACTCCTCTAAGAGCACTAATTCTCTTAATTGCTCCTTAGTGGTAACTTTCATTGAAATGCTCCAACGATCAAATAGGTCCTCTTTTCCTCTTGCAAATTCAACATAAGTACATTCATCAGCTTTACTCAAATTCCTAAATTTTTGATGATATGCCTCAGGCACGAGTTCATATGCATGCAACACAGCAGATTTCACCACATCATACTCACCACTCTGTTCCAGTGAGAGTGCAGAATAAACTTCTTGAGCTTTACCTGTAAAGACACACTGCAACAATAAAGTCCAAAAGCTTTTCGGCCATTTCGTGGACAAAGCAACACGTTCAAAATGATAGAAATATTTATCCACTTCCTTTTCAGAAAATGGCGGCACTAATCTTATATTTCTGTGAACGTCAAATACAGGTTCACCTGCATTCTCATGCTGTTGTGAAACAGGAGGCACATTCGCTTGTGAAACTTCAGCTGTCTGTGCTGCTAATTCTAACTCCAACTTTTTTATCTGAAACGCTCTCTCGTCACGTTCCCTCTCTAACTGAAATGTTCTCTCTTCACGTTCCCTCTCTAACTCAAGCTCCATTTTCCACATAGCTAACTGATGATTTAATTTTCTCTCTTCAAATTCTCTCTCTACCGCTCGCTCTTTCATAGCGCGATCATCACGTTCTGCACGAATTTTCGCGGCATCTAAACACAGTTGCTTCTCTTGCAAAGACAACTCTGGAAATTTTGTCTCACTTTCACTATAAACCTCAACAGGAGTAGACACAAACGATTCACTCGGAGTGATTAACTCAGTGTTTACCTCTATAACTCCTCTATCAACAAGTGACCGCTTCAGAGTTGTCACCATAGTCTCCTTCAGCCTCTTTTCTTGAGAAGTAAAATCAACACTGAAGCGTTCGGCGATTTGCACCAACTGCTCCTTTGTACAACTCTCAAGCAAAGCTTCTGATGGACACGCAAAGAAATCCTCGACCACCGAAGACATTTTGTTCGTATGTTTTATACACAGTAACACAAACGAAACTACTAGCTAACACACGTGAGAGGCTGTTCACTCGAAATACAATTCCAATAAGCCACTGCTTCAAAAAGGAACTACATCACCGTATTACGCAATCTCATTCACAAAAATTTCCAAAGACTTCCCACAAGTCAAAACACAGTGTAAGCGCAAAATAAACTGCACTATACACGCAAACTCAATGATTTACCTTTTTTTTTATTTTTGTAGAATGGATTTACCATTTATAATATAAGAGAACTCCAGCTCCTAACTCAGAAAAAACACTAACTAAATCCTACCTAGTCTTCAGAGATGTACCGGGCTCAAGGCGACATTAAACGCTGAACTCCGCAACTATCAGTCAAACTGAAAGTCCGGAAGCGTACCCCCTACAGAGATTTAATCTCCACCCAGGATAACCTCCAAAAACAAGAAAGGCAAAATAACAAAACAAAACAACAAACAGTGCTCCGTCAGAAGGATTGTATTCACAATCCAGCTGGAAACACTCTAACTCACCAGAGTTCTCATTTATAAAGGTAACCATTCACAAAAACATACACACATACAACCCATACTTACCAACGTTTCCTACCCTGATAGGATCCCGGACGAGCCCCCAATTTATGTTACGGCCAGCTAGTTTCGGCCGTACATAAAGTAAACAAGTACACCAAAATGACTTGCAAGATTTTATTTGTCCTCAACAATCACAATTAACTGAATATAACAAAGTCTAGGGTTTCAAATCAAAAGGGGAAAAATCATAATCCAGTTGGGGAGTAAAAGAAGGCTGGTATGGGCTGTAAATCAAAGGTTCGAATGACTTCGCCAGAGGCTGTCAATCCTCTGGACGAAAGTGAAGAGGAGATGTTCAATCCAAGGTTTTATCCTCTTCATAATTAGAATAAACATTTCTAGGTTTTAACTGAAAGACACACACACACACACACACACATTTTTACGTTCAAAGTCTCACATGGCTTTTCTCACATGGTAAAGCACGTGGTGTGAGGCGAGTCACATGGAAAAGGGGCTTGTCAATAGCTGGAGTGTCTCTTTGTCAATAGCGCATTGTGCTGTGGAGACTAGTTGGCGCTATTTCAGTGATTAGGGGAGTTTTAACAGTGGGTTCTTTGTTATTCAGAATGATTAGTCCATTGATTCCTCCAGACGCTACACCTCTTAAGAGCAGTTAAGGCCCTGTCAACAAGACTCTGGTCAAAATGAACTAACTAAATCTCTCAAAAGTTCTGGAAATAAAATGCCTTAATTTTTAATGTCTTGCTTGGGCCATTAAAAGTCACCAGGTTGGAAAGCTGTGGGAGGGCAATATGCTGTCAGAGAAGAGCTTCTGATTTAGACCAATTCACCCAATATCCTGAAAATTTGGAAAAATAATTAATAATTTCTTATGGACACAATGCGAATTTCGGACGTGTGAACGGCAAGCTTTGCACACTTTGCTAGTTTTAATACTTTTTATGTCATAAACCAGTGAGATTCTATACACCATGATCCTTAACTGTTTTAGGAAGACAAAATCCTCAGGCTCTGGTGACGTTAAAAGACACTTACGTGCTCAAGCTGACACCTCTGTCCAGGCCTCAAGCCAGGGAGACGATTTGGCCAAAGAAGTGAAGGAAATCAATCACTGCCATGGAGACGAACATCACTGAGGTGGTTACAAAAGTGGGGGATATCAAGAAATGGATTGATTATCTGGAATCATCAGAGAGGGAATTAGTTGATACTCTGCTAGTGACCAAGGTGGATTTGGAATGCGTCTGGGAGAAGTCGGAGAACTTGGAGAACAGTAATCGACAGAATAACATCAGAATTGTTGGAATTCCTGAGGACGAAGAAAGTCGGGATATGGTGAAATTCCTGGATGGGCTCTTTCCAAGTCTGCTCGACATAACAGGCCATAAACTGGAAATCGAGCGAGCTCACAGGGTTTCTGTTATTTAGTTCTGGGAATTAGTTGATACTCTGCTAGTGACCAAGGTGGATTTGGAATGCGTCTGGGAGAAGTCGGAAGACTTGGAGAACAGTAACCGACAGAATAACATCAGAATTGTTGGAATTCCTGAGGACGAAGAAAGTCGGGATATGGTGAAATTCCTGGATGGGCTCTTTCCAAGTCTGCTCGACATAACAGGCCATAAACTGGAAATCGAGCGAGCTCACAGGGTTTCTGCTTGGCGATCTACAGAGGGAGACCGACCCAGATCAATTCTGGACAAATTTCTGATATCATCCAATAAAGATCTCATGTTACACAAGATGAGGAGTAAAGGAAGACTTTCTTGGAAGAACTAGCATTTTCTTGTTCCCAGACTTTGCAAATTCTACAAGAGAGAAATGTGATTGATTCAAGAAATGCAAGAAACTCTTACATCAACAGAAGGTCGCTTTTGCACTGATGTTCCCAGCCAAATTGAGAACAGATGCCAAGGATGGCTGTAAAATATTTACATGTCCCCAGCAAGCGATGTCCTTCATAAAGTCAATGGACTGAGTAAGTTATTTGGTGGTACTCAGGTTGCAGCCAAGTGGAAGACTCACTGAATATCTACTTGATCGTCTGAGGAAACTGAGCACTTTTTTGTTTCTTTTTATGCTGATTCCGCCAAGAGGTTGGAGTTTGTTTTGTTTAGTAGCACTCCTTCAGGACAGTTTTATGGATGAATCTACATGGTCTTTGTGTTTATTCCATCTATTGGTTGGAGTTTGTTTTATAGATTATCTTTTGCTGTGTAATTCTGTTTCACAAAATTTCTATAGAAACACCGAACTTGAGCAATCCGATGGCAAGGTTGCCGCAGGGGTTCTCGTAGGCGTGCATGGACAGTTTGAGTTTGGAGGTATGGATGCTAGTTGGTGCTGGGTTAATGTGTTTGTTTTGTTCTGGGGATGTTCGGGTCTTGATGGTTACACTAATGTTGGAATTTGGTCTTTATAATCGTGTTTTTGACACATCTATTCTTCTTATTTGGCAAAATGTCAAATGTTAATATGAGTGGATATTCTCTCATCACGTGCAGTGGGAATGGGTTGGGGCACCCCTTAAAAAGAAGGAAGGTTATTTATTTTCTTATGTGTAAGAAATATAGTGATTCAAGAAACGCACCTTTCTCCGCAGGAAGCTGAAAAATGTATGGGGTGGGCATTGTTTTTTATAGTGCTAGCTTGAGTAAGAGCAGGGGAATCATTATACTGATAAGTAAATATCTGCAATTCAAATGTCTCAAACAGAGTAAAGATAAATTAAGAATTTTTATTATTGTTTTAGCTGAAATTCAGGGACAAAGTCTTATTATATAGAATAGATTTTATTTTTAATCTAAGTCCCTCATTTCATCTGTTGTTGATTGTTCAATTGAAACAATTTAGTCTCAGATCATGCCTTGCTGTGTTTAGAGGTGGTGCCACATCTGGAGAAAAATAAATCATATAGTTGGTGCTTTAATGTATGCCTTTTGCCAAATCCTGAATTCCAACAAAATGCTTTTTTTTCCAAAAAAAAAAGGCTGAAATCAATGTCTATATGGAGACCAACTGGTCCTCAGTATCCTCTGTGGGCGTGGCTTAAGTATCCTCTTAAGGCGGTTCTTAGGGGCATACAGTATGCCTCTTTCACCAAAAAATCCAAAGCACAAGAACTCGTGGAACTGGAAGGGAATATTAAAGGGTACCTATTATGCCCTTTTTCACAAGATGTCATTTAAATCTTGGTGTCCCCAGAATGTGTCTGTGAAGTTTCAGCTCAAGATACCCTACAGATAATTTATTATACCATGTTGAAAATGGCAATTTTTGAGTGGGAATAAAAACAAGACGTTTTTGTGTGTGTCTTTAAATGCAAATGAACTGGTGCTCCCTGCCCTTCTTCCAGAATAGGGCGGAGTTTTGACATCTCTGCTTCGGATAACTTAGTATTATAAACAATATGACTGACAGCGAAAATAGTGGTGTTCTGCCCTACATGTTTGAATCTGAGAAAGACACTGATGAGTGAGAGACTAGGTTTTTTGATAAATTTATTTATTTGTTGTAGAGTTTTTTCAGCAGTCTTGCAACGATGGACGAGCAACATACACACACACAAATACTGATACAAAGCTTGCTATGTGCTATAACGAAACAACACACACAAACAAACATGTTGAACACTTTGCGTAAATTTCACTTATTAACAGATGTACAGGTGCGGCAGTGTCCGTCAACAGTCGTGGGCAGGGACTGTACAAAGTGACATCACTTTGTACAGAATCTGTGAACGGCTTGTTCTGAGACAGTGCTAATGATTAATGGGGATTAAAAAAAGGACTGGGTGGATTTTTATCATTACAGGGTGGTTGGGTACACACACTGCTAACACTCATTTATGTTCAAACACCATGTAAAAGTGAATTTTGCATAATAGGTCCCCTTTAAAAGTGCTGGGGCAGAGCTGAAGTGCCGAATGTCGTCTAATGGCCTCAGGGAATTGACACTTTTGCTAGAAGTTTATATGACATCATTAAAGAAGGGAAAGCTTCTTTACAACCAGGCAACCATGACACAAGCCTGGATCAGACTGATTCTTAAAAGGACAAAGTTCCAAGCGATTGTAAGAGTTACCGTTCAATTTCACTGATCCAGCTAGATGTTAAAATATTGTAAAACATTCTGGCTAACCAATTACATAAAGTTATGACATCTCTTATAAATATAAATCAGGTGGGGTTTATTTGGTACGTAGCTCTTCTGGCGTTTCATCAGTATCATGTGGTCAGTGGCGAATTATCAGACTCCGGTTGCTGCCATCTCACTTGATGCTGAAAAGTATTTGTTATGGTTGTTAAGATTTTGGGTTCAGGAATACTTTTATTGGATGGATTAATTTACTTTATAGACACCGGTACAAACAAATTGATTAATTTCAGATAATTTTACTCAGGATAGGGGCACCCCGGCAGGGTTGCCCTCTTTCCCCATTATTGTTCTGCCCTGGAATCATTAGCAGCTGCAATAAGAAAGGAGGATGATTTTCCAGGGGTGGTGGTGGGAGGTGTGTTGCATAAGCTTTTGCTTTTTGCATACAATATTTTATTATTAGTCTCCGACCCTATTAGATCTATGCCTTGCTCCACAGAATTATTAATTCCTTTTCTAAATTCTCAGGATACAGATATAATTGGTCTGATTCCGAAGCTTTGGGTCTTACAGCGTACTGCCCGGTAACATCTTTTCAGCCAGGGGACTTCCAGTGGCCCAAACAGGGCATGAAGTATTTGGGTTTTTTATTCCCAGCTAATTTGTGTGATTTAGTTCATTTTGACCCTTTTTCGAGCGATGTGGGCAAGTGGGCTCCATTACATTTGTCTATGATTGTTAAGGTTAATGTTATTAAAATAAATTGTATACCAAAATTCAATTACCTGCTACAATCTTTCCCTATAGATTTCCCCATCTCTAATTTCAAGCAATTTGATAGCATAGCGAAGTCCTTCATTTGGAATGGTAAATGTCCCAGATTACATTTCAGTAAGTTATAGGCTGATTGAAAAAGGAGGGCAAGGCCTACACAAGATTTTGATTTATTATTATGCATTCTGTCTCAGACATTTGGCTTCCCTGGTTTTGTATTGAACAGGAAGTTCTTGCCCCTATTTCACCATTGCAAAGCCTTTCTATCAACCTAGTCTGAGATGTTATATGGCTGAACCCAAAGTTATGTATTAATAAGTTCCCTTTCAGTTGGACAGAGTTGATTATGAAGGAGGTTAATACGCTTGGTGACCTATATGAGAGTGGAGTGTTGAGATCCTTTGAAAATATGGTTCAACATTTTGGGATTGACAGGTCTCAATTCTTTGGGTATTTACATCTGTGCCACATGCTTTGCACTATTTTCTGAGTAGCATACACCCCCCTAGAGCGGCATATACTCTGGGAGTAGTGATTACTGCTTTTGGAAAAGGTCATGAGGCATCAGTGTATTACTCCCTGCTAATTCAGAGTCTGGGGGATGGAGCTTTAACTTCTCAACTTCTCTTCCACTTCTCTCTTTATCCTTCTCCCATAAGAGATTAATGTTTTGCAAATTCACTCACCTCTTTAATATTATCTTTAGTAATCTCAGACTTGCGAAGCCCGACATGAATAACAATTTTAGAAAATATATTTATGTAGCTATCTATGCATTAGCCAGCAAGTGTAATCTGTGCCAGTAAAGTGATCTGATCTCAGATGCTCGAGCCCCGGAAATGCATTTAACAATGGTGTTTGGAGTCTCTATTTCCATGTTCCTTACAATAGAATCACCAATTATTAAGGCTCTTTAAACATGATTCTCAGTGGGTACATCGGTGTGTGGGGAGAATCGATTGGAAAGCCTAACAGGAATAGGAGAGTGGTGATGCTTTGCGGAGCAGGTATGCGTCCGAGACATCATCTAAAACACTGCTGGGGCTCTAAATACAGAACCAAAGTGTGAGTGTTGCTCGCTGTACTACTCTCATTCGAAACAGTATCAACAGGCTTCTCTTTCTTACTGACCTCCCCTAGCATTTGTAACTCATTAAGCTTCTCCGTCAGAGTGGATTCCTTATATTTATCACATGTGAATCCCTCACTACTGACAGAAGAAGCTATAGTAAACATGTGGCATACAATGCAGGAATAAATAACATGAGTGGATGCTATGACATACCGCAATAGTTTTTTTGTTGTTGTTGTTATGGTTGTTCTTGAGCAGCGAGGGTTTGAGATCAATGTGTGGTGGTCCACCATAGCTATACTGTACACCAGCAAAACTTAGCTGATAAAGCTGTTGACCAACATGGTCTATCCGATAAAGCTGGTTGACCAATGATGTCTTGCTGGTTAAGCTAGTTAAAAGCCTGGTGGAAACACCAGTACACCAGGATCCCAAACTGAGGACTAGCATCTAAAACACAACATGAACCATGACAATGTTGCTAATAAAGTTAGTTACCCAACAAGGAGGTACACATTCAGTAATTCATCTTAAAGTCATCAAAAAGTTAAAGTTACACTGAGTTGAGATTTATCCATGCTGCATTCATTAATGAGAACACACGTTCCACAGATGCAGATGTCCCAGGCAGGCATAAAACAAACAACAAGACCTTGGCTAAGAATCCGAAGCTGATGGTCTTGCTATCCAGCTCACGAAAAACATCTGTCCATCTCTCGTGCATGACCGTCTTTTTCATGTTCCACTTAGTAATGCGACGAGTGACAATGTTTTTAATGCAAGCCCGCTCATCAAAGAGCGTGGTTTCGTCAATCAAACTGAGAGCAGAGATTCTGGAGTAGAAGTGTTCTAGGCTGCTCTGAATGTCTTTCCACTCTGGGATGTCTCTCTATAGGGCCGTTTCAAGTTTTTCTGTGTTCTCCAATGTGTTTCTCTGGTCATGAATGCGCAACGCTATGGCCATGCACAACAGAATGATAAGCAAAAAGTCCTTCACTTGCATGCACCTTGTCAGGTTCTGAACTTTGCTTCACAAAAATAATCGCTAACTCTTGGTGTGACACACTTACTTTTTGCAGCATCCACATGCTTTTTTGTATGAACATGCTGTGCCATGACGGTGCGGCCTCCATGGGAGATAGAAAAGCCAGCTCCACAAATTTCATACCTCACTTTACTAGGCCCTGTCTGTGACTCCTCATTAAATGTACATGCATGCTTCCTTGACATTTTTTTCAGCCACAAATTCATCTGTGTGCTCTTTCAAACTGACTCTTCAATAAGTTCACTAACTGGACATCTATTGTTGGGGATTGATTTTGGATAGTTTAATGCAATCATGTACTTCAAATAACACGTTTTTCGTTTTACAAGCCAAGCATGGGAGCGGCTGTGGCTCAGTTGGTAGAGCGGGTTGGCCACTAATCGCAGGATTGGTGGTTCGAATTCCTTCCCACACGACTCCTCATGCCGAAGTGTCCTTGGGCAAGATACTGAACCCCAAGTTGCTTACAATGGCATGGCAGCTCTGCCGTCATTGGTGTATAAATCTGTATGAATGGGTGAATATGTCACAGTGTAAAGTGCTTTGAATACTGTTAAGGTTAAAAAGGCGCTATATAAGTGCAGACCATTTACCATATCCTTGGCTACTTTGGATTAGAATACTCACATGACTGATAAAGCCGCATAGGCAATTGAGAAATTTTAGGAGAGGGGAAAAACAGGACATCTGGCGACCCTAATATTGTGTATAATATTTGTAAAACATTTTCATTTTCTAGCATAAACCCTGTGAAAACAATTATGGGATTGTTTCAAGGTCTAGCTTATAGCAGGCACTGTATATATTGAGGAGGAGAGGACCACTCTCAAAAAGGGAGAAATCACAGTGCTCAAAATGTCAGCTGAAGGAATAGATGTCCCAACTTAATAGTTCCCCGTCTGTCGCTCTCTTCGACATTGTGTCAGAGAAGCAACTCTAGGGGTCTCTCTTGAGCACCGAATATACCTCTGATCTATGAAAAAAGGTCAATGAGAAGTTGGCAGCCAGTATTTGCATACCACGCCCCTGGACATACAGGTATAAAGGCGAGGAAATACTAGAGTTCATTCAGAAAATTTCTTCGGCGCCGATGGTTGTGCATGCTGTTCGCGTGAAAACACACCTGTTCCTGTATTCCTCTGATTCTCTGCATGCTGTTGGACTGAGGGCGCATTACAGCGGCGATTTCTCCTTGCACGGCAGTGCAGATTGCCCCTGGGCGCTTCGACAGTGCAGAAACCCAAACTCTAGAGAGTTATTTAAAAGAGTGATTTCCTCTAAAAGAGTGATTTTCACTAAAAGAGCAAAATACACAGCGGCGCTGAACGTCCTTTTTAGGACGCGTCTTTGAAAAGATGCCCTTCCGGCCCTGTGTAGTTCCTGGATGCGGTAGAGTGCTCTCCGCTTCAGACGGCCACAGGCGTTGTCTCGTGTGTCTGGGTAGTGATCACACCGAGGCTGCGTTTGTGGATGGTTCATGCTCTCAATACGAGGGCATGACCATGACAACGTTGCGATCGCGGCTCGCTTTCAATCGAAAGCGAGCCACTCCAGCCGCCCCCTGCATTGCTCCTTCTTCCCATGGGATTGAGGACAGTGCGAGTGGCGCTGGAAGCGATCTGGGGATAGCAGCGGGTGTGGCTCCGTCGGGTACCCCCCCTCGGACCACCTGTCCCCCGGCACGCTCGTTGACTCCTGTCCGTGCTCGAGGCAACTGCTTATCCTCTGTAGCTCGAAGCAGATGAGCTCGCCGCTGCATTGGAGAGCGAGGCGTCTGATGTGGATGACTCCCTTGAGCTGCTGCCTTCGGGCCAGCACGCCCAAGCTGAGGCTGACACTCAGATGTCCCACATGCTTTCCCGGGCCGCCGCCAGCGTGGGCTTGGACTGGAACACTCCGTCCTCCCCACAGCCATCACGACTGGATGACTGGTTCCCATTATTCCCGGAGGTGCATGATGAGCTGACGTCACTGTGGAGGGCACCTTTCACCACATGACATCACAAAGCCACGCGTTCATCCGCTCTCGCTACCCTCGACGGCAGAGCGGCTCACGGATACACGGCGATTCCCCCGGTGGATAGGGCTGTTGCGCTCCACTTATGCTCCGTAAACCCTACCACCTGGCGGGGTCGCCCTTTACTCCCTTCCAAGGCCTGTAGGACAACATCCTCGCTGACAGCGAAGGCCTACAGCACCGCCGGACATGCCGCTTCCGTCCTGCACGCCATGGCCCTCCTGCAAGTCCACCAGGCCAAGGCGCTTAAAGAATTTCACATGGGTAGCCCTGATCCCAACGTGCTGCAGGAACTGCGCTCAGCGACCGACCTCGCCCTTAGAGCCACGAAGGTCACAGCGCAGTCACTCGGGCAGACGATGGCCACCCTCGTGGTCCAGGAACAACACCTGTGGCTGAACTTGGTTGAGATGCGTGAGACCGACAAGGTTCGCTTTCTCGCCACCCCAGTCTCCCAGTTCGGCCTCTTCGGTGACACCGTCGAGGACTTTACTCCGCAGTTCTCCGTGGTGAAGAAACAGACAGAGGCGATCTCTCATATCCTGCCCCGCCGCAAGCCTGCCGCCATGGGCCATGCCCCGTCTGCTCGCCGAGGGCGTCCCCCTGCGAAGAAACAACAAGCTCCTCCGACCTCAACCTGGGCCCAGCTCTCAGCCCACGCGTCGAGTCCTCTGCAGGAAGCAGACGCCCCCCGTCTCACGGACCCCCTCGAGGACCCGGAAGGCTCCCAGGCGCTCCTGAGATGGACGACCTAGAGCCCAAGACATTAGCTCCGGAGATGGTAAGACCACTCTGTCCCTCGGTGGAGGGCAGGGAGGAGAATCTTCTTTTGAATTTATTTCATTTGCCGCTCCCCTTAACCGGGGCAGCGGTACCCAAATTCGCAAATAAAAGAGCTATTTCCTTTGTCTCTTGGTCATCTGGCCCACAAATTCCTTTCTCACGGCACTCTGCCACCAAATCTCAACAGTCCCGGCATGCTGGACGCATATCCACCTTCAGCCTCACGACTGTCCCCCGGCCGGCCGGTTCTGACGAGTCCAGAGGACGCCATTACAAGACCTCCTCCTCAGTCACTAACCTGCCCCCCGCCGGGTGTGCGGAGCAAGGTAAGTGCTTCGAGTCTTTTCTCAGCACCAGAGGCTCGGGATGCGTCCTCGCCTCCCGACAGCATACTACCTGCTCCGCCCTGCTGTGAAGCCCCGCCAAGGAACGTCAATAATACTCGTCCCCTTGGTGCTCCTAGCACGGAGATTGGATGCGGGGCTCTCACTTCCCAACCGTCATGCTGGCTGGCCCGGACCATCCGACGCGGTTACGCAATTCAGTTTGCTAGGCCTCCGCCCCTCTTCGCGGGCATCAGCTTTACCGCATTACACGGCGACCATGCCAAATTCCTGCGCGCGGAGATCGCTACCCTTTTACTCAAAGACGTGAAAGAGCCTGTCCCTGGGTTTCTACAGCCCTTACTTCATTGTACCCAAGAAAGGCGGCGGCTTATGACCGATCTTGGACATGCGAGTTTTCAACCGAGCTCTGCTCAAACTCCCGTTCAAAATGCTCACGCATAAGTGTATCTTAACATGCGTACAGCACCTACATTGGTTCGCAGCGGTAGACCTGAAGGACACGTAATTCGACGTCTCAATTCTGCCGTGACACCGACCCTTCCTAAGGTTCGCGTTCTACGGCCAGGCCTTCCAGTACAAAGTCATCCCCTTCGGCATGTCTCTGTCCCCTCGCGTCTTCACAAAAGTTGCAGAGGCAGCTCTTGCCCCGCTCCGAGAAGCTGGCATCCGCATACTCAATTACCTCGATGACTGGCTCATACTGGCCCACTCCGTGAGTTACTATGCGCTCACATAGACCTAAACACCTCAGCCGCTTGGGGCTTCAGGTCAATCGAGAAAAGAGCAAGCTCACCCCGGTTCAGAGCATCTCCTTTCTCGGCATGGAGTTAGACTCAGTTTCAATGTCTGCACGTCTCACCAACGAGCGTGCGCAGTCGGTGCTGAGATGCCTCGCCAAATTCAAGCCGGGCACAACGGTCCCTCTAAAACTCTTCCAGAGGCTCCTGGGGCATATAGCATCCTCTGCCACAGCCACACCGCTGGGGTTGATGCATATGAGACCGCTTCAGCACTGGCTTCAGACTCGAGTCCCGAGACGAGCATGGCGCCGCGGCACGCACCGTGTGACAATCACCCCCGCCTGCCGCAAAACACTGAAACCCTGAACAAACCTCTGCTTTCTACGGGCAGGTGCGCCCCTGCAGCAGGTGTCCCGACGCGTCCTGGTCAATAACGACACCTCCAGATTAGGTTGGGGCGCCGTGTGCAAGGGGCACGCAGCTGCGGGCCTTTGGAGAGGGGCCCCGCTGCGCTGGCATATCAATTGCCTAGAGTTGTTGACTGTTTTCTTTGCCCTGCAGAAGTTTCTCCCGAGACTCTAATTCGAGACAAACATGTCCTAATCAGGTCAGACAGCACCACTGCGGTAGCATACATAAATCGCCAAGGCGGCTTCGCTCCCGCCACATGTCACGATTCGCCCGTCGTCTCCTCCTTTGGACTCGGGTCGCTGCGTGCCACTCACATCCCCGGCAAACTAAATGTGATAGCGGACGCACTGTCACGACAACGCTTGCCCAGCGGAGAGTGGAGGCTTCACCCCCAGTCGGTCCAGCTGATTTGGGAACGATTTGGCAGAGCCCAGGTAGACCTGTTTGCCTCCCGAGAGACCTCCCATTGCCCGCTCTGGTACGCCCGAATAGAGGCTCCCCTTGGGGCAGACGCACTGGCACACAGCTGGTAAGTAAGCTGTGCAAGTAAGCATTTCCCCCAGTGAGCCTTCTTCCACAGGTGCTGTGCAAGGTTAGGGAGGATGAGGAACAAGTCACACTAGTGGCTCCCTATTGGCCCACCCGGGCCTGGTTCTTGGACCTCGTACTCCTCGCAACAGCTCCTCCCTGGCAAATTCCCCTGAGGAAGGACCTTCTTTGCTCTGGCATCCGCATACAGACCTCTGGAAACTCCACGTCTGGTCCCTGGATGGGACGCGGAAGATCTAGCTGGTCTACCACCTACCGTCGTAGACACAATCAACCAAGCCAGAGCCCCTTCTACCAGGCAGCTCTACACCCTGATGTGGCGCTTGTTCGCAGATTGGTGTTCTTCCTGGGCTGAAGACCCACAGAGGTGCGCAGTTAGGTCAGTGATCTTATTGCTGCAAGAGAGGCTGGAGGGGAGGCTGTAAATGTGTATGCCGCTGCTATCGCGGCTCACCACAACACAGTAGACGGCAAGTCCCTTGGTAAGCACGACTTAATCATCAGTCGTTCCTAAGAGGCGCCCGGAGGTTAAATCCCTCCCGGCCAAGCCTGTTCCCCTCCTGGGATCTCTCGGTAGTCCTTGCGGGCCTCCAGAGACCTCCCTTCAAGCCGCTAGAATCAGTTGGACTCAGGGCCCTTAAGACTGCCCTGCTGATCGCGCTCGCTTCCATCAAGAGGGTCGGGGACCTTCAAGCGTTCTCTGTCAGCGACACTTGCCTGGATTTCGGTCCGGCAGACACTCATGTGATCCTAAGACCGCGACCGGGCTACGTGCCCAAGGTTCCTACCACGCCCTTCAGAGACCAGGTAGTGAACCTGCGGAGGAGGCAGACCCAGCCCCTTCGTTGCTGTGTTCGGTACGTGCTTTGCGTACCTATCTGGCCACACGCAGAGCTTTAGACGTTCTGAGCAGCTCTTTGTATGCTTTGGGGGACAGCGGAATGGAAACGCTGTCTCCAAACAGAGGCTTTCCCACTGGGTAGTAGACACCATTTCATTGGCCTATCACACCCATTCTATGTAAGCTTACAAGCAGATGCTCTGGGAATAAATAATTTACAAATTTGGATAACTCACACATGATTAATAGACAATTATGGCCAGAACATATGACATATTTTGTACTTGCAAAGCCCAACCAATAGCAAAACAGATAAGTCCGAGATAAGTCACCAATGCAATCATATATATATAATTACAGATCTTTCCATATCTTTTAGAGCCAGTTTTTCAAGCATTTATCTAAAAATCACACTTCAGCCTAAGAATACAACTCAAGGAGTGAGGACAATAATGGCTAAAGGAGCAGCTCAACCATTTTACAAGCACAGGCATGAAGAACATTATCTTTGTATTTTTTAACTGCAAGGGGGGCTGGGGAGGTCAATGGTCAACAGCAATGGCCAAAAGTGCTGAAAGCTTACTGAAAACCCACATTGGTCACTCAACATTTGACTGCTCGAATCGCTGCCTGTCTGGCAGACATCTCAGTCTGGATGAAGGAACACCACCTGCAACTCAACCCAGCCAACCCTGCTGTTGAACACAACATCACGGTGTAGCTGGGTCCAACTACAGTTTCGCCTTCCAAAATGGTCAGAAATCTAGGGGTAACCATTGATGATGAGCTAAATTTCACAGACCACATCATGTAGATGTAGCAAGATCATGTAGATTTACACTCTACAAAATCAGGAAGATAAGACCCTTCCTCTCTGTACATGCCACACAACTTCTCGTTCAGTCACTTGTCATAACTAGACTGGACTACTGTAACGCTCTCATTGCAGGCCTTCCTGCATGTGCTATTAGACCTCTCCAAATGATCCAGAATGCCGCAGCACGTCTGGTCTTTAATGAACCTAAGAGAGCACATGTTACACCACTCTTTGTATCTCTCCACTGGCTGCCGGTTCATGCACATACTAAATTCAAGCCCCTGATGCTGGCATACAAAACAGTCACTGGGTCTGCTACAGCATACCTAAAAACATTTATGCAGAGCTACGTTCCCACCAGATGCCTGCAGTCGGCTAAGGAACGTTGCCTTGTCGTACCAAAACAAAGAGGCACCAAAACACTTTCCCGGACTTACAGTTTCATCATACCACGTTGGTGGAATGACCTTCCCAACTCAATCCATGAAGCTGACTCACTATCTATCTTCAAAAAATGGCTAAAAACACATCTTTTCCAAAAGCACTTAACCGGTCACAAAAAAAAAAAAGAATTTACAATTCTTGTTGCACTTAAATCTGTTTTGAATACTATTCTGATGATAGTGACACTTTGTAGTATGGCACTTTTCGTACCACTGTCTCCTTAAGATGATTTGCTTATGTTTTCCTCTTTTGTAAGTCGCTTTGGATAAAAGCGTCTGCCAAATGAATAAATGTAAATGTAAACATTTGAGGCTTCCAGTAAGGAATGCAATAAAACATTCTCTTAATAAGAAACTCTAGCAACATGCTGGGCTTAATACTAGGCACAAGGGAGGAGCACCACAGTCTCAATAGTGGTTTTGGCAGCCTATAAGAGAGACAGACATACAAAACACACAAACAGCAATTATAAATACAAGCTATTATGAAACCATTACTAGACCATCTCTAATCACTGTCACTGTGATTTTCCTAAAAATTTCTGGAAATTACAAACCCAATGCAGAAATGTGAAATGTAGATGTGAGAATTTTGTTATAACTGAGCAAACCTTGTACAAATGATAAAAAGCCCCCTTCGACATAAATTATAAATTTTACCATTTGTAGGTTACTATTAATGTTATGCCTTTATTGTTATATCCAAAGTATATATATTTCACTTTTACTTGAACACCCTCTTCAGAATATATCTATGATTGTACAGTGCATGCCCCTACCATGCATTTTGGCTGAGCATGTGAGTGCTCCGAGTTCTCCACTTCCTCAACATTGTGATGTCACACTGTGGTGAGACATTTGCATATGACCACCTGCACAACAACACATCAACTCCTACTTTACCTTATCACCTCCATAGTGGAGAGCAGTGAGATGACAAGAAGAGAGCAGGTCAGTCAAGAACAGAGAGCCAATCATAACAGTGGGCATTTACGGTAAAGTCTTAAAGGAGAGGCAGGACGTTTCCGACAGAGGGTCAGAATGAGGGTGGAAAATGATCATGTTTTACAAATATATGACTGTTTTTCAAAAACATTTACTAATATTTTAAGTGAACATATTAAAATAATAAAAAAGGCATGCCCTTTAAGGTGAACATGTGGTTTGGTCATGCCAGTGGAAATCTTTTGACTCCCTGAGTAGCAACAGCTTCTCTGTTGTCAGCTAAATATACTGAATATGCTTGGCAAACCACTGCCACAATGCTTCAATGAGATCATCATGAATTGTTTTTTAAACAACCCTTAATTGTCCATTTATATTTGCCTAATAATAAATTAAATGAATTAAAAGCAATTACAAATATTTGTATTCTTCAATGCAGTTCCACCCAAAATGCTTGCTTGACAATGTCCCCAAATTTGATTACTACAGAGACATCTACACTCACCTAAAGGATTATTAGGAACACCATACTAATACTGTGTTTGACCCCCTTTCGCCTTCAGAACTGCCTTAATTCTACGTGGCATTGATTCAACAAGGTGCTGAAAGCATTCTTTAGAAATGTTGGCCCATATTGATAGGATAGCATCTTGCAGTTGATGGAGATTTGTGGGATGCACATCCAGGGCACGAAGCTCCCGTTCCACCACATCCCAAAGATGCTCTATTGGGTTGAGATCTGGTGACTGTGGGGGCCATTTTAGTACAGTGAACTCATTGTCATGTTCAAGAAACCAATTTGAAATGATTCGAGCTTTGTGACATGGTGCATTATCCTGCTGGAAGTAGCCATCAGAGGATGGGTACATGGTGGCCATAAAGGGATGGACATGGTCAGAAACAATGCTCAGGTAGGCCGTGGCATTTAAACGATGCCCAATTGGCACTAAGGGGCCTAAAGTGTGCCAAGAAAACATCCCCCACACCATTACACCACCACCACCAGCCTGCACAGTGGTAACAAGGCATGATGGATCCATGTTCTCATTCTGTTTACGCCAAATTCTGACTCTACCATCTGAATGTCTCAACAGAAATCGAGACTCATCAGACCAGGCAACATTTTTCCAGTCTTCAACTGTCCAATTTTGGTGAGCTCTTGCAAATTGTAGCCTCTTTTTCCTATTTGTAGTGGAAATGAGTGGTACCCGGTGGGGTCTTCTGCTGTTGTAGCCCATCCGCCTCAAGGTTGTGCGTGTTGTGGCTTCACAAATGCTTTGCTGCATACCTCGGTTGTAACGAGTGGTTATTTCAGGCAAAGTTGCTCTTCTATCAGCTTGAATCAGTCGGCCCATTCTCCTCTGACCTCTAGCATCAACAAGGCATTTTCGCCCACAGGACTGCCGCATACTGGATGTTTTTCCCTTTTCACACCATTCTTTATAAACCCTAGAAATTGTTGTGCGTGAAAATCCCAGTAACTGAGCAGATTGTGAAATACTCAGACCGGCCCGTCTGGCACCAACAACCATGCCATGCTCAAAATTGCTTAAATCACCTTTCTTTCCCATTCTGACATTCAGTTTGGAGTTCAGGAGATTGTCTTGACCAGGACCACACCCCTAAATGCATTGAAGCAACTGCCATGTGATTGGTTGATTAGATAATTGCATTAATGAGAAATTGAACAGGTGTTCCTAATAATCCTTTAGGTGAGTGTATGTTTGCAATCAATCAGCATCTAGGTTTTTTGCTCTGTTCCTACAAAAGCATTGGCAACGGAGGTATATGAAGTATAGCTGTTTGAGGCAGCAGTAATTATTCAAATGAAATATACAGAGAGGTTGGGGTAACCTGTAAGTTTTAACTTCACAGCTGAAAAGTGTTTGCTTTTTATTTTTTTGAAGTGAATGAAGACACAGAGATGATTAAAATATTCCACTGTTTCTGTTTTGCTTCATAAAAATGCCATAGTGTACACATAATCTGACCTCTCTAGGCTGTAATTGCAACATTTATAACCTCATAGTGAGAGAATTTCTCTCAGTTATTCCAGACAATAGGAAAGATGAGAAATGAAATTCGAAAAGAGGCCCTGATGTGAATTTGTTGAGGTTTGAATTGTTTAGTAAACAATGATAATGTTGCCAGGCAGACACTTTTCCTCTGCTTGAAGCCAAAAAGGAGAGCTTGTACAGCTTGACAATTTTCACTACTAGCTGAATAACTAAGGGACAAGAATGTCTCACACTTCATCATTCAATCAAATGTGCTCACAAAATAATGAAGCTGTGAGAATGAGAAAATTATTTAGTAGTCACTATTTCCAAAATTAAGTGCACAACTTGCCACTGAAAAGCACTCTTTGAATACATACATTCAACTGTGCATTTTAACCAATCACTGTATCTCTTGTCTCCTATAATCTTGTCACCTATCTTTCATAAAACTAGGTGTGGTGGTGGTGTAGTGGTCTAAGCACATAACTGGTAATCTGGTAATCAGAAGGACGCTGGTATGAGCCCCACAGCCACCACTATTGTGTCCTTGATCAAGGCACTTAACTCCAGGTTGCTCCAGGGGGATTGTCCCTGTAATAAGGGCTCTGTAAGTCGATTTGGATAAAAGCGTCTGCCAAATGCATAAATGTAAATGTAAATAAAACTGTAGCTCTGGCAAGCTGTGAATCCTTTGATTCACTGGCAGCTGCCAATGAATGCAGCCCCCACTCAGAGCTTGTTTTGAAAACCAGGTCATTAATAATTAATTACAGGTCTAAATTAAATCATCACATAACAGACAGCGAGTCCAGGATTCAGACATGGAAAATAGAAATGCTTTACTGTGAAGGGTGAGGGTCAAAATCCCTTGGCTCTTCAGATACATATATATATCCTTTTATATCAATATCTATCTGTATTCTGTTGCTTAACTTCTTTAATAAAGTGATGAATTAACTATATGCATGATCACATAATTCTATTTTCTTATGCATAATTGAAATATACTTTGAATCATATGTGTGTTGAATGTTAATTAGTCTCTTTTAGGAACATTCCAGAGTCTCTCTGTCCTGCACGTCGGCTGAAGGTCTTTTGGGGGATAAGCTTATTTGTGACGCTCTCCAGCCTCTCAGGGGAGGGGGTCAGGGGGAATGCGTTAAACATGTGTTCCAGATGTATTCTGTGTTTGATTGTTACCTTTCCATGACTAATTATATGGTTTAAAGTCCTATGTAATAATACCTGAATAGTAGAAGTGTGATTTTCTATTATTATTTCTTTAGGGAAGAAATGTATGTTATTTCAACCCTCTCCTCTGCCCGAGGAGTGAATATTTTATCTCTCTGTTTTGGTTTAAATGGCCTGATAATGTGTGCTCTAGCTGTCTTGTGCCCAGAGAAGGACTGTCGTTCGTCAGTGTTTTGTGTGTGCGTTTGACCTTCTACCTAGGTTTTGAACCAGGGATGCACACCAGGCCAACTCGAAGACGCCCGCGACCATCTGCGAGGTCACTTCAGACGTAAATCTCGGCGCGGACGACAAGTGCGCTGATTAATGTTGATAGGCCATTTAACTATCTATATGTTGTGACTTTATGTTCTTTTAGCCAATCAGGAGTAAAATAATGGAATGTACGTCCTTGCAAATGGTATAATTGATGTAAGATTTTGTGTAAGGTACGAGTTGGCTTTCGATCTCCTCGTGAGACTTTGTCGCTGGCTCTACCAATTTCACTGCAAACTATTCTTCAGTAAATTTTGATTCTTTAATTGAATTTCTCGACTCCTGGTTTTCTTTCTCCATATCTGGTCCGGGTCATAACTGTTATACCCCTAACAACTGCATCTTGCTTTTAGTGTGAAATCAGTCCCCTCTGAGATTGCACCGCCATCCATTCTCATGTCAACACATTCTGTTATAAAGGACACTGAAGTCTCCATTGAGTTGTAACTGGATTACTAATGAAAACATCTGCCATATATCCACAAGTCACACAGGCATAGTTATAAGGCTGTCAGTGTGTAAACTTGGGAGGTGTTAAACATTAATCGGCTTACAGACAGACACTGGGTCATTGATAAGGATAGTCAGCACTTTTGAAATGTGATAACAGTGTGCTCTAAATTCTGAGCATGACTGGGCCTAAAAAATACTATATATTTACTAAAGAAAACTATATTGTATGATTTTCTCCTTTTGCCATCCTTCCCATGTTGTAGGGTCCTATAAGTACATTTCTTGCCCTGCAGTTAACTGTTTTGCTGCTACCTTTGAATTTCTCTTCCCACAGGATAAAAAAAAAAAAGTATTGCAAACACACCAATTATTTTTGAAATGATAGACTATTTGATGACAGTTACAACAACTAACAATGACCTTAAATAGTATTAAAGGAATGTTCTGAGTTCAACACAATTTAAACTCAATTAACAGCACTTGCTGTTGCAGTAAATGGGGCAAGTCCATAAACAATAAAATACACACTGTTTTAAAAGTATAGCTACCAGATGTAAACATTTCACATGTTAACGTGATTTTTGCTGCTTCTTTTCTTTTTTTTTTTTTTTAAATAGATGAGGGACCAGTCAAAAACATTTTTGTGGAAATTATGCCAAAAAAAAAAAAAAAAAGCTGTTAACGGAGCTTAACCTGTATTGAACCCAGAACATGCTTTATCATAATACAAGTAGGCTGCTTGTTTTAGCCTCACACAAAGAGGAATTCTTCATTTCTTGACAGCACTACAGCTACAGCATTAATTCAACAATATGATTCTCTATGATGTAGCCTCAAGATGTTAAAGACAGGGTAAAAGTGTGGCAAAACCTGACTACCATGGGATCTATTTTGATCATTGATTTAGCAGAGCAGACTCATTTCGAAAAGCCTAAGAGTGAACATCAGTCTTGGATGATAAGATACCCAACAACATCTTATTTTCAACTGAATAGCCAATCAGCTCCAACCAATCACAGTCACCATGGCTTTTGATTGGCTGCTGATGACATCATTACTACAGAAAGTAAGAACTATCCCCAATTAATAAGAGAGTGCTGTCCAGTCAGCCAATTACCTTGTTCAGTAGAAGCCCTTGACAACATGCCTTGAGGCTGATTTGGTCCTTTTTCTCTCAGACTTCAGGCCACCCAGACAACTCTCACTCACAGGTATTCAACACATTTACAGTATGTACCACATATGCTTACAAACAAACGTACTTATACTTGCAATGATGAATGCCTGCATAAGCTTGTATTGTACAAGACATCCAATTCTAGAATTAACTTTTTGATCAGATATAACAGATCAGACTAGACATCTGGTGATGTCACACATTAAGGGCTTGACATTCTTGGAAGAATGCATTTAATAATATAACCAGCCAGCATCATCATAATAGCAGTTGGAGGACTGGTGGCCCCACACAAAGCTATGGCTCAAACTAACGTCATATAGTAGACATTGCATGCTCAATTTGACTTGTGGAATAAAGTCAGGCCGAGCATGGCTGGCCATTGCGCATTGATAACTGCAACGAAACATCAGTGGAAGCAGTCTGATAGTGAGTGGTTTTTACAAGTCAGTATAGGGTCAGGGAGAGAGGGAGATAGAATGAAAAAAGTTAAATTAGGGTCTGTTTGACAGAGACAGCCATCTGTGCCTGTTAGCTTTACACAATATAACAGTAGAGCTTCAAACACCCACAATCAACCTTTCATTATCACTTCCAAATAAAGCCTATCACCTGACAAAGATGTCCCAAGGAAATGGCGAATGTGCAAGGCCAGGTCAAATAATATTAAACAATGTGGCATATATTCCTATTTTTAAAAGCACTGTAATTAACCACAGGTTTTTATAGGTAGGACAAAACGTTTCCTGACCCACATATATCACTTAAAACTGAGGTCTATGTTATACCTATAGGTCAATTTAATTTAGAACTCAGACTTGCAGTAACTTCTATGGTTCACTGACCTCATCACTCTGACATCCGTATTTTGCCTCTTGTATCTTTTCACCAATCGCTCTTCTTTATTACAGGTATCGATCTTCTGCAGTATTATATAGTTCACTAGGCTTTTGTCTTATTTTGTGATTTCAGCAATGCACACAAGCATTCATGACAAATAGGGCTCCATTAACCATTTCGTTCCTAAATAAGCAGAACAGATTTGTGTGTAAATTATGTATGCTTTAATTGCCCAATTGCATTAAATGGACCATCAATTTATGGTCATTTTTCCCCCCTGCATGTTTCATGAATGATGCCCAATGAGTGATTCCAAATTGACTTGTTCATCATCCACAGGCAGTGCGCATGGCAAGCCAGCTGGTCTCTCACTCCATCTATTGGAGACTCATGAGATTTGATGAGGAACACGCTTAACAGGTGCGACATTTTACAGAGTCAATTATAAGTCTTTTAAAGGTTGATTTCAACTTAAAGTAACATTGTGGTACTAACAAAATATTGCTGTTTGTTCGAGCAGCCTGTCCAGCCCACATTGGCTCGACCAATGGTGTAGGCTTGGGGTGGAACGGTTTACAAAACCAATAGAACATGAGGGGGGGGCATAATCATTTGTGCAATTCTATTTAATGATGCTAGCAGCGCATTAAGTTTAATTACAATGTCATTCTTTTGCGGCAGCATTTCACAGTTATTTAATAACTCTTTAGCCACTTTGGAACTGTTAGTTCCCTCGTGTGATTAGATTAGGATCAACGACCAGACTTATTAGCACTAGGAGAAATGTTAATTCTTTCCGAAATGTCATTTGTCAAACATAAAATGTCCTAAGTATATATATGCTCCAATCAATACACACAAAATAAATTAGAGAAAAATATATGTACCAGAGGAAGTTCAAATACTGCGAGGCAGCTCATTTATAAATTATCTTAATTTGGCACAAGAAAAACTATTCAAAGATGTCAACAGATTCATTCAAAAATACTTCTAAGAAAGCAATTCATGCTTATAAGACCGTCCAGAAGAGATGGGTGAGAAATACTGGAAGTACATTTTCTGCTGTTGAAGCGAAAGATCTCCTAGATGCCAAACAGCTTTAGTTCAGTTCAATATATCATTTCAATGACACTTCTCTTCTCTCTCCCACCTCGTTTGACCACAATGGTTCCAGCCACAATGTCATAAACAGTCCTATTGTGCTGAAAGAAAAGAAATGTGATGAATGCCGGAAAGAAGAAAGCAATGGAGAAGTTCTTGTTTAAAGCTCTCACCGTTGACCCGCAAAAAAGGAATGATCATAATTTCTTCCAGTATTATTCTCTATAAAACAATAAGTATTAAAGCATTACAAAGCAAATGTACTGAAAATCTTTTTTTAAAAGTTACAGAGATCTAAATTAAAGGCAACACTAACACAGAAAGGGTGATATTAGTCACTGGTACCACAAGAACTCGATTGGGTTTGCACCAGGACAGAGCTGTCACATGTGACAACTCGTAAGCCAATGATGAACTTTCCTGGTGTTGCCCCACCAGCTCTCCAAACACATATGATCTGTTAAACAATCAAAAGTAGTGATACAGGTCTGATCTCTTTGAGCTTTTTAATTTCAGCATACGAGTTCTTTTGTGTGTTTGAACTAACCTCATATACACAAACTAATATCCATACACTAGAGCTACAAGCATCATCTTCTGTAATTCCTCCATGGATGTGTCCTCATCTATCTCCTCTACAATGGCAAACTTTGAGATGTCGCTAAAAAAGGATTTGAAATAGATAGCGGTTAAATTCTCTCAGTTAATATTTTATTTATTTATTGTATATACAAGGGTAATATAAGTGGAAATGTAAAAAATACAATTCCAAACTCACTTCATTCCACTCAAGTGGACAATACTGAGGATAATTGATGCTTTAATGAAGAAAAGAAGAAAGACATCCACCATTTCTGCCCAGAACCGTTGCAGAGGAGAGGGGATGGCATATTCCCGACCAAGAGAAAATATATTGTAGACATGAACTGCTCTTCCAAAATATCAACATGATGCAGATCATATGGGGTAAAAATAAATAATAAGCATGTTGTTTAAACTACAAAATTTGCATATAATAAAATTAGCTACTACAACTGGTTCCTGCTCAGTTCATTTAAATGCAACACTGCAAACAATTAAATAAAATTAAAGCTGCACTACAGAAGATTTTTTTGGTTAAAAATGAACAAAATGCCATTATTGATTGAGAACATAAAAAAAAAAAGTGTTCAAAACAACGTCCTTACCCTGATTCACTACAGTAAGCCTACAATGATTTGTATTTTGAGCTGTCGGGTCAGATTTGGCAAGCAATCGCAGGTTTGTTGTTCATCCTTATGTCATTACGTAATGTCCATAAACACAGAAAATGTGTACTGGCTGTCACATATTCTGGCAGGGTAAACTACGCTGTTCAGGTCAGTTGGTCACTGTCACACAGTTCAGCACAACACCGCTGCAGTCTGGATGGATGTTAATCGGTTAACTGTTTGGCAAAGTTCTTTACTTGCTATAATGCTTGGATATGTTGTCTGGCAGGGCTGTTGAAGCTTATATTGCTTGTCATGCTCGTACAAATCAAACAATACTTGTCTGCTGTTAACCGATCACAACATATCTACATTGTCCGGTGAAGTTCCTGTAACATGTTTACTAATATTCATAACTTTTGAGTATTTTATTGCATTGCTGTAGTTTCCAGGTTCCCCAAGAGTGTGTGTGTGCCACTGCTTCTCATTTCTATAGCCCCAGTCACAGAAATCCACAAGCTATCGCTTACTGTCAATTTAGCATTTAATCTGTCTCTTTACAAGTTTGTTTAAAAGCCACTATAGGTACAAGTTACTACAAGGTAGTTCCCCATGAACTGTATAATCATCTCAAGTTGTTTAAAATGTACCAATTTCATAGCACAATAATGTACATATTCATTTTAGTGTGTAACCATCTATCTATTATAACTTTACTGCTAAATTAAGAAGGGTATTTAGACCTTTTTTATTTTATTTAATAAATTATTTACCTATATGACCTATATAGAGGTTATTTTTGTCAGTTTTGCATACCTGAAATTAGTAGAATAACAAGTAACAACCTATTTTATCCCTGGTTGTGACAAGATGAATGTGTGTGTGTACATGTGTGTGCAGCATTGTAGATCTGTTATGGTCTCACCAATTAATTTTGTTGTGTGCGTGTTCTCCATTTTGGCTGATCTATTTATTTTTAATTTTTTGGACAAATTAAAATAATTCTGTTTTATAGTCTGACTAGTTCAGTTGTGTGTGTGTGTGTGTGTGCGTGTGTGTGTGTAACTCTTGATATCTCATACCTTCATGTCTATGTGTTTTGTCTGCATTTTATATAATATCATTTTTAAGATTTTTTTATAGTAAGAAATGGAAGAATAAAAAAAAAAACACAGATTTTCGAATCAACTCCAATTTATTTGTGTATTCAGATATCAAATTGATGAAAAGTCACCAAGTCTCCTACCCGTCAGATAAAAGAAACCAGAAGAAATGTTATTGAAGAAACTAAATAGATTTTGGTCAAAACTGACCAAACAGTGCATGAGGGTTAAATAAAATAATATCATATCAACATAAAAATAGAACATTATTACTCCAGCTCTAACTATCTCCCAGTTATGATCACAGGTGTCCAGGTAAGCTCAAATCACGAGATTAATCTGCACAGAACAGCAGTGCTGAAACACAACTCGCATAAAATGTTCTTCAGCAAATTGCTTGCAATTTTAAGTTTCAACCACAGATGTCAATACAGAGCACAAAATTACGTAGAGCAGCTAGGTGCACTCAGTAATGTTTGTTTATGCTTTGTCAATGTGTCCTCTTGGACCCACACTGACAACTAGGGGCATGCATGCAGCAATGTGCAAATGCAATAGTTTTCAGTTACCAATGCCTTCGAAGAAATTCACTATTCACAGTCAGCCATGATTCATTAAATCAATGAGTGATATTGTACAATAACAGAGCAGTTAATTAATTAATGGTGCATTCATGTCATGTCGGAATTACTGTTAAGTTGTCAGTTGTTGGTTTCTATGGCAGCACTTATAACACCAAAATGGCTTTGTTGTTGATAACAGCAATATTTTCATTAAAAAATGTTTTAGAACAACAAAAAAAAAGCTCCAGGCATCAATGACATTTCAAATAGAAATATGTGCTCAGTACCTTCAACTGCCGCTGCCATATTGGTTCTATTTACATGACGTCACAGCTGTTAAGTCAGAGCTTTCATAGAATTCTTGTAATTACAAGTCATACAAAGACATGAATGCTTTTTACAAGTTGGAATCTCGTAATTACGGTAATTCAACATGATGTGAACACACCAGCGAATAGTATTCGGCCGGTCTTGTTATCCTACATGCCCTCCTCCATGTAAAATGAAACAGCTTTTATAGTGTTATGGATATGACTGGAGTCTTCATCTCATGTGAGTGATTATAATTATATATATAATATACTTGACATTTACAATCTCCAAACATAAATGCATTCCATTGCCAGATGCTCAGAAGATGACAATTAAAGAAACAAAATTGTAATGCTCCCATTATCTTAGCAGGTGTTTAAATATCACCAAAGACGTTTCCTTGCAACCCATTTCAGAAACAATCTGCAAATCTAACATTTGTGCTACAGGTGTACAGTTTTCAAAAGAGAGTATAATTTACCATGTTTTGAACACCTGCTACTCTGCTAACGTTTGTTAAACAAACTTTAATATAATGTAGGAACTTTTAATCATTTATCGATATAATTTAATAAAAGTGAATGTTTATCACTTATTTTGTATTTCATCCTGGGTGTACAGCAATAAAGTTAGTTTTACATTTGAAATTTTTTGGATATTCGGGTTCATACACATTAAACTTCAAGACCACTTGACCTAAAGATGTCAAATCAACTGCCAATTACTCAGAATATTATTCCCTCTGTTGCACAAAGCTTATTTTTGGGAGATTTTATTTGGTAGTTTTTATATAGAATACTTAATCCCTGTTTTTAAATTGAATATTTGGTCCTTTTAAATCCATTAAACTCCAAGATCATTTGAACTAACAATGTCAATCCAACTGTAAATTACTCAGAATATTATTCCTTCTGTTTCACAAATCTTATTTTTGGGAGTTTTTCTTTGGTAGTTTTTAAATTAAATATTTGGTTCATTTAAATCCATTAAACTCCAAGATCATTTGAACTAACAATGTCAACCCAACTATAAATTACTCAGAATAGTATTCCTTCTGGTGCAAAAAGCTTATTTTTGGGAGTATATATATTTAATACACTGGTGGCCAAAAGTTTGGAACTATGTAAATATTTTGCTCTTATAGAAAGAAATTGGTACGTTTATTCACCAAAGTGGCATTCAACTGATCACAATGTATAGTCAGGACATTAACAACTTGAAATATTACTATTACAATTTGAAAAAATGTGAACTTCTTAAACTACTTCAAAGAGTTCTCATTAAAAAACCCTCCACATGCAGCAATGACAGCTTTGCAGATCCTTGACATTCTAGCTGTCAGTTTGGGATTTCACCCCACACTTCCTGTAGCACTTGCCATAGATGTGGCTGTGGCGGGAACTTCTCACACACCTTACAGTCTAACTGATCCCACAAAGCTCAATGGGGTTAATATCCATAACACTCTTTTCCAATTATCTGTTGTCCAATATCTGGGTTTCTTTTCCCACTCTAACCTTTTCTTTTTGTTTTTCGGTTTCAAAAGTGGCTTTTTCTTCCCATAAGGCCTGCACCCCTGAGTCTTCTCCTTACTGTTGTACATGAAACTGGTGTTGAGTGGGTAGAATTCAATGAAGCTGTCAACTGAGGACATGTGAGGCATCTATTTCACAAACTAGAAACTCTGATCTCTTTACACATCTCTTTCGGTCCTTGTTAGAGCCAGTTGTCCTTTGTCTTTGAAGACAGTAGTGTACACCTTTGTATGAAATCTTCAGTTTTTTGGCAAATTCAAGCATTATAGCCTTCATTCCTCACAACAATGATTGGCTGATGAGTTTTTAGAGAAAGCTATTTCTTTTTTTGCCATTTCTGACCTAATATTGACCTTAAGACATGCCAGTCTATCACATACTGTGGCAACTCAAAAACATATACAATGTTAAGCTTCATTTAACGAACAAAATAGCGTTCAACTGTGTTTGATATAATGGCAAGTGATGTTCTAGTATCAAATTAGCAATATAGCATGACTACTGAAGGATAAGGTGTTGGAGTGATGACCCTGGATGGGGCCTGTCTAGATTTGATAAGAAAAATCACTTTTTTGGTGCGTTGTTTTTACATCAGTAATGTCCTGATTATACTTTGTGATCAGTTGAATGCCACTTTGGTGAATTAAAATACCAATTTCCTTCTGAAACAGCTAAATCAGTACATTATTCCAATATATATATATATATATATATATATATATATATATATATATATATATATATATATATATATGCAAACCAAAGTATACACAGCACAATGCTTTACTATAAAAACATTGTGCTGTGTAAATGTATTCATGTAAGAAGTGTTTGAGTTAAAAAGATTAATAAGATTCTAAAATCTACCAAAGAAAAACTCCCAAAAATAAGCCTTGTGCAACAGAGGGAATAATATTCGGAGTAATTTACAGTTGTTTGACATCTTTAGGTCAAACAGACTTGGAGTTTAATGTATGGACCTGAATTTCCAACGAATGTCAAACGTAAATTATAACGCAGTCCTGAGTCCCGGCATGATTGTGTGACGTCATGCACCTGCATCTCGGCAAAATCAGAGTTTAAAATTTCCACACGACTTTTCCAAGTGGCGTTCCATTGCTCTTTCCCAAGTAGAAAGTTGGAAGTCGACTTTCCGAGTTGAATGGAACGCAGAACTTTTTTATTTAGGAAAAATGTAGGGAGAAGTACTTTTGGTTTGAAAAAGCTTGTTCATGCGGTCCATGTTCATCTGTTAGATTCACAGCTGGGTAACGATATAATATTGTAGATGGCAGCCTTAAAAACAAATAAAGCTAATACACTGTTTCTTGGATACCTGGCTGTTGGGCATTCCCATTTCGCTGTTGCAGCTGCGCAGGTGCTGTGGCTGGAGCTCGTGAACTGTTCTTTGCGTCCCCAGATTGACCTGCAGCCGCAGCAGAAAGAGGTGGTATAGGAGAGGCAACCGCATTGCTAAACCAGTAGCGAAGGTCTCCATTAGACATATCTGTCGCTCCGGGCGTTTGCTCCTTGTGATGGGAAACACGGTGGGAAGATAACCCCTGACACAGCTAGCCAGCTCTGCCAGTTAATATAACTGTAGTAGTACTGCCACATCCACTCCTGTAATATTTCGCAGTACTCCGTGGTGGTGACAGCGGTGGATGTGTCTTGCTTGCCCTGGGAACAGGGCTTTTGTGATTCTGGATGTTCATGTTTTCGCCGTTCCCAGTCCTACTGTACAAACGCGTTTTGGTCCAACTCCGCCTGACGCTTAAATGTTTGCCGAAATTGGTAACGATTTAATCAACTTCCGGCATTACTTTGTAATGCATAATAAAAGTAATAGTAGTGCGCAAAATATGCACAATTACATTGCGTAATTCAGCTCTTCCCCGATTTGAAGTGACAGGAAAGGTAGCACCATTTGTTTGCCGAGGCTATATGTAGGGCATGAAGTTCAAAAGAAATAGTCATTCATATTGATGTACAAAGAAAATCTTTTACAATTTGGCAGTTGTTGGTAACATATTTGCACTTCATCAAGAAAAATCTATTCATATTTGAACGGCCCTGAGTTCAGGGAAATTACATACATTGCAATTTACATTTGTTTTTAGTAAATTATTACAAAATGTACGCATTTTTGGTCATCAGTGTTTTCAAATTATTCAAAATAATGTAAATACATGATGGTAACTCTTTAATACATTTGACTTTTTAGGTACAGTGGTATGACGGTGAATTCATGAAAATATTAGTCACAATGTAATCATGTAAACAAAGAAAGAGGAAATCTGAAAAACGTGGTTACATCTGAAACCAGGAAAATGCTGCCTCCAAAGTCTGTATACCAGAGATTATTAAGCAGAGGTGGACCACTTCTATTAAAATGAATGGGAGAAATTGGAACGCTCAACCAAGGAGCTCTGAATGCCCAAATGTCAACGGATGTAGAAAGGAAATCCCACCTAAAAGAGCCAATCAACTCTAGAACACGCATGCGCATTAGCTATACAAGCCGGGAATTTTTTTTTTTTTTTAGAGTAATATTAGGTAAAGAATCACAATTTATGATACCAGTATTGTCATATTTTATTGATGATTTGAAATATGCTCTTAGATCGTAATCTTGACAACCATTTTTTTGATTTTGGTCTTTCTCCATTGAAGTAGAATGGAGCTGCACTGGCATGAATGGAAATAGCCTCATGAAAGCGTTCCAAAGATGGCCGACAGTGGACTGACTTGCTAAAAAGATTTGCCGGAGGTATCCAAGGCATGTCCGAATCCAATGTTCTTGTCACATCCTGTCTGCTGAAGTTATGTTTCCATTCAAGCAAAAAAACATATTGTCACAAAAACAATGTGCAAATAAAGCTGCTTTTCCAGCTAAGGGCGTTCAAAAGGATGAAATCGTCACTTCCGGAGAAATTGTAGCCACTGTGAGTGTTTTAGTAATAAAATACTGCCGGTTTAGCGCATGCAGAAAAAACATTGTCAAGAAGTTTGTCTCAGGTTTGTGACACACTTCTGGGAGTGCTATATAAACTTCTCTCACTTTTAACTACTTTTATTTTCAGCAAACTTAACATGTGTAAATATTTGTATGGGGGTGGCCAGCTGCATTAAGTACTGCAGTGAATCTCCTCCTCATGGACTGCACCAGATTTGCCAGTTCTTGCTGTGAGATGTTACCCCACTCTTTCACCAAGGCACTTGCAAGTTCCTGGACATCTGGGGGAATGGCCCTAGCACTCACCCTCCGATCCAACAGATTCCAGACATGCTATATGGGATTGAGATCCAGGCTCTTCGCTTGCCATGGCAGAACACTGACATTCCTGTCTTGCAGGAAATCACACACAGAACGAGCAGTATGGCTGGAAATCCAAAAGCGCCGCTTCTTGGGCGGTGTGGAATGACTTCCGGTCGATAGAAAATTAATGACTTCCGGTCGATTTGACGCTCAGACGCCTCTGGTCTGACCGCACCATTAGCAGGGGTCATGCAGAACATCTCCTGTTATTAAATAAGGATCTCTTTCTCACTTGCGATAGCATCAGTGATGTCAGTCCACTTGTCAGCAATATCTCGCGCTCTTCGCTTTCAAATTGTATACATCACTTAAGCATAATTGCCTCACTCAAGTCCAGCTAGAAGGCCTCGACTGTGACATCCTAAAGATAACACACCCATGAACAAATAAATAAATCTGATTGGCTGATGAATCTGACAATCTGACTTCAGTTGCTCATTCATTTGCACTGTTGAGGGATTCTGTGGAAATTTTGAAGGCCTGAGGGGGTGGAGCTCAAACTCACACGCTGCTTTGGCTACGAGCTTGGCCTTGGGCATGCGATTTGTGAACCAGTCATCACGCTTTGCTTGTAAGCATCAAGGAATACATTCTGACTGGATAAATGTTTAGTTTTTCTCTAGTTATTTGTAGATTAATTAAGAGTGGAAAGCGATAAAAAATGCATATAATGCAAAAAGGTGATTGAGAATGAAAGGATGAAAAATATTTGTTGAAATAAAGAAGGCTTTGCTTGCCCTGAGAATTCGCCACTGAGGCTGATGCACTGTGCATTACCATCACAATAATATTCTACAGTATAACTTTTCTACATTTGTTTAATCCAAACATTATGAATGCAAGCACAGTTTCTTTGCGTACAGTTGTAGTGATCTTTCAGCTGTTTTATTATTGCCTTTCTTTTAAGGAAAATTACATAACAAGAGCACATGAAACAGGTTTGAAATAAACAAGTTTTAACACAGTAAATGGAAGATTTTAACATGCTGTGATGATATATCCAAGTGATTGAGGTAAAATTAAAAAGAGCACAGCTGACCTCTTCTTATGGCTGCATCTGACAATCAGTTATCATTCTCAAAGCCCAAGGTTTACTTCGGGGGAGCACCTTCAGGAATCCCCATATTGACCCGATCAACAATGGGGGTATGATGCAAATGACTGCCCAACTTTTCCTTGCATTTCATTAGGATGTTGCAGAGGATAATATAGGTTGTATGGAGGGGGAGGCATGCTCATTGCTCATATTTTCTCTTTTAGCAATCCTAAGTATAATATGTCAAGATTACTTCTGAACTGACAAAGATCTAGACACAGTGAATTAAGAATTGACTATAGAAACCCACTAGTACAATCAATGATCTGGTAATAGACGTAATTCACACAGACAGATGCTAAAGTAAATTGACTATTTTAATCTTGAGTGGTATTGACATATAATCAGGATCTTAAATTAATTTAGGATGTAAAATTCTCTTTATGTTTAGATTTACAACAAATTATAAATTATTCACATAGAACAGCCACTTACTGTCTGACAAAAGTCCACTTTCTATTATGATTTGTTCAGGGCAAATTCTGCTCTCAATCAGTTTGTCTCCATGGAGACAGTACTTTGCCTAGCCCACCAAATTAATACACATTTGTGAAGGCCAAGTTCACTTATGTGTATGTTTTCCCACAATGAATGAAAATGCTCACAGAGAATCAATTTATAATGACATTATGTGGATACCTGTACTGAGCACATTTTACTGATTTTATAAGTAGAATTAAAATGTATGACTGATATGATCTTATGTCATGATTATCTGTGTCACTTTGACTACAATCACAAAGAGTACATGCTACTTGTGTTTTATCATATTAGCAGACAACCCTTTGTGGTGTCATTAAAAACTAATTATGTTAATAAAACAAGTCACGAATTAAAGGAATAAATAACCCACCAAAAGTGATCTGATCATTATTCACCCTCGTTCCATCCCAGATGTGTATGTCTTTCTTCTGCAGAACACTAACAAAGATTTTTATAAGATTATGTCAGGTCTGTAGGTACTTACAATGCAATTCAGGATATCTTCTGAAGAGATCTTGTTGATTTTGGATGAGAACAGACCAAAATATAACACATTTTTTACTATATAAACTACAACACAATAATATTCCTGACATTAAACCACTGGAGCAATGCTGCCTTTGTGTGCTTTCTGGAGCTTCAAAGTTCTTACCACCATTCACTTGCATCGTATGGAGCTACAGAGCTGATATATTCTTCACATTTTTTTTTTTTTTTAATCTTAATTTGTGTTCTGCAGAAGAAAGAAAGTCGCACACATCTGAGGTGGCATAAGGCTGAGGAAATGATGACAGAATTGTCATTATTGGGTGAACAAATGCTTCATACAAACCTACAATGTGACATACATTTCAACAAATACCACATCTGAGCGGTGCGCTCTCCATGACAAATTTGACTTAAACCTACAGACAGCTTGTTATTATGTTGGCAGGAAGAACCAACAAATCATCCTTATCAAATCAAGCATTACATTACATATCCTGTAGATGGCGATAAATACATAGACAACCATATGTACAGGTGCGCTACCTTAAATGAAGAATTAAACATGTACAGATAAGTTAAAATGAACGACAAAAAACAAAGATCAAGAGAATGGTCATTAATAATTCATTAGCTGCTGATTTGTATGTAAATATATCCAACACTGGCGGATCGGTCCTGATTAATGAATAATTCATTAAATTCTGCAGCAGTAATCATCAGAGCCCACTGCTGCACGCGCAGGTCTCAAAGGGACAGTCATGTGTCTGGCATATTCAAAAGAAATAACAGAAACTTGTGCCAAGAAACAGTGTATATTACTCTTTTATATAGTACCTTTTTTGTGTACGAGTACCTGACTTGTATCCCTATAGCTAACAGTCACAAACTGTGTTTAGTAAGAAAACGTCTAGGAACAAAAAGTAGATGTCAAAAACAACATCATGTTTTTGCATGAATCTTTGACCCCTTTCCACTTACAGTTATAATGTGTTTCATATTAAGAGTTGAACTGTTTGTTTTGATGCACAACAGTAGTAGGGCTACATGCAAAATGTGGGAGGAGACGATGAGAGGGTGGGAGGGGAGGAGGCGATTCAGCCACTGGTCTTCCACATAGTGCTTAATATTCAATGACCTATGATCCGAACCAACGCAGGGGACGTCAAAACAACAGTGGTTTTACCATTTCAAAGAAGGAAGCACGGGGCGAAGTGAGCTACTGCTCTCGCAAGCGAAGCCACAGCTCGCCGTCGGCAATTTCCAAACGTTTTACTTATAGGAGTTCAATTCCAAATCAAGATGGAACGGCGTCTTGTATCGTATGCAAATGCGTCTGCTGACGTAGTTGATCATGTGGGTTTCGGCGTAGATCCCCCTGTGATCGCCAATTTTTTTTCGGCTGTTGTCTTTAGGATTCGGTTAGAATCTGTACAATCGTACGCTACTTTTGGCAGCACACGTGGAAAAGTACGCGATTTTGGAGCCTTGCTGCCAATAACCTCGCATAATTGGCTTTCCGGTTGATTGTAGGCAGGTAAGAATGTCTGCATTAAAAATGTTATTGATTGGAAAACCAGCAAACAACCCTCAAAGTTACAGGCTCGTTTGAATACACTCAGTAAGCCGACTGAAACATGATATAAAGTGCTTCTGATGTAAATCAGCCTTTTTTGTTTTTCTGCTGAACGACTGAAGTTTGTTTGTCCAAGCCATTTTATAGAAAGTGAGCACCTGAATTACCGCAATGACCTGACACGAAAACCTCGGGTTTAATGTTTGCAATGCAGTGATTTGGTGTGGCTCCCGGAAAGTTTAATAGAATCGCTAAAGTTAAGGGGGAATGGGCGCGAGAACATGTCTACTTCTCTGATGTCGGAAAAAAAACAGCTAAATATGGCTACCAATGTCGACATGGCGTTACGTCGCTCCAAGTGATTTTTGTTATTGGACTCTGTTTTGTTTCAGTTAATCCATATTTTCCTGTGTACATAACGCTCGTATTCCTAACTATGAATGATTATTTCATGTACTTGCATGAAGTGAGCATAGCACGCAACTACTTTGATTTCGGGTTGGTGTCGTGTGATGTAGGCAGCGGTGACGCCTTCCACGAGCATACTGCATGGCACACGCTTCAACCGGCTGCCACATTGCAGCAGTGTTCACATCTGTGATAGTTTCCTAAATTGCCGCATCCGCACTATTATAAACTGATATTATGGCTTTAGGACTTTACTCCATATCGTGCAATATAAAAAATGAATTTCTTAAAGTTACACGATTTATCGATTTTTCCCCCCATATGCGGTTATAGTATTGTGAACCACCAACATCTCTTTCATTCCTAGAGGAGAGGTAATTTTGTCAAGACACCTCCGGTGTTGTCAAGCTAACGGCGTGCACTTCAGATGTGTGTCAGTCTGCTTTTTAAAGGAATGTGCCAGGTTCATTTGTGGCACAAATATTATTTAGACTGTTAAGGACAAGCAAAAATGTAGGTTAATGGACATTCAATGGAAGTGAATGGGGCCAGTCCATAAACCTTCAAATACAGGTTAAATTTCAAAAGTTTAGCCACAAGACAAACATTTGAGGTGTTTATATTATTTTAGTGTGATTTAATGGGTTTTCTGGTTTTGAGTCTTCTGACACCAAAGTCGTAATATTGGATGTTACGTTGCACAAATAAGGTTAGTAATAGATTTGATCACGCTTAAGTCGCGTTAAAGTGTACAGTGTTAATTTGAATGTTTATGGATTGGCCCCATTGACTTCCATTGTAAGTGCTTCACTGTATCAATGATTTGTTTTTATTTTTGAAATCAACAAGGGATGTGTTAGTTATTTTTTTTTGGTTATTAAATTGTCACAAATGCTGTCGGTTGAGCTTAACTTGAATTGAAGCCAGAACATTCCTTTAAGGTGTTATTCTCCGTCATTATTCAATCACCAAATGCTGTCACAAAGTAGGCTATGATTTTGTCCAACATTGCTGTCCTTGTTTTTCCCAGGTAGTCTGATGTTACTGGCAAATCAGTGTCAGAATATTTCATCGAGCATTGATGGGTGATTGGAAAACCTTTAGTGATTTTGCACAAGCACAGGGTTTTCTTTTGTTTTTCATAGTTTGAATAAAGTTGAATCTAAGGGACAAGGGCATCACTATTTTTAGTTCATGCAGCAACTTATATGGGCCTCCTAAAAAGAGATCATGAGATCAAACTATATTTTGCATTACATAATTCCTTAAAGGTATAGTTTACCTGAAAATGAAAGTTCTGTAATCATTTATTCACCCTCATGTGGAAAACTCATATGACTTTCTTGCTTGCATGGAATGCAAAATTAGATGTTTTCTTCCATACAACTAAAGTGAATGTTGACTGGGGTTGTAATTCTGCCTAACATCTCAAAGTTGTACAGGTTTGGCACAACATTAGGGTGAGCAAATGATGACATTTCATTTTTGATTAAACTATCCCTTTAAATAATTATATTTAGCTGATCATATTTCTCCTCCTCTAGAATCTCATATTAGCCTGCTCAGAGTAAAATACAGTTACTTTGTGTAAGATCTTACCCACATGCTCCCATCGTATCATGTGCACACAATGTAACCTGATTTTTTTATATTTGTTTGGTTACAGTGTATAGCCAAAGGAGAGAGAATTGAATTGGTTGTGCCAGTCTCAAGCACTAAAATTGCTCAGGTTTATTTCCCCCAATCCTAAATAAGTTTATTTGCCTAATGGTCAAGCAGAACCACAATTCATTATAATGTTTATTAAATGGGCTTTACTGAGATTTAGAAAGGCTGTACATACCATAAGGAATTAGCTTTTTTTAAAATTTTTTTATTTATTTGGAGTTTTATTCCATTGTGCTCTTTGGAGGGCATTCGGATACAATTATAGTGACGTTTATACTGGGTTCGTGCCATTGTCAAACAACTAGTCATTCTTGCTAAACCTGGCAAAATACAGGCTACTTTGCAACCCGTAGCGTGCACCTTTGAATTGTGGTTCGTAGTACAAAAACTCCCATTACAAAGGTTTATTCATAGATCCGCGATTGGGCTAACTGTTACGAAGTAATGACACAAAATTGACACAAGTAAAACTCAAGTCCTCAACTCTGCTTGTCTAGCTCTGGCACAAAATGTGGTTAATGCCAGGTGACTGGCTGGATTCAAAATGGCTGCCTGCGTTTATGAGAAGCTGACGTCTTTGAGGAGGTGGTTGCTGCTGCCTCTGCCTCATAGCTCGTGCTGTCGGTGACTAAGCCGACAGTTGCTGATGTCACAGCCGTGGGCTGGGCTCCCATGCATGCTGTGTTTTCTCTGTCGGTGGTGGTCATGACTCCACTGAAAGCAGAGCCTCTTTGTGATGGATTCTGGCCTCTCACCGGAGCCAGGTTATTTATTAGTCATCACTACTAAAGCTATTAATTTCCTTCTGTGTTTATGTCCTGGAACAGGGAGTGTGCCAACTGGTGTGTGCCACTCGATTTCAGTTCAAGGTGGTATACTGTCCTAGTCTCTCTTTTCTAACTAAACTGCTGCATGATGTGAGTGCAACAAGTCATGGTGCATAACTATGCAGGATCATATTCATATTATCATACATCTTATGATCAAACTCAAATTATATCCTTTGGCATGATGGACTTGGCTGAGGTTCTGAATAAGTTTAAGTGGCAGTGAAAGCAGCTGGGATCTGAGTGTTGTAGTTTTGGATCAATTAATCTATTACCAGATTTCATCTGACTTTAGCCACCTTAAAGAAATCCAGAAAAGAAAAACATCAGTTGAGTGTTTGTTTTCTTAGAGGAATGTTTCCAAATTTTTGCAGTCACTCTCTGTTGAGCAGTCTCTTTGTTGCCAATATTCTGCCCTACTTTAGCAGCCGTGACCCAGCTTTTTGGAGGCGTTAGAGGCTGCATTACTGCACAGACCATGGTATTGATGAGCAGGATAACAAATAAAAAATTATAAAGAAGCTTGGAGTGCTAACATTGATTTTATTTGCATGCAGATGGATTTTTGAATTCAAGCAGCCCAAACTTAATTTTGAAGGCTGTAGAAGGTACATTTTGTTGTTGTTCCATCAAGGAGATGACAGAATGATTTAGGCCTAAAGAGATGGAGTTGAAACTTATAACCAGTCTTATCAGGCTACTGACCTGTAACGTTCAGTATGGGTCAGTTTGTTGCTGCTTGTTAGCAGTTTCTTTTTGAACCTCAAGTCTTAAGTGATGTCAACATTGTCTGTTTTGAGGAACATCACTCAGTCTGCTCCTAATTAAGAGAAGTGTGTATCTCAGCCCTCATTAGAAATGATTTAAGGACATTTAGATGAACTTCCAAGATAGTAACAATTCTTATTTTCTTAGGTGAAGCAGCTAAAGAGAAGTTGCCACACAGGACCTGGACATCACCACAAATATTACTCTGGAGAGGAAGGAGGCCATCTCTGACAGGTGGGCCTCTGATTTAAAAATATTTATGTGAACCATTCAGTGGAATGGAAGAGGGCATGTCCAGCTTTCTCAACAGGGTTTCAACAGTCGTGGTAAAGATCAGGGAATTTTAAAATGTGGATGTTCATTTTCCAGGCCTGGCAAAGTAATGGTAATGAATTAAATGTTAAAAACTCATGGATAGTGATGCCAAAAGTACTGGTATTCGATTCCAAATTGATACTAAAATAAAAAAAGATGTAATGCTACTAGTTAGAGGTCTACACTGTACTTTTTTTTTCCTTCCTGCTCCCACAAGTTTCTATCCCACACCCGAACGATCCCGCCGAATTTTACTCTGTTCACAGGGTCTCTGCCCGCAGTGATTTTCTTCCCGACCACTTCCGTTACCTCAACCTGTATGCGTTTTCTACATTGATAGGGCTGTCACTATTATGAAACTTGGCCGATGATTAATTGTCTTAACAAATAATTGCGATTTATGGCGATTAATTGTCTCTTTCAGGGCTTTCACGATTAATTGTCATATAAAATGTCATATCTAAGGTGTCCTTTTTTTCTGCATGTGTGCTTCATACACCTAAATATGTAATTTTTACATATTTTACTACATTAAATAGGGATATATGATTTCCTTCTAAGGCTTTAAAAACTTTACAATTACATCTTATGACATGAAAAATTATGTTTTAAATAGCAAATTATTTCTAATTACTTAAAATATGTCAACTTTAATTTTGGTCAATTTGACATTTGCACTGTTGTTTTTTTAACTCACATTTTGTATTATGTATTTTGTAAAAAATCTTATGTAATTTTGATCTGTTATAATATACAGTATTATATTGTGCAATAGTAAAGTATTTCTGTCCTAATTTCTTCACTATCACACGTTATTGTAATGCTCTTATTAAACCCACGAGACCTTATTTGTTATGAAGCAAAACCTTTTGAGATTTTATTTTCCCATTACATCAGTCTGCAGAAATAGTGTGCGCGTCTCCGCTCTTTTCAGCATTTACCATAATATTATTGTTTAAAGTGAAGCCGGTAGGGTTGCTCCGATACCAATATTTTGGCTTCGGTATGATACCAGCCCTGGTACCTCAGTATTGATACTAACTCGATACTCAGATTTTTTATGAAATTACACAAAAATTACTTTAAAAAAAAAACTAAATAAAGCCTTTAAGATACAAATTATGCGTTTTCTTTTTTTACATTTTCGGGATTCCATGTTAAATGTTTTAATTAAATAATATGACCAAATTGTGTTTAATGAAATACATACTGTACAGCTTTAATCAAATTAAAATATAATAATGTTCAATATAGAGCCAATAATAATATTTCAACAATAATATTATTATATTGTCTTTGGTAAAAAATAAATAAAAAAAATATGCAGAAGAGAGCTTTACATTATTAATGACAACATTAAATGGAAACAATCTGATTACATGAGGCAAAAGGCTGCCATGGCTGAATCACATCATGCTGATATTCAGTGCATTTGCTTTTGTGATATTGCCTAAAGATAATAATATTAATAAAATAACCATTTAATATCATATTAATGTTATTATGAGTATTATTGGGGCTACTTTGAAAATTACACGTTTATACAGTAGTAATATCTTGGCGTAACATCTTCAAATTCATGCATCTAGTTGAATAGAGCTCTTATTTCAGTGGGACTTTTATTTTGAAAGTACTTTTGAAGTTCTTTTTTGTGAAGGCTTCCTGTGACGTGTAAAATTAAATCTCTGAGCTGCAATGGTGAAAACTCATTTGAGAGTTCACAGCCGATTAAACACTGAACACACTGCTCTGCAGATGGATACTATTGGACACGCTGCATGAAAATATAGCATTAGTAGTGTGTGTTGCGTTTTTGTGTGCGCCTGCTTGTGTGTGTCTGCGAAGGAAATGACAGAGCAGGACGGAGCCTCATTCGTTCTGTGGCATGCATGTGATTGTATCATTTCATTAAATTATATCCTTCTGCTGTTTGATGATCACACTTGGCCATATCAAGACTTTTGTTATTATTAATTTTAAATGGGCTTTCATCTCAAAACTCACATTACATTTAGGGCTGCAACTAACTATTATTTTGAAAATCGATTATTAGAATTATTTTTAGACTATTCTGCGACTATTGCAAAGATTATTCATTAGACCTTAATTCAGCTTGTGCCCCGACTTAAAAGGTTGTATTAAACATGCTTGCTAACAATAAAGAGGACAAAATAATCTTTTAAAAATACCTCTAAATGGCATTCACTGAATTAAAGGGGGGAAAAAATACTTTATATTAAGTTTAATTCAGTAAAGGAATTCTCAGCAAAAAATCCTATTGTTATCAAGTGTTTTTGTCTATTGAGAATGTATCTGAAATTTAAGTATATTTTGTATATAAATGTATTTTTTTCACTTGGTTATACATCTGCGAGTGCAGTAAAGACAAAATATACTTATATTCAATATCTATTCTCTAAAACCAAGTCTAAATTCCTTTTATGCTGCTTCTCGGGTGAATGCATTATTTTTAAAAGGATTTTAAGATATTTTAAAATAATATAGTCAACATTCTCAGAATTTTTTTTTTCTTCTGCAGTATAGCTGCTAAAGAAAATGTACATTGTTTGAAAGGAGTTTTAGATATGTATATGGGAAAACAAGCCAAAACAAATCAAAAACATAATTTGTTGCAGTGTATAAGACCACCCTCTTTCACCTTTCTGTTCATTTCAATCCATCTTTAACTCAAAAAAAACAAAAACACTCTCTTTATAATAAAGCTGCATATTGCCATTTTTCTTTACTATAAGAAATGCACATTGACACATATATTATGCTTCAATAAGTCGCAAGTCATCACGTTATAATGTAGCTGCATTAAGCGTGCGCACTCGAGGGACGAGGGTACCCGCAACAGTGTGCTTCAGCCAGATGCAGTTTCAATCTCTCCCTCTTAGATCAGGATAATGTCGACTAATCGTTTCAGCCCTAATTGCATTACATTTGGCTAATGGCAGCATACTTTAATATGGTACCAAATGAACAACAAGATGATGGCGTACTGTTTGAAATTGATTTGGTATCGCAATATTCCGTTAGTACCGGTATACTGGACAACCCCAGAAGCTGGAGCGCTTTGCGTTCACAAAGTTTATATTTGTTTGTTTATATTTTCGTGGGATTTTGGTGCAAATCTCAGTTGACAGTGTGCACATCAGAGCGCCTAAGAAGCGGTTCAAGCGCTCTGGACAAGAGCTGGTTGATATCCATGGCTTAGTATACTCTGACTCTGGGCCTCAAATGACAAATAACGTGCTGTTTTCTAGTTTATTTAGACTTAATTTTGAACATTTAATGGCAGCACTTCTCTCTGTTCAAGTGTACCAGCAGAGAATGGACAGTTAACACTTTGTGCACTTTTAAAAATGAAGGCTCCAATAAAAAACAAAGTCAGAGTAGAACCTTTCCTCCAAAAACTTTTTAAAAACAGCCAGCTCCGAGATTAATCACAATTTAAATGCACTCTTGGAAATTTATAAAATATATTCAAAAAGAAAGCTCAGGGCCTCAAGAACACTTGGACTCAGAGTGAACTAAATGACAAACAAACACACCGTGCCGTGCATGGTATTTATACATTATATTTGCTTAAAATGTGATTAGAATAAGAATGCCCAATAATCGTGTTTATATCAAATAACTGTGGTTTGATCAAATAACTGTGATCAGGTGTTTATTTAATAATCGCGGCAGGCCTACACATTGGGTAAACGCCATTCAAAAGTGTTACCAAAGAATGTTTTATTTTCTGTTATTGCTGTTATCAGATGACGCCTGACTTGATGCCCATCTGATTTGCCTGAGGTTGATTTCATAACTCTAAGTTGACCATTTTCTTGTCCAAGTTTCAAATGTTTTTGATAACCCTGTGTGTCCACGCTTTGCTGTACCATTCTTCTAAAGTGCTGTAGACTACCTGCATAGCCTGCTCAAAATATTTAATAATTTGATACATGTGCTGTATGCACATTTTTGTTACATTTTCTGTTTATTGCCATCAAAAATAAATGTAAAATAAAATATTTTATCATAGTTTTTTTGCATTCATTAATTAATAAAACTAACTTACTGCCTGCTCCCATCCACAACTCATGGGCGTACTGTCCGCTACTGCCTTCAACTTAGAAATTGAATCCACAAGAAATATGATCGGGTCCAGACCTCTAATATCATTGTTTCTGCAGTACCGATCACATGGGGCAATGTAGTGAACTGTTTATCAAGTGAAGCTTCCATCAAAAACATGCATCAAAATAAAAGCTAGAATCTTGAATATTAGAAATATTTCAACTGTATAGTAAAATGTAATATTCACTCTAAATGTATTGATGATGATAATAATACATAATTATTAATATATAATTATAATTAAGCAATATAACACAAGAGTACTGTTGTACTGAATAAAAGTTTGTTAAAAAAAAAATTAAATATGTTGAAAAATGCAGTATGTTGAAAAGTAATTGTTAATAAAACCGATTTCAGTATGGTCCTAGTTAAAAACACTTAAGCAATGCATACTTATGCTCTGCTTTAAAATATTTAATTGGCTAGAAGTTGCTCTACGAGAGTGCAATTTTGATAAAGTGTGTGTGTGTGTGTGTGTGTGTGTGTGTGTTTTAAAAAATGTTTTTTTTAATCCTTACCTAATCGTACGAACAACTAGAAAATCATGGAAATTATGTGGATATATCATGGAAATGAATTGTGACAAAGTGTGGGAACTCTGTCTCAACATAATGCTTCTAGTGCCTTTAACTTGTGAATCTGAATAACTAAAAATTATGTGTCAAATCTAAATTCATACAATGTTAATATCCATAGAGGATTCCAGACTTAAAGTTGTTTGAATGATTGGCTTGAGTGTGCTTGCACCCAGGCCTGCCGAGACTCCTGACTGGTACCCTGAAAACTTAGATGCGTGTGCTGTTATATGAGCGTCAGTATTTGCCGCAGGTAGCACACGGGCGATCTCCGGAAGGCAATCTACGGACATCATAGCATTATTGGGGGTGTTGATCTATCTCACTTGAGCTGGGCCCCTGAAAACTGTCCCCTTTCCCCCACCTTATGGGTGGCCCTGCTTGCACTTATAAACCATAATCCGTCAAGACAGTCCATTTTGATACAACATTAGACTTTTACATCAAAGCTCTTCCATGCCTGAGCTAAAGTAAATGCCAACTTTCCTCTTGTCTTTTTCAGGCAGATCCACTTGTCAATAACAGGGGATCTAAATGAAACTGGACACCCACTGGAAAGCAAATTTGTGCATTCTTGGGGGTCTCATTTAAAATCATGCAATAAATTAAATATGTTGTTTTAACACCATTATTTTTTTAATGGTATAGTAAGGCATAGGGATGCACCGATCCGATAACTGGATCGGTATCTGGTCCGATACTGAAGCTTTTAGACAGATCGGGTATCGGTCCGACGAGCACGATCCAAATCCAATTCTGTGTGTTAGTCATGTTCATTACTGTCAAGCTCAAAAATGACATAAAAGAACCATAAAAACACAATTAATGTAGTTAATATGACTTGTGTATTTTATTCAAAGCCAATTGAAGACATGCAATAGCTCTGTGAATAACAAGGCTGTATTTAATAAGTAAATATATAAAAATGCACACGCAGCTCCAGCACGTCAGTGAATGGCGCTGCTCTGTTTACACACACACTCGCGGCTATTTTTTACCCTTCAATAGTGTGCAATATTTGAGCGCTACTCACGAACAACATCTCTGATGTAAATGCTCAAAAGTTCGGTTCACTTATAATATGCATTTAGAATGGCAGTGGAGGTGCATTTTACCAGAATTTGAATAAGATGCAAATTAAACTACTGTGAACTTGCTTACAAACAGACACACTTACACAACTTCCTGTAGACTTCAGAATGTCCAAATAAAAGGTTTAAAAGTTAAAGGTGCATGATTGAGATATCTTACTATTATAATATATTTTATCATTTGTTTACAAATGATAATAATATTCAAGTTGAATGGGTTCCAAAAAATAACTGTGAATGAAAAGTGAGCTGATATCATACAACTAAATTGAAGGAATAGGCAAAATTTGTTTAACTTGTATCTGGACTTTAAAGGATTCAGATCTTTTTTTGGTCAATTTAGTTGTAAGATTATCAGCTCACTTTTCATTCACACAGTTATTTTTTGGAACCCATTCAACTGAGATGTTTGTGAGTAGCTCTCAAATATTGCGCACTGCGTGAAGGCTAAAAATAGCCGCGAGTGCACAAGTCATATTAACTACATTAATTGTGTTTTTATGGTTATTTTATGTCATTCTTTGAGCTTGACCATAACAAACATGACAAACACACAGTATCTGATTTGGGTCGGACCGATAACCGACCTGTCTAAAAGCTTCAGTATCGGAACCAATACCGATCCAGGTATCGGAACAGTGCATCCCTTTATTTATATATATATATATATATATATATATATATATATATATATATATATATATATATACACACACACACACACACACACACACACACACACACTACACACACACAGTGCATTCATTAAGTATTCAGACCCCTTCATTTTTTCCACATTTTATTATGTTGCAGCCTAAAGCTAAATGCTTTTAATTTAAAAAGCTATATGCTTTTTTAAATAAAGTGTTCAGACCCTTTGTGATGACACTTTAATTTAATTTAGCTCAGGTGCATCCCATTTATCTGGATCATTCTTGAGATTTTGTCTAAAAAAAAATTGGAATCCACCTGTGGCAAATTCAATTGATTGGACATGATTTGGAAAGGCACACACCTGTCTATATAAGGTCTCACAGCTGAAAATGCATATCAGAGCAAAACCAAGCCATGAGGTCAAAGAAACTGCCTGCAGTGTTCAGAGACAGGATTGTGTTGAGGCACATATCTGGGGAAGGCTGCAAAATCATTTCAGCTGCATTGAAGGATCCCAAGAGCGCAGTGGCCATAATTCTTAAATGGAAGAAATTGGAACAACCAGGGCTCTTCCTAGAGCTGGCCGTCCAGCCAAATTGAGCAATCTGGGAGAAGAGCCTTGGTAAGAGAGGTGACCAAGAACCCGATGGTCACTCTGGATGAGCTCCAGAGATATGTGTGGATATGGGAGAAACTTACAGAAGGACAAACTCCCTGCCACACTCCACCAGTCTGGGCTTTATGGCAAAGTGTCCAGACTGAAGCCTCTCATCAGTGCAAGTCACTTGAAAGCATGCTTGGAATTTGCAAAAAAGTACCTAAAGGACTCTCCGACTGTGAGAAACAAGATTTTTTGGGTCTGATGAAATGAAGATTGAACAGTTTGGCCTCAGATCCAAGCATCATGTCTGGATAAAACAAGGCACCGCTCATCACCTGTGCAATACCATCCCTATGGTGAAGCATGGTGGTGGTAGCATCATGCTGTGTGGGTGTTTTTCAGCGGCGGAGACTGGTCAGGGTTGAAGTAAAGCTAAACGCAGCAAAATACAGATATCCTTAATAAAATCCTGATTCCGAGCATTTAGGGCCTCAGATTGGGCTGAAGGTTCAAGTTCCAACAGTACAATGACCCCAAGCACACAGCCAAGACAACTCAAGAGTGGCTTAGGGACAACTCTGTGAATGTCCTAGAATGGCCCAACCAAATCCCTGTCTTCAACTCAGTCAGACGTTTGTGGAGAGATCTGAAAATGGCTGTCCACTGACTGTTCCCATCCAACAGATTGGGAGTTTAAGAGGGATGACAGAGTTTGAGAGGCTCTGCGGAGAAGAATGGCAGAAAATCCCCAAATCCAGGTATGTAAAGCTTGTCGCGTCATACCCAAAAAGACTTGAGTCTGTAATCTCTTCCAAAGGTGCTTCAACTAAGTACTGATTTAAGAGTCTGAATACTTCTGTCTGTTTGATATTTCATCTTTTTCTTTTTAATAAATTTGCAGAGTTAACTGGTTTTTGCTTTGTCATTATGGGGTATGGAGTGTAGATTGATGAATACTTTATGAATACAGTGTGTATGTGTATGTGTATGTATGTATGTATGTGTGTGTGTGTGTGTATATATATATATATATATATATATATATATATATATATATATATATATATATATAATATAATATATTAGGGCTGTCGATTTTAACGTTCGATTAATTTTACAAAAAAATACGTTAAAATTACATGTAATGCTTTCTTGAGAAATTCAAGCTTGTAGTACCACCTGTTTACTCCAGAGGGCAGTAAGTGAAATTTCAGCTGTGTGAGCAACACACAGTTTATTACAGTGAACTAAACATTAACAACTCTTCAGCGGACGCGCACACACAAACATGCATTACGTTCTTGCGTTCAAAACGCAAATGCGAACTAAGGGATCTCAAGATGTGTTTAAAGATTGAGTATTAAACTATATTTAACTTGACACAGTGACTTAAACATTTTATTTTTATGACGCAACACACCCGAGAAGCGACACAAGCATGTCTGATGCAGGTCGTACGGGCTTTACTTCACAAATATTTAATTACCAACAAGGTTAAGGATGTGTCCTTTAAACGGTTACACCGTTTTTACCCAGTCAATCTTTATTTATAAAACATGCTCCCTGAAATAGATCCACTTTGCTCCTTCTGTAATGCTGTAGATTAATCTGCCCTCACCTTTTTGGGCAATGTGTCCACACTGTAGTATTTTGGAGAAAAGTTTGTTTGTACGTACCTCTATTTTAACTAGTTTTTCTTTTCTTTATAAAGATGTTTTATTTGGTTTTGATAACGTAAGTTAATATTTTCTGATTAATCTGTTTATATTTCTTGCCAAGTTTTTTATACGTAAGTGTAAATTTGTCTATAAAGCCCCTATTTGCACTTTTTTGTAAAGACTTGAAATATTATTTAAATACTCTTGTACCTCCAACAACTCCAAAGCATTGAAAACCATTGCACTATGTAATGAATATAATGTATTGGCATTATTGTAAAATATATCTGTAGTATTGTGTACTATGTTTACCCCTGGCTTGTTTAAAAAAAATAATAATTTGACGGGTCCTTAAACAAGCCCTCATAATAAATCTCCAACTGATTGACAAATTCACTTGTGAAATGGATTGCTGTGAACTGTATGCCAATGACTGACTTATGATCAATAATATGCTAGTAAATACATTGTATTCTAAAGCCGCTTTTTGAATGGTCTTATCAATGATCAACTCTTCTACTACAAGAATGTAATGCATTTTAATTATCTGAATATTTTTTTATTTTATATATATATATATATATATATAATATAATTATACATAGTTATCTTTAAATATATATATATATATATATATATTTAAAGATAACTATGTATAATTATTTCATCATTATATATTGAATTATTGTTATATGAGGGGCTTTCTCAGCAAATATTTGTATATGCGATTAATCGCGATTAATGAATCGGGACACCATGTAATTCGATTAAACAAAAAATATCGATTGACAGCCCTTATATATATATATATATCACACGCGCGCAAACATGTTGCCTGTATTTTGCCTGTATCCCATCAAGCTGCTCGCATTTTGAGCGACACGCCCCTGATCCCATCATCTAGATGTAGAACATAAGGAAAATATAGAAAATTACTCAAGTTTATCATCGATATCAAATACTTTTTTCCCCCCTATATCGATATGGTTTAATTGCGCAGACCTACTTATAATACAATTTTAAAAGCTACCAACACTTGTCTGAAGACTAGATGATAAATATACAAAGGACTTGCAAGTGAATACAGACAGACAGGCTATTGTTTTAATGAGCTCACAAATGAGCTCATGCAGTTATCATTGCGTGACAAGACAATTTTGATTAATTTGTTTCTTTTTTGGTCATTATCATATTGGAAAATATTAGGTCTTCTTGGAAAGTATAAACAAAAATAAAATGTAGTTACCTCCTAATCAGTGTTCTGCATCCCAGTTTTCTTCTCATCCCTAAAATGGTTCAGTTAATGTTTGTGTGGATTATTGTAGAGCATAAGACCTTTGTGGGATCTGAATGATTCAGACCTCTTGTATGCTGTGACTCAATCTCACAGATGGATGACAGCATTGATTACTGTCTAATGGTCTATGGAATTAAAACCTTTCGGATTTTGGCCTATGTTTAATGAAAACATTTGCCAATGAACTTGGTGTTGACACCAAATCCTCTCAACCAACCGGAATTACCAGCTTAGCATTTTTATTAAAGTATTTCATCCGAGGTTCATAGAAACAGTGCTCGGTGATGCCAATGATCTCTTGATTTTTAATGTGACCCCTTACATGGGCATTCCATAACTCTCTGGGAAAGCAGCCATAGAAGTTTGTGACTAGCAGCAGGGATTTTGTTTCTTTTGAAGACACTGGATGTGGCCATCACAGATGGCTTTAGCAGCCATGTCATCCCTCTGTCTCTGGTTACACAGCCAAAACATGTTACTAAGCAAGGTTTTCCTTGTGTTATAGTGACTAGAATATTCCCTTGCAGATGCAAATAAAGATCTGCTCATGCACATATAATTAATTTACTCACTTTTACTGACAAAATATATCCGCAGCATTAACATGTATAGAGCAGGAAGCTGTTGTCATTAGATCAGCAAGTAATATTAGGAAGAATTAAGAATATTCACATCCATCTCTCGGTGTGGGTTTCACCCAGAAAGAGCGGGTTTAGCCAAATATAGGATTACGGAATATTCCACAAATGGTTCTTGGTGGAGAAAATCTCTCCCACCTGCTGCTAGGCCGTTTCTATGGCAACACATGAGTCCAGGTTTTTAGATGCCTGTCCCAGGTACTCCATTTTACTGAAAACCTGGACACCTATCCAAAGGACTAATTTGATCAGAGTTCTGTCTCTCTAGCTGTAAAACTACTTCATTGTCACATAAGCCCTATTCTGATGGCAATTTTTTCTCAGGGTGATGTCTGTAGAAGTACATTTTCATTGCTCCTCTGTGATAAAACTCATGCATTTGGATGACAATTAAATAACAAGGGACAAGCGAAACTTTTTGTCAATCACATGATTGCAGTTGCGCTTGTTATATGGAAAATTCATCAATCCACGAACTGTATCCTCAGTTTGTTTGGAATTATGATAAAGTGAAAATATATATTTTTTTAAAGCATGTTGGAACCGTGCTGCAAAGCGCTGTGGACATTTACAGTGTATATTTCGTCACCTGCATCACTTCAGTTGCGCTGTTTGCATGCTCTCTCTTAAGCGCACACAAGGAGATATAGAAACCCACATATCAAGGACAGTAAAGATAGTAAAAGTGAATTTTGTATTTCAAAAATTAGTTACACAATCCTCCAACTTTCACAACTGTCCATTACCACCAAAGCTGTTACCATGTGCGTCGCAAATGTACAGCACTTGGCAGTGATTAAAAAGGATTTCCAAAACAGCTTTTGGATTATTAACTGAGAGATGTGGATTCGAACGGTAATTAATTTACCACACAACCTTGGTGTTTGTCAAAAAACAAATTTGAATTTTCTCGCAGGAGGCCGGAGAAAAACGCAAGACATTTTGGATTCAGATGGCAATAAAATCATTGACTACCCCTGTAAATGCTGGAATTACCTCACATCCCCATGTAAAATTATTGCCATCTGAATCGAGCTATAATCACACATTCAACCTCATTTAGACAGAAGCTACCTTTTCTCTCTAAATGTAACAACATCATTCAGTTGCTAAAACCTGCTGTGATCCAGATTCCGATCCCATACTATTTGATTAATATATTGATGAGTGTCAGACATCATTCCTGTTATGGTTCACTTTTATCCTAATTCTCAATAGTTACCACATTACAAAAGTCTATAATATTGGTTTCAGGGCTACCAATGTCTCAGGCAAAGCGCTATACCAATACAGTTCAACCGTTTTTGTCTGTATTGTGAAAAATGAAATGGCACTCAACGTAGACTCTGTGCAGTGACGCAGGCCACTACAGCCCTGTTTGATGATGAGATTTAAATTAATTCTGCCTCGATCCCAAATTCAGCAAACCCCCCACCCCCTTCTGTTCTGCAAAGTATTAACAGAGCTCTGTCTCCGCCCCTTCACAGCAGCTCCGTGGCAACATCCTCCCCTGAAAAAAAAGCATGTCAATTCATGCACAAGCAGACGGGTGTATCTATATCTGTTGTGCTCCTGTCAAAGTGTTCCTTTGGCATCACTCTGTACCATATGTTTTATTTGCATGTTTGTTCACATGCTTGTTAGAGCCAGGGACTAAAAAATAAATGTTTTAATTTCAGATTGTTCTGAGCAAAATCTGTATTTTTTATTTTCATTCCGGTTCAGAAGTTCCACAGCTTTCTATCCAAATGGTTACTGGTTAGAACAAAATAAAAGAATGGTTAAAGGGTTAGTTCACCCAAAAATGAAAATTATCTCATCATTTACTCACCCTCAAGCCATCCTAGGTGTTTATGACTTTCTTCTTTCAGCCAAACACAATCTGAGTTATATTAAAAAACATCCTGGCTCTTCCAAGCTTTATAATCGGAATGAATGGTACCATAGATTTTGAAGCCCAAAAAAGTGTGTCAATCCATCAAAAAGTAATCCATGTGGCTCCAGGCGGTTAATAAAGGCCTTCTGAAGTGAAGCGATGCGTTTTTGTAAGAAGACTATCCATATAAACCATTATCACTGGCTTCCGGTAACGGCCCTCTTCTCATTCACAAGAGAGTTGAGTTGCACCGTATGACGTTGGCGTAGCGTAAGCTCCGGTGAGAAGTGAGGAAAGCGGAAGGATCGAGGAAGCCAGTGAACGCATGGACGTCTGTTACCGGAAGCCAGTGATTATAGTTTATAAAGTTATAAATATGGATATTTGTCTTACAAAAACGCTTCACTTCAGAAGGCCTTTTATTAACCCTTTGGAGCCGTATGGATTACTTTTTTGATGGATGGATGTGCTTCTTTGGGCTTCAAAATCTAAGGTACCCTATACTCCCAATATAAAGCTTGGAAGAGACAGGATATTTTTTTTATATAACTCTGGATTGTGTTTGGCTGAATGAAGAAAGTCATATACACCTAGGATGGCTTGAAGGTGAGTAAATTATGGGATAATTATAATTTTTGGGTGAACGAACCCTTTAATAATGTTCTTTTAAAATGACTACTCTGTGCTAAGGGGTTGGTGAAATACCAATTGCCATGTTGCCAGATCGCGCAAGAGAAACGAGCAACCTGGTCTGGAAAAACAAACCCCAAAAAATCCCCTGTGTGGTGGATTTATTTGCATAGAAATCATAACAAGCATACAGTTAATTAACAGTTAAGTATAATTTTAATTACAGATCTGCTTGTGAGTCAAAACCAGGCAGCATCAAATATAGTGGCATTAATCAAAGCATCATATCTAACAATAGTTCAGTGAAGACTTGGAAACAACTGAGAAATTCACTTTTTATATCTAATGTTTTCCTTGTACCTGGATTAGCCTTGCATGTACAGGATATGTTGTAATTATTAGGGATGTTAATTATTAATCGATTAATCATCGTTAAAAATTTGATTTAAGCTTATCGATCGTCAATTAATTTCAGGACAAATGCATTCAGTATTAATGCCATCCGACTTTGATTAGGCTGTCTTTACAGTCATCCTCCACTAGAGGGCGATTGTGCTGCATGTCATGTCTTGTCCGCATGACAGATGAAGAAAGTACAGATGAAGTGGGCTCAATGTATTTTATGAATACACTGCGATAGTGTGTTAAATTACAAGACGATATAAAGTGCTTTTGATCTGCTGGTCTCCTATTTTTCAGTTTCAACCTACAATTACGTCAGTGATCTCTGGGAAAGCAGATTCAGCTGACATTTCACCAGCACTGGTATGTTATGTAGGTTACTGTGTACAATAATGTGTAAAATAATAATATAAAAAGTACGATCATAGTAACCACAATAATAAACATGGTTACAACATATAGTAAAATCATGGTTACTGTGTAGAAACGACAGTATTATAGTTATAAAACCATTTGTAATTGTATCAAAACCTCGATTTCTGTTCCGAAAACCATAGTGACTGCTGTCATGGTTATTACCATATTACTATAGTACAACTTTTTTTAGTCAGGGTCCTTAAAAAAACAACAACAACATTTTCTCCAATTACTTAATCAACATTTTAACGTGATACCTGATCTGATACGCTACATGGGTCAACAAAGTGCACTTCAAATTCATCTCAACATATATTCAATATTCAGAAGCTGTACATCATTATAAAAGGAATGACCATGCTATTAAAATGCATACGAGAAGGGGTGTTTTGATAATGCTGTTTGAGTATTTTAATCATATGTGGAAATCCCACATGAACACCTTTAGTTATTGTTTCGTCTGTCCGAATTGGCACTGGATGGAATTGTGTGCCGTTTCAGCCCACCTGTGGCTCTTTCCCTGGGTGATGTTGGCGTAAATGATTAATTATGTATCAGTGTGTTAATATAGTGGCATTAATCAAAGCGTAAATTTGATGCTCGCAATAGATTACAGCTGCACGAGGAAACAGGAAGAACTTGCGTGCGTGTTTTAAATAAACTTTATTGGCATGTATTGCCAGTATATGGCACCTGTATCGAGAGATGTCTACAGTGCCTGTTTTGTAAACGTCTTTTGACCATCGCTGTTGTATTTGACTGCAAAAAGAAAATGTTTCCAGAATGGAGAAACGTAGGGGGATTCTTTTATCAGCGGCTTACTTTCTACACTTGACATTTTCAACTACACACAATGCGTGCAGAACAGTGATGTCGTCAAGATGACCCACGTGAAACGGGTGGAGCGTATCCATCTACAGATCAATTAAGGTGATTAGCGGAGGCTTGTGGCTTTGTTTTCTTTACCAAAACTTGTGCTCAAGATGGGTCATTAAACTTGAGGTGAACCGATGCTTTTCGAACCATGGGTGGCGAACAGTTGTGTTTTTTTTTTTTTTTAACCGAGAACCGTTACACTCTCTCTCTCTCTCTCTCTCTCTCTCTCTCTCTCTCTCTCTCTCTCTCTCTCTCTCTCTCTCTCTCTCTCTCTCTCTCTCTCTCTCTCTCTCTCTCTCTCTCTCTCTCTCTCTCTCTCTCTCTCTCTCTATATATATATATATATATATATATATATATATATATATATATATATATATATATATATATACACGCACGCATGCATACATGATGCTCTGGAAAAACTGCAATGCTCTGGACCACTGCAAAATCATCAGTTTCTCTGGATTTACTTTTTATAGGTATGTGTTTGAGTAAAATTACAATTTTTAGTTTTCTTCTATAAAGTACTGACAACATTTCTCCCAAATTCCAAATAAAAAAATATTGTCATTTAGAGGCATTTATTTGCAGAAAATAACAACTGGTCAAAATAACAAAAAAGATGCAGTGTTTTCAAACCTTGAAAACAAGTTCATTTTTAAACAACACAATACTAATGTTTTGACTTGGGAAGAGTTCAGAAATCAATATTTGATGGAATTGATTTTCAATCACAGCTTTCAGGTGTCTTTGCATGCTCTCTACCAGTCTTTCACATTGCTGTTGGGTGACTTTAAAAATGTTTTTTTTATCAAGTATCCTTCACAAATCTGCCCGATTCCAGCCTTGCTGAAGCACCCCCAGATCATCACCGAACCTCCACCAAATATTACAGTGGGTGCGAGATACTGTGGCTTGAAGGACTCTCGAGGTCTCAGTCTAACCATTTAAATGACCAGGTGGATGATTGGTGATGATCTGGGTGTGCTTCAGCAAGGCTGGAATCGGGCAGATTCATCTTTGTGAAGGATGCTTGAATCAAGCAACGTACAAGGTTATCCTGGAAGAAAACTTGCTTCCTTCTGCTCTGACATTGTTCTCAAACTCTAGGGATTGGTTTTCCAGCAGGACAATGCTCCATGCCACACAGCCAGGTCGATCAAGGTGTGGATGGAGGACCACCGGATCAAGACCCTGTTATGGCCTGCCCAATCTCCAGACCTGAACCCCATTGAAAACCTCTGGAATGTGAGCAAGAGGAAGCCGAGCTGCTTGAGTTTTTGCACCAGAAGTGGCATAAAGTCACCCAATTGCAATGTGAAAGACTGGTAGAGAGCATACCAAGATGCATGAAAGCTGTGATATGAAAATCAGGGTTATTCCACCAAATATTGATTTCTTAACTTTATAAGTTAAAATATTACTATTGTTTTGTTTAAAAATTAATATGAACTTGTTTTCTTTGCATTATTCGAGGTCTGAAAACTGCAGATTATTTGTTGTTTTGACCATTTGTCATTTTCTGCAAATAAATACTACAAATTACAATATTTTTATTTGGGAGAAATAGTCTCAGTACTTTTTAGAATAAAACAAAAAATTTCATTTTAGTCAAACACATACCTATAAATAGTAGATCCAGAGAAACTGATCATTACATTTTTTTAAATATATGCACACAATCAACTTTTAACCCCCATTATTCCCCCTCCCCCTTCATAAAAACATTGGGTCCTAGCCAGTTGTTTTTTTGTGTGTGAATACTTTGGCTTGGCCCCAATTTTTTATGAATTCATCCCCTACATTAATGACCGCCCCATCACCTAAAATACAGGGTCTGGGGCTAAATGAAATTTGAGTGTCACACACAAAACTCTGAACCCTCATCCAAAAATCTTGGATCTTAACACCACAAAAAACATGGGTTTGTGTCCCCATCTTCTGAATGGTATCGCCAGCTGGTGGGTGTGTCTTAAAGACCAAGATTATACAATCTACAGGGGGTCCGATAGAATCAATGTAAAATCTTTATTTGTATAAGGTGTGCCCTTGCATCTCTAGATGTAGACTTGACGTTTTTTAGAATCCTTGCCCACACTCCCCCCTCCAATACAAAGTTTAAATCTTTCTCCCATAATCTTTTGAGAGAAGTTGAATCTCCATCCCCCAGTCTCTGAATTAGCAGGGAGTAATACACTGATGCCTCATGACCTTTTCCAAAAGTGGTAGTCACCACTTCCAGAGTATATGCCGCTTTAGGGGGGTGTATGCTACTCCCAAAAATAATACAAAGCAGGTGGCGCAGCTGTAAATACCCAAAGAGACCTGGGGATCCCAAAATGTTGAACCAAATTTTCAAAGTATCTCAACACTCCAATCTCATATAGGTCACCGTGCGCATTAACCTCCCTCACAGTCCACTATGTCCAGCAGAAAGGGGACTTATTAATACATAATTTTGGGTTCAGCCATATGCTCGAAGCAACATTTAAATAAATGTCTGAATTAAACACTCTGAACACTTTTGTCCATACCACGTGCAAATGCGAGTGTAACTTTGATAGAAAGGCTTTGCTATGGTGAAATGGGGGCAAGAAGTTCCTGTTCAATACAATACCAGGGAGGGGCTCCCTCAAGTGGAAGCGACCAATGAGCCAAATGTCTGAGACCGAATACATAAAAAAGGTGGCCTAGCCCACCTTTTTTTCAATCGTCGTATGCAACTTACTGAAACCTAATACGGGATGTTTACCATTCCAAATGAAGGACTTTGCTATGCTATCAAGTTGCCTGAAATAAGAGTTGAGGACATCTATAGGGAGAGATTGTAGCAGGTAGATTAATTTTGGAATAAAATTCATTTTAATAACATTAGCCTTCCCAATCATAGATAAATATAATGTAGCCCACATTGCTCAAAACCCTTTTTATTAAATCAATGAAATCAAATTACTTTATTGTCACACGACCATATGCACAAGTGCAACAGTGGCTGAAAGTCTTGTGTGCAGTTCCAAGCAACATAGCAGTCATGACAGTGACGAGACATATACCAATTTACAATAAACAACATATTTACACAACACAATTTACATATCAAATGTACACATAATTAAACAATAATAATACACAATGTATGGTAAACAATACACACCATATAGAATACACATACAATAAAAACATAATAATAAAAAAAGTATTTAAAGTGTATACAAAAAAATACAGTAGATGTATTGTGAAGATAATATAATTTATGACGGTCCAGTTGGAGATGAGATTTATAAAGTGCAGTGCTGATGTATATTGATCGTGAGAGATCAAGTGTTAAAAAGTCTGATTGCTCGGGGGAAGAAGCTGTCATGTAGTCAGCTGGTGCGGGTCTAGATGCTGTGATACCGCCTGCCTGATGATAGCAGTGAGAGCAGCCCATGGCTCAGATGGCTGGAGTCTCTGATCCTCCAAGCTTTTTTCATATACCACCTGGTATATATGTCCTGGAGAGAGGGAAGCTCCCCTCCGATGATGTGTCTGGCAGTTCGCACCACCCTTTGCGGTGGGCTGAGAACACAGCCCTGTGGGGCTCCATTGTTGAGGGTCAGTGATGAGATGTTGCTGCCCATTCTAACCACCTGACGTCTGCCTGACAGGAAGTCCAGGATCCAGCTGCACAGCGAGCTGTTTAAGCCCAGAGCCTGGAGTTTCACATCAAGCTTTGAGGGCACTATGGTGTTGAATGAATGTTGAGCTGTAGTCTACAAACAGCATTCTCTCCATATGTGTTCTTTTTTTTCGAGGTGTGAGAGAGCACTGTTTAGAGTAGATGCAATGGCATCATCAGTGGAGCGGTTGTTGCGGTAGGCAAACTGCAATGGGTCCAGTGAGGTGGGCAGCACACAGCAGATGTAATCTCTGATTAGCCTCTCAAAGGATTTGCTGATGATGGGGGTCAGAGCAACAGGATGCCAGTCATTTAAACAAGTGATTTTGGATTGCTTTGGTACAGGCACAGTGGTGGACGTTTTGAAGCATGTGGGGACTACAGACAAGGAGAGGACAGGTTGAAAATGCCCAGGGTCAAAATGAACTAAATCACACATATTTGCTGGGAATAAAATACCCAAATACTTAATGCCCTATTAGGGCCACTGGAAGGCACTCTGCTGAAAAGCTGTTACTGGGCAGTACGCTGTCAGAGCCAAAGCTTCAGATTTAGACCTGTAGCACTCCACCAGTCAGACCTGTATAGTAGAGTGGCCAGACGGAAGCCACTCCTCAGTAAAAGGCACATGACAGCCTGCCTGGAGTTTGCCAAAAGGCACCTGAAGGACTCTGACCATGAGAAACAAAATTCTCTGGTCTGATGCAACAAAGATTGAACTCTTTGGCCTGAATGGCAAGCATCATGTCTGGAGAAAACCAGGCACCGCTCATCACCTGGCCAATACATCCCTACAGTGAAGCATGGTGGTGGCAACATCATGCTGTGGGAATGTTTTTCAGTGACAGGAACTGTGAGACTAGTCAGGATTGAGGGAAAGATGAATGCAGCAATGTACAGAGATATCCTTGATGAAAACCTGCTGCAGAGCGCTTTGGACCTCAGATTGGGGTGAAGGTTCAACTTCCATCAGGACAACGACCCTAAGCACACAGGAGTGGCTATGGTACAACTCTGTGAATGTCCTTGAGTGGCCCAGCCAGAACCCAGACTTGAACCCGATTGAACATCTCTGGAGAGATCTGAAAATGTCTGTGCACCGATGCTCCCCATCCAACCTGATGGAGCTTGAGAGGTCCTGCAAAAAAGAATAAAATAATTTTGCAAAGGTTTCAAACAAACAAACTTCTTTCACGTTGTAATTATGGTTTATTGTTTGTAGAATTTTGAGGAAAATAATGAATTTAATCAATCAAGGCTGTAACATAACAAAATGTGGAAAAAGTTAACTGCTGTGAATACTTTCCGGATGCACTGTATATCACGAGGGGTGCCAGCGGCTTGCAACATCCCTTCAAGATCTATAAAAAAGCCCTGATCATCAACGTTAGGTGCATAAATATTAGCCAAAATAAGATTTTGTCCCACATTTTCCCAAATTTTTCAGCTTCCTGCGATGAAAGGTGTGTTTCTTGAAGAAATACTATATCATATTTCTTATGCTTAAGAGAAATAACCTTCTTTTTATGGGGTGTCCCAACCCATTCACATTCCACGTGGAGAGACAATCCACTCATATTAACATTTTACATTTTGACATATAAGAAAAAATGTATAGTGTGTCAAAAACAAGATTATAAAGACCAAATTCCAACATTAGTGCAACCCAAAAAAACTTGGACATCCCCCAGAACAAAACAAACAGAAAAAAAAAACGTGCGCATCAACCACGCACACGACAGCGCCAACTGGCGTCCATCACTCCAAACATAAACCGTCCATGCATGCATATGAGAACCCCTGCGACAGGTTTGCCATTGGATTGCTCAAGTCTGGTGCCTCTTAAAATTTTGTGAGATTTTGCAATAGATAATCTAGAAAACAAACTTCAGCCAATAGGCAGAATAAACACATTGCATGTAGATTCATCCATAAAATTATCCTGAAGGTGTGAAAATCTACAAAATAAACTCCAGCCTCTAGGCGGAACCTGCACAAAGAAGAAAAGAGGCACGCAGATTTCTCAATCAGTCAAGCGAATGTTCAGTGTGGTGGTCAACTCGGCTGCAACAGGAGTACAATAAGATGACCCACTCACTCCATTGACTTTATGAAGGACATCTCTTGCTGTGGGCATGTAAATTATTTACCGACATCCTTAGCATCTTTTCAGAATTGGTCCAGGAATATCAGTGCAAAAGTGAATTTCCTTTGATGTAAAATTTCTTGCATTCCTTGAATCGATCACGTTTCGCTTGTCTAATTTACAAAGTCTGGGAACAAGTACATGCTGTGGTTCTTCCAAGAAAGCCTTTATTCCTCGCTTTGCATAACACCAGATCTTTATCGGATGATCTCAGAAATTTGGCCTGTCTCCTCCGCGGATCGTTGAGCAGGAACCCTGTGAGCTCTCTTGATTTCCAGCTTATGGCCTGCTATGTCGAGCAGATTCGGAAAGAGCCCGTCCAGGAATTTCATCATACCTTGTCCCTCTTCACTCTCAGGAATTCTGACGATTTGGACGTTATTCCATTGGCTACGGTTCTCCATGTCCTCCAACTTCTCCCAGACATGCTCTAAATCCACCTTAGATGCTAGTGAAATAGCAGATAATTCCCTCTCCGATGACTCCAGGTAATCAATCCGTTTCCTGACATCCCCCACTCTTGTAACCACATCAGTGAACTTCGCCTCCATGGCAGTGATCGATCGACATACTATAGCAAGATCTTCAAGTCAGCAACAGCCTTCATCAACATTACCGACATTTTCAGAATCTCTCGCCGCATTTCCCACACCTCTCCGACTAAATTTACTCCCAGTCTTGTGGCTGCTCAGGAGCTTCAGCACATCAGTGTTTTTTAATGTGTCCAGAGCCAGAGATTTTTTTTTTATTCTTTCACATATTGTCCTCCTTGAACAGTTATGGAACAGAGTGTATCAAATATTCCTGGTTTATGTTATTAAAAGTGTGCAGAGTTCACCGTTCAAACATCCGATCCTCGCATGGCGTCACATGACTCCCAACACTTGCATTTCTTAAGTGCAATTGTTTAAATTAGATTTAAACAGTAGGCTAAATGCACATACTATTTGGAGTTCTCTGAGTTAGTTTTGTGGTATTTGTTAAAGATTAATTGATCATTAATTTCCACTATGATTGATTATGAAAATGTCCAAAAATTGACATCCCTAGTAATTATACTTAGTTGTTAAAAAGGTCTTCATTCACAGAATGCAGCATCCACAAAGAAATGTGTGATGCAGCAGTTTCCTTCAGGAAAGCTTGTTTAATTTTCCAACATGAAGTGGTGTAGTTCCAAAAATGTAATGTCAATTTTACAGCATTTAGAAATATTTTTTTTTTAGCCTGATCAATTGAAAATCACTATGTTCCTGATTTCGGTTACATTGTGCAAAAATTGGGCAACATGAAGTGGTATAGTTTCAAAAATTTATTGTAATCCTTTTGGTTTCATGAAAAAATCGGAACGTAATTAACCAGTTATCAGCGATTTAAAAATTTGTTTTAACTCTGGAAACAATTCAAAATCACTTTTTACATTTTCGGTTCCATTCTGCAAAATATGTAGTTTCTGTTTTTTTTTCCTTGAACCGTTGTTAGTCCCTGGTTAGAACTGGCACTGGCACATTACATCGACTCTGCTCGCTTTGGGGTTTTCCACTGTGGATGGTTTGTTCGAGGATAAGTTATACTAAAATGTGGTTATACTAAATGTGGTTAAACTATTTTATAGAGAGATAAAAATTATTTGAATACTATTCTGATGCTAATGAAACTTTGAAGTATGGCACTTTTCGTACCACTGTCTCCTTAAGATGATTTGCTTATATTTTCCTCTTTTGTAAGTCGTTTTGGATAAAAGCGCCAAATGAATAAATGTAAATGTAAAACACATTCAGTTCACCAGCCATTAGTTGACTCTGAGGGGGGAGATGTGTTGTACATGGTGATGATTTTTAGCCTTTTTTTTAAGATCGTTGACTGTTTTTTCAGCTTTTCAGAGAAGCTTCTTTTAGACACTCTGATTCTGTAAGCATCCTCTTTTGGCGTGAAACCTGTAAACCATGGTTTATCGTTATTGAATGATAAAAATGTCCTTGAAGTGATGCACATATCCTCACAGAAACTGATATATGATGTCACGGTATCTGTGAGCTCATCCAGGTCTGTGGTTGCAGCCTCAAAATCACTCCAATCAGTGCAGTCAAAGCAGGCTTGAAGTTCCAGTACTGCTTCATTGGTCCATATCTTTACAGTCCTTACTACAGGCTTGGCTGATTTTAGTTTCTGCTTGTAGGTCAGGAGAAGATGAACCAAACAGTGATCAAAGAGTCCTAAAGCTACACGTGGGACAGAGCGATATACATCCTTTACAGTGGTTTACAGCAGTGGTCCAATATATTTCTTTCTCTGGTGGGGCATGCGATGTGGTGTTTGTATGGGTGTTGTTGCTCCATGTCTGTGATGTGATCAGCCAGTTGTTGCAATGCTGTTTTCACGCATGCTTATGGCGGAAAATAAACGCTCACCAGAATAAATGAGGACAACTCCTGCGGGGAGTAGAAAGGCTTACAGTTGATGAAGAGCATCTCTAAATTAGGACAGCACATCTTCTTTAACGCTGTTACATCTGTACACCAACATTCGTAGATGTAAAAGCATGTTTCACTGCATCTCATTTTCCCCAATTAACTCTGCATTGGGATCCACTCTGAACAGCTGAAAGCCTGGCAGATGTAACATGCTGTCTGGGATAGCTTCACTCAGCCAGATTTCCACGAAACAGAGCAGCAGAGTTCTTTAATGGGTGTAAGTCCTTGGCAAACAAAAAATGAATGTTTAAAAGTGTACTTGCTTGTGTTTTTCTTTCTTGTTTCTCATATACTTAACTGAATTTTGGCAGTTGAGTGATATCTTGATGAATCATGCTGAATTAACCATCTATGTTCCTGTAACTGCTAATACAGGAAAAAACATTTTAACTAAGTGTGTATTTGTCAGCTACCTAATAAGCTGAGATGACTAGAAGTACAATGGTAGATGGGGTAGTGTTCTGGAAATCTTTTTGAAAAGTTATTTTTTCAATTCCGAAAAATGGTGCCGTAAGTTCAGGCTGTAGTATGAGATGCTCAGGGTCCATCCATATTTAATCAGTCTCCAATGTACTAAGATCTGCTGAGGGCAGCACAGGCTTGAAGTCTAATGCTGGACTAGATGTGCTTTGATGTCCTAGCACAGGATGTTTCTGCCCCTCCTATCCAGACTGTCCTCCATAATGCTGATGCCTCTAATAATAAAGTATGTAAAAATGCTTTTAATACACAGCACAAGAGCATCTAAATGGTTTTATGCAGTAGACATCACTATAGTCCTGTAACTTAAATCCTTGTGGTGATTTTTACGTTAAATCATGCTGTGTGGTGCCTGACGTTGTTGGGATAACCAATATTAATATTGCCTTTGTGCTGATAGACATCCAGCTAATCATACTGAAACAACAAATATAAGGCACTTTTCCATTGGGCTGAACAGTTTGTTGCATAACTGCTGAGTTGTATCGATCCGGACTCGTTGACAATGTTACTCTGGTTTAGAATGGGCTGTCTTGGCAAGTGACCAGTCAAGAGTTGCCTTGTCAGTAAAGCCCTTCCTCCAGAGTGGTTCTCTGCAGTTTATAGTTGGCTAACCATGCTGCAAATTCTAGTTTGGGAGTGGCTTTTCAGTGTACCGAACCATGCTCGAGTGAAAATGAAATTAGAACCGTTACTCTGCTCGTAACCATTTGGCCCGATGGTGTAAAAGAGTTTATAGACACAAACTGTGTCAGTCAGTCACACTTTATTTGCATCTTTTCTCTTTTGATTAGACTGTGTGGTCTGGGATGAATTCTCATGAAGTCTTCAATTGGAGCTGACATTCAGAGTCAGCAGAATCATCCGTTACTGATCCTTCACCAGACCAAGACCTGCCAATTGCCCATCAACAGATTCCCCCTGCACTGCACAGCCTTACTCCCTGACCATGGCTAGTCGGAGAAAGTCAACAACACCCTGCATGATCAGACCAGATGACTTGGTGGTGGCAGATGATGCCAATGAAATGGATTCCTGTGTAGACAGTACAGAGGAGAATGGATCTTCACATGTGTCCAGTGAGGACTGGACAGATAGAAAGAGTTCTATGAACTCCATGTTAGAGGCCACAGAGGTGGAGAAACCAGAGGTAAAAACTGTACCACAAAGGAAACTCCAGGGATGCTATGAGTGCAAATACTGTCCTTTTTCTACACAAAACCTTAATGAGTTCAAAGAGCATGTCGATTCCAACCACCCAAATGTTATACTCAATCCACTATACTTGTGTGCGGTTTGCAATTTCAACACAAAAAAGTTTGATTCTTTGACCGAACACAATGAGATGTGTCATCCTGGGGAGAGTAACTTCAAGTTTAAGAGGATCAAACTCAACAGTCAGACCATTCTAGAACAGACAATCGAAGGTTCAAACTGCACTGTAATTTATGATGCAGCCAGCACTCATTCGGGTGAGGACTTCACTGCTTTTCCTTTGAGCAGATCCTCGACAGTGGGCAAGCCAAAAGCAGACAGCATTCGGTTGCCAGGAGATCAATTAGATATACTCACTCCAGAGCTACCTAAAAAGCAAATTACTGCAGTGAATGTGAATGGTACAGTGATAATTCCAGATGCAACTCTTAAAGATGGCCTTTCTCATATAATGCCATCCCTGCAACGCCCACCTAACTACAACTTGGTACCAAAAATAGCGGTCCCCTTGAACACTTCAAAATACAACCCCTCACTTGATGGCAACCTGACCCTTATCACTTCCTTTAACAAGTTTCCCTATCCTACCCAAGCAGAGCTCTCTTGGCTCACTGCAGCCTCTAAACACCCAGAAGAACAAATTAAAGTGTGGTTCACTACTCAAAGGCTTAAACAAGGTATCAGCTGGTCTCCAGAAGAAGTTGAGGAAGCACGAAAAAAAATGTTCAATGGAACAATTCAACCTGTTCAACAAGCGTTCACTGTTTTACCTGCTCAGTTAACTCAGACAACTAAAGCTTCACAGTCGCTTATCCAGACTGTCCCTTGCCATGTCCTTGGACAATCCAGCCTAGTATTGGCACCAGTTGCCAATGGCTCCTCTGCTACTAGTGCTCCTCTTGCACAAACAGTTGCAAATCAAATAGCACAGGGTGTCAAGAGGCCCCACACAGCACCACTGGTTGCCCCGGATGTGAAGAGGCCATCAATAATCCAGTCTGTTCAGAATACTCCCAAATCTATCTCTCCAACACCAAGCCATTCTTCAGATTGTGAAAACCCCCCCGATCAGATCAGAGAACTGACTGCCAGCTATGCTCGGTGCCAGTTTCCTGATGATGAAGAAGTGTACCGTCTCATCGAGATGACAGGCCTCTCCTGGGGAGAGATCAAAAAATGGTTCAGTGATCAACGGCATGGAAACCTAAGGGCATTGCAACAGATTAAAACGGACCTCTCTTTGAAGGACAGCCAACCTCATAAACCTGTTGCCACGCAGTTTCCACTTCTCGAGAGAGTAAAAGGCAAATCCTCTGAGCAAATGAAAAAATTAGAAGACAGTTTCCAAAGGACTAGCTTTCCAACCCATGCTGAGATACAGCACCTTATGGCTGATACCAGGCTCTCCAAAAATGAAATAGACTGCTGGTTTACGGAGCGTCGTGCACTAAGAGACAACCTGGAACAAGCCTTGCTGAACTCTATGGGATCAAAACGACTGGAGCATCATCTTCAAAGAGGGACCCTGAATGGAGTCCATGAGCAGGACAGCCATGTCAGGGACTCCCCTCTTCCCATTTTCACACCCTTTGGATGTCCAGAGGCCATTGACAGCAAGTCTCTTGGCCTTCTTAAGGATATGTTTGCACAAACACAGTGGCCCTCACCAGAGGAGTACAACCAACTAGAAATCCATACAGGGCTAGCTCGTACAGAAATTGTTCGCTGGTTTAAGGACAACAGGTCTGCTCTTAAGAATGGAACTTTAGATTGGATAGAGCAATTTCAGAATCTTAGCAACAAAAAAACAAATGGGCAGAACAGCCCATTGATCTCAGAGCAAGCACAAAGTGTTCTGCAGAGGCACTTTCAAGAGACAATGGTACAAAAAGGTGAAGGTTTTGAGAAGCTTGCAGAGCAGTCAAAACTAACCAACCAGGACATAGTTGAATTGTTCACCAGTAAACTGGTGCCTGACATCAGCAAGAGCAAGGACCAACATGGACAGACAAGTATAGATGGCAAGAGGTGGGTTTCCTTGGCAGCTGACACTGATGGAAAAGCCTACGATGCACAGAAAGTATCACGAGACCTTGAAGTGCTTTCGGCTGAGCACAGATTGACAGGATGAAGCGGTTAAGGTATTGTCTTTTTCTGGTATATTATTACATAATGTAAACTAGCTGGTTGATATTGTGACTGGAGAGGAGTGAAAGTTGCTTTCCTGAAGTAATGGCTGCCTCTCATGATAATGTAAGAGCTTTGGCTCTTTAGACAACCAGGATATCGGCAGTCTGTTATTTAGCCTTTAGAAAAACAACTTAGCAGTGAGAGAGGGCAGAGCCCACATTTTTTGTGTTTTGGGAGGGTGCAAGTGTGGCAATTTAAGTTTCTTTTCAAATCCTTATCCATCTGTATGCAAGTCAAATATAATTTGTTGCTTGTTCTGTTGCAGAAGAAAACAGGCTGCTTTGACTGAAATAAATGGGCCTGCTGATTAAGGAATATCATCATGTATGGAACCAATGATCTCATATCTGGGAGAGTCTGAAACACTGTCCGGAGAGTGACCATGGAGTGCCAAAGTTTGACTGCTATGTTATTCTTTTTTTTTTTTTTTTAAAGGGCCTTTGTAAATATTTTTTTCTGTACTTCTACAGATTTGTACAAAATTTTGATGAGACTTTTGTTACATTTATGAGTCCCAAGACATTTCCCATAAACCTTATAATGGAATGTTCAATCATTTTTGTGAGAGGACACAAAACCAACCCACCTATTGGTGAAGCTGGCATAGTTAAATCCAAGAGAACATAATGTGGTCCATGATGGCACTTAATATTTCAAGTGGACACATACAAGGGTGCTTTAACAAAAAAACATCTCATTCCTAAAAACTAGGTGATATTATGGACTTTTCTTTGGACCATAAACAGCCTGCATTCTCATACTGTACTTTATCGCCAAGGAGGCAGAGCCACACGGTGGACATAATCAAAACTGAAATCAATACAATACAGTCATGCATGGCTTATGTTTATTTGTTATAGGCTCATTTTTGGAAATATTACAGTAACTGCAAAATAATTTTTCATCTTGGCATTGCCAGGTATCCAAGGCATAGTTTCCCCATTTCCACTACTCAGCTGTGAACTGCTTTTGGCTCGCTTCAGTATATTTCTTTTTCTTGCAGCTGCTTTAATGTCATGTTCAGACATGTATCTGGAATACTGTACTGCATTCAAGAATCCTGCTTTCTCTTTATAAGAACCAGTCTGCTGTAATTCAGTAAAACACATCTGATTAAAAGCTTGTTTGGGGTCCATTGTTTACCAAAAGCAGCAGCATTGCCAAAGTAAAAATTCAACCAACAGAGCATGTTCTCTTTAGGAGTTCGCTAATGAGATTGAACAGAAATTGGGGTACTGCAAGATATGAATACATTTTAAAGGTGCTTGTATCCTGAGTGTGTCTCAAGACACTGCAATGAATAAACTTGGCAAGCAGCATAGCTCTTAATTTTTTGTAGTATCAGTAATTGAGGAGAACTGAGTAAAATTAAACTTCAAAAACGGAACATTTAGTGAATATTGCGATTTGTAACAGTATTAACTGCTTTATTTGAAATGGATTTTGGCAAGATATAACTTAGATGTTATACCAGTTGCAAATATAATGGTATCTGTATTATGATGCTTTTTTTTTTGCACATTATCAAATTAATTTTGAGGAACATACAATCACCTTTAACCACTTCAGTATGTCATAATACTGAAGTGTACAAATATAACTACCAGTGTACAAACAGCTAATGTTTACTTTTTGCTCATTGTTCAGTTAACTCTTTGATTGGGAACACTCAGATTTAGTGTGCATGTGTTTTTGCATACATCACAAGGTAATTGTTAACTTGTTTAATCAATAATGTGTAAAAAATGCATGGCAGTTTTTCAGTAATTTGATGGATTGATACGCTTTCCACAAGGCTTGCATCTAAACATAACATGTAAAAAATTAACAGACTGAAATGTGCACAGCACTTTCATCTGCAGATTCTAATTGGCAATTCACAAAATGTAAATAAAGTAAACCTAATGAATTTTAGAATTAAATGAGTTGATTTATATAAACTGGTGATCGAAGTCATGACCATTCTGAAACAAATAAGCTAATAAACATTCTATTTAACAGTCCATAGAAAAAAATTCAACATTTAAGTTTTTGACTGCACAAATAATATGTAGCCTGCATACACTGAATATTGTCATATTCTGGAAAAAACAAAGTCCCCTGAATGTCTTACCATTAAACCAACTCTGCTACAGAAGGTATTTTAGCAGAACCTTTGTATATGGTGAAACTCTGTGCAACAAGACATCGAGTGTAAAATGAAAATAAGTAACGCTGGGACAGAGCTTCATCACATTTCTCTTTTCCTTGTAGGTCAAAATAAAAGCAACAAACTAAAATTATATAAAATCCATATTCTGCAGCATTGATGTTAGAAATTTCAGTAATTATCCATGGATGCATTAAGGTAAAGGCTTCAGTCATCCCCCAGCCGAAAGCCTTGACCCCAGTTATGGCGTCCAACACCACCACCTGCCTGCTCCTGGGGCACAGGTCTCCTGCTTGGGGGAACACCAAATCCAGACACCCCACCTTGTCGATTGGGGAACATCTGGTACCTGAAGGAATGAAATTATATGAAAATGAAGCATAAACGGTTCAGACCTCAAGATGGAAGGACAATGGTTTACGTTTTAGGAATTTAAATGCTTTTAGTTGATGAGTAACATGGTTTGAGCTCTGATGGTTTGAATTCCATAAAATATATCTGCTTTCCTGTCCCATTCATCTATTCAGAAACAACACTTCATACACATCAGCATTGGTCAATTGATGAAAGGAAGTTGAAGCTAGACTATAAACTCACAGGAACTGAGGGGTGGAGAGGAAGGACCTGCCACCCAGGTCCATAGGGTATTTGAACTTCAGAAAATAGTACAGGTGGCCAACTAGGTTCCCAATCAGCTCATTGACAACACTGAGAAAGGAATAGAAAAGGTTAGTTTAACTAATTGTTATGTGGCTATGATGAGGACTCATTGTTTAGCAATAGCTGAAACCTAAAATGACATTGATATTTGATCATGAAGCTGTGTGGAGGGGTAAACATTTTCTTACGAGCCACCGATTATATAGTTGAATCCCAAAATGACCCAAGGGAGATAACAAGCCTGTGAAACATTAACAGGTTTCAGTATGGAGAATTAAAAACATCTCACTATATCATATAAAAATATGCTACATTAATAGTATGTATTGAGCACCTTGAATCTGGTACCAAACCAGAAAGATACAATCATGTCTCGATTTAGCTGAGCCCAGATGTAAAGAACAGACATGATCAAAGGGATCATTAGGAGCTGCAAAAAGACAAACAAGCCATCACAATCAACGACATGAATAATACATTAAAATACATATAAACTCAGCAAAAAAGGTGTGATATTCGGATATACCGATCCTGTGCAGGTATTGTTACATGTGGTCTACCACTACAGGGACGATCAGCTGTCCTTTCTGTCTCCCTGTAGCGCTGTCTTAGGTATCTCGCAGTATGGACATTGCAGTTTATTGACCTGGCCACATCTGCAGTTGCTCATGCCTCCATGTAGCATGCCTAAGGCATGTTCATGCAGATGAGCAAGGACCTTGAGCATCTTTCTTTTGGTGTTTTTCAGAGTCAGTAGAAAGGTCTCTTTAGTGTCATCAGTTTTTATAACTGTGACCTTAATTGCCTACCGTCTGTAAGTTGTTAGTGTCTTAATGACCGTTCCACAGGTGCATGTTCATAAATTGTTTATGGTTCATTGAACAAGCATGGAAAACATAGTTTAAACCCTTTACAGTAAAGATCTAATACATAAAACAAAGATCTAATAATAAAACAACTAATAGCCTACCTAAAAGGCTTTATAAACTCCCTGTGAATGTAATGGAGATCTTAAACGGCTCATAAATCATAAAATGTTAGGTCTTTTGATAAAGTATCACAAGGTGTCAGACAATGTTGAGTCGAGTGATAGAAAAAAACATTGCTGGGAGACCATTCAATGAACACTTAATGAAAGTAAGAGTGACATCCTATTGTAAATTGTATAAATCCACATAAAGGTCTTTAAAGATGGTTAGACATCACTGTTATACACATGAATGCAACTTCCTTTAACTGTTTGCTGCTGAGGCAATTTAACATCCGAAAGATGATTTCTACATTTTCCTTAATAATTCAGATTACTCAAAATCTCCATGTCTTCTTTTGGTATAAGAAACATTATTATTACTTGTGTGTTTATTTGTAATGCTGTGCCAGCTTCTATGGCTATTTTCATGCCATATAACATTGAGTTTGAAACACAGAGTATGATTCATAAATCAATGGGGCAATTCTAACACTTAAAAAATATGAATTTGTTATAGTATGATTTCACCTTTGGATAAAGGAAGGAAAAATAAAAATCTGTCTAACCTGCATATCCATCATTAGGCCTGTTATCTGAATTATAAATGTCAAGGAAGGATGCACATACTGTATACATTTCACTGCAAGAAAGGTTTTATTGGAAATTAACATGCTTTTGCTTGCTGAGTGAAAGTTAAAAACTCATTCTTAGTGGATGTTATTTCCATTATATTGAATGCAATTTACCAAAATGCTGAATTCGTTAACTGAACTCATCCATAGCTAATGTGTATAGGTATGTGATGCACAGATGCAAATAATTGGATGACATTTAATAATCACTTGTTTGCAATGCACTGTTAATTACACAGTTAATCTTTTAAAATAATATAGTATTATTATTATTATTGTAATCTTATTTTGGGGCAGAAAGGATACAACAATGCAAATCCAGTTAAACAGAAGCATGAAAATATAGTCTGCTGGTCTTCCATCAAAAGCTCCTATAAAAGGAAAAATAGATGATGATTAGCATGTGATGTGATTTCTCATCATTTCATATACTCATTAAGTCACTGTTTCGGTTTTAAAACAATAAAATGAGAAAATTTTAACACATCCAAAATTTTAACACATCCACATCTTTTTTAATTTCCTATTCAGTTTGAGGAAACGGACAACAAGATATCAGCAAATATAAGCTGTGTCAGATTCAGGCAGATGTCATTCTTCATTAAACATATTTAATAAAAACACTACAGAAGATTTGACATGTAACCTACCTGTTTCAAGCCTAGTGGAATACTGGTAGAGGAAATACAAATTAACCAAGTAGAGAAATCCTGTCCCTGGGCCAACAGGAAAATACAACGTTGCTGATATCGGTCTCCATATCTGTAAAGAGAGCATAGAAAAATGATCAATGACTTGATGCAGGGCACAGTTGGAGATCCTGATAAGCAAGTGATTCCGGATCTAGGCTTTCTAAATACAAAAGAGAATAGCAGAGACTGTGTATCAGAGTAGTTTTTGATGATCTTGGTTAAAATTAGCTTGACACACAATGGAATTTGAAGTAGTGGAATAGAGAACCAATGGACCCTTTTCACATTTCTGGGTTTGGAACATGGAAGTAAACAATAGTGGGGCAAACTAGTATAGTGGTAAATGGGAGACCACAGCAAAAGGGTTCCCACTCTTTTCAAGGCACAATTTTCCAGGACATTTTATATGCCCAAATAGTGTAACATTTACGCAAAAACACAAGGTCATGAAACAAATCCCCTTTTAAACAGTTAAATTAGGTCTATATTTTACTGTATTATAGTGCTATAATGTAATTATATGTATATATATATATATATATATATATATATATATATATATATATATATACAGATATATGTATATGTACAGTGGAAGTATTCAGACCCCTTACATTTTTCAGTCTTTGTTATATTGCAGCCATTTGCTAAAATCATTTAAGTTCATTTTTTTCCTCATTATTGTACACACAGCACCCCATATTGACAGAAAAACACAGAATTGTTGACATTTTTGCACATTTATTAAAAAGAAAAACTGAAATATCACATGGTCCTAAGTATTCAGACCCTTTGCTGTGACGCTCATATATTTAACTCAGGTGCTGTCCATTTCTTCTGATCATCCTTGAGATGGTTCTACACCTTCAATTGAGTCCAGCTGTGTTTGATTATACTGATTGGACTTGATTAGGAAAGCCACACACCTGTCTATATAAGACCTTACAGCTCACAGTGCATGTCAGAGCAAATGAGAATCATGAGGTCAAAGGAACTGCCTGAAGAGCTCAGAGACAGAATTGTGGCAAGGCACAGATCTGGCCAAGGTTACAAAAAAATTTCTGCTGCCCTTAAGGTTCATAAGAGCACAGTGGCCTCCATAATCCTTAAATGGAAGACGTTTGGGACAACCAGAACCCTTCCTAGAGCTGGCCGTCTGGCCAAACTGAGCTATTGGGGGAGAAGAGCCTTGGTGAGAGAGGTAAAGAAGAACCCAAAGATCACTGTGGCTGAGCTCCAGAGATGCAGTCGGGAGATGGGAGAAAGTTGTAGTACGTCAACCATCACTGCAGCCATCCACCAGTCAGGGCTTTAAGCCTCTCCTCAGTGCAAGACACATGAAAGCCCGCATGGAGTTTGCTAAAAAACACCTGAAGGACTCCAAGATGGTGATAAATAAGATTCTCTGGTCTGATGAGACCAAGATAGAACTTTTTGGCCTTAATTCTAAGCAGTATGTGTGGTGAAAACCAGGCATTGCTCATCACCTGTCCAATACAGTCTCAACAGTGAAGCATGGTGGTGGCAGCATCATGCTGTGGGGGTGTTTTTCAGCTGCAGGGACAGGACGACTGGTTGCAATCGAGGGAAAGCTGAATGCGGCCAAGTACAGGGATATCCTGGACGAAAACCTTCTCCAGAGTGCTCTGGACCTCAGACCAGGCCGAAGGTTCACCTTCCAACAAGACAATGACCCTAAGCACACCGCTAAAATAACGAAGGTGTGGCTTCACAACAACTCCGTGACTGTTCTTGAATGGCCCAGCCAGAGCCCTGACTTAAACCCAATTGAGCATCTCTGGAGAGACCTGAAAATGGCTGTCCACCAACGTTTACCACCCAACCTGACAGAACTGGAGAGGATCTGCAAGGAGGAATGGCAGAGGATACCCAAATCCATATGTGAAAAACTTGTTGCATCTTTCCCAAAAAGACTCATGGCTGTATTAGATCAAAAGGGTGCTTCTACTAAATACTGAACAAAGGGTCTGAATACTTAGGACCATGTGATATTTCAGTTTTTCTTTTTTAATAAATGTGCAAAAATGTCAACAATTCTGTGTTTTTCTGTCAATATGGGGTGCTGTGTGTACAATAATGGGGAAAAAAATTAACTTAAATGATTTTAGCAAATGGCTGCAATATAACAAAGAGTGAAAAATATAAGGGGGTCTGAATACTTTCCGTACCCACTGTATATATATATATATACACAGTGTATTCATGTGCTTGGATGCACCTGAGCTAAATTTTGAGTGTCATGGCAAAGGCTGTGAATACTTATGTACATGTGATTTTTTTTTTTAAAAATTTTTTTTTGTTTAATAAATTTGCAAAGATTTCAAACAAACTTCTTTCACATTGTCATTATGGGGTATTGTTTGTAGAAGTCTGAGGAAAATTATTAATTTAATCCATTTTGGAATAAGGCTGTAACAAAACAAAATGTGGAAAAAGTGAAGCACTGTGAAGACTTTCCGGATGCACTGTTTATGTGTATATATATATATATATATATATATATATATATTGTGTTCAAGCACCTCATAGGAGGGGTACACCATTTCTAAAATGACAATTTCAAACAGCCATATTTCTTGGTTTCAAAACTGCAATCAAAAGACTCGTTAATTAGCGTTAATAATAATAATTTTCCATAAAGACAAGGAAATGTCTAAGAAATATATACACTTAGTCTTTCATAACAGCACTGATTAATTTCAAAGATTAAATTAAATAACTTGCAAGTTATATTTGACAGCACACATATGAACACAAAGTGCTCCCGACTGTCACCACTGGCAAATAGACCAACATTATCAATGTGGCAGAGCAGAAATGCTGGAATGAAGCAACTTTACCCTAGACATCACACTCATCTGGTCTGTCATCCACATTTGTTGAGAAACTCCCAAGCTTGAAATAAATGGGTCAGTAAACACCCCCCGTCTGCACACATTTTACACTCCAGTGTTTAATTTGCTCTCATAATACATGTGCACACCTTCTGCCTCTCTATAGTCTGCAACTGACTCTAACCTGCCTTGTCCTCCTCCCTTTCTCGGTACATCCCACCTTGCCTTCCACTTATTTCTCTTCTCTCTCTGGAACACACAAATACTCTGAACTAGCAGGGTTTTTGGTCTGGGGCATGTGAATCCATTGAGCAGCAATGCTTTGATGGTGGCGTCTGAACAGGCTCTGTGTTAGCCATCCAGTACAGAGGCCCCCTCACCCACTGCAGCATAAATCAAGGCAGCTCACATGTGTGGAGAGGTGACCTCTGTGGACTACAGCACAGAGAAATGTGGGTTAAAATCACAGCAGGACTGGTATGCCAGTGAGAGAATGGGGAGAGGAAGGTTAGGTTTATTTGGCTGCTTCTCAACAGCTAAATGGTTTCTTCACAAGACAAATGTGTCGTGGCCTGAACACCAGTTTGCTGTGACAAAACAATTTGTGTTTCACTGGTATTACCATTGACTGGGTAAAGCAAAGTATTTACTCTCTTTGAGGAAAAAATATTGCAAATTTAGTTTATCTGTACTATCCAGAGTAATGTTTTTTCTAGAGGTAGACCAATCAGTCCCGATAGTTGCCAAGATTGGCCAAATCTATGCCAATAATTCCAGGTAGTTTTTTTGTTATTCCTCTGTGGATTCTACAGCTAGAATGGCTTGATTTTATAGTATAACAGTGACCTCTAAAGGTCAAATAAAAACAATCACGTGGGGATTTGCTGTCTCTAAATCTTTCACCATTGACAATATTTATCCATATTTTTATCCTTACTTCAATGCATACTTTGTCATTGTAATTGTAACAGAGCTAAGATAAGAGCCTTGTAAGTTTTGGGCTTGTTTATATTTAAAAGACCTGCATTATTCACAAACTCTTTGATTTTGTTCAGGTTACTGTTGGGATTTTGGTTGAACATCTCTTATTTTATTAATTTTGGACTCTTGTACATTTATGCATTTGTACACTCTATGTCTTTTCCCGTCATAGCATAAGACTAAAATTGTATATATTGTTTACATTCTATAAATCGGTGATTATCAGCTTTTTCCACCACCTTTGTTATCGGTTTCTGCAAAATCCACTATCTGTCAACCTCTATTTTGTTCTCACTAAATAGCTGCAGTTACTGTTTATTTACTTTATCTACACTATAAACCTGTACTATCAGGACAGAGGTCATGATGAGGCTGAGGGCTCTGTTGTTACTCGTGAGCCAGCAGACTGCAGTAGAGAGGCAGGCTTCCAGAGTCTGTCCATTCCTTGTGGCTGTAGGACCAAAAAAATAATAGTAATTACACTTAGATGTATCTGCCACACAGGGTGTGGATGATGTCACAGAACACCACATTAAAGGGTGCTTAACTTTGAAGTACCTTAATCACAAGTATAATTGCAGCTGCAAAGGTGAGTCATATTAGGTTGATTATAAGCAATGTGTGCCAGGTAGGGGACAATTGCACTTTTACATGCAAGTGATCAAATCAACAGACTTCCAAAGAGGTCAAATACCCAGTGCAAGCCTGGTGTCATCACATACAAAACAATCAATAAAAATGTGTCACAGGGAACAGATTCTAAAAACATGATGATGCCAAAATATATCAGCCAAGAAATGCCAAAGTTCACTCATAGGGATGGGGGAGACTTCACAGGCTAAATGGCACAACAGCCTCATCAATACTGAAGGGTGTCATGTAGGTTTCCAGCTCCTTTATCACTAATATGACTTTTGTGTATTTTCTTATTTAGGAATGGTGTATAAATGCCATTATAAACCATTCTGGACTTATATGACAGCATTTAAAAAAAAATGGGAATACAACGTTTTTGAAGGATAACATTCCCATGCTATTTAGCCACCTTACAATCTGGTTAAGTACTTATAAAGATGAAAATAAAATAACATTTTTGAGAGAAGCCCTGTGGTGGTTATACTAACATTCATCACTCCATTTGCACTTTTTAGCCCACAAACAAAAGGTTTTGCGCCATCTGGTGGAAATGGCTGACACAGGAAACAATAAACATCATATTTATTATGAGCAGTTACATTTTTTTCCATTAGCTTCTTTTTTTTGGCAGATATTTCAAACGCTTATCTTATTATTTAGGCAAAATGCCATAATAAAAACGCAGAACACTGCAATGTGAAACATAGAAAGGCATGAGAAACGACGTATAAATAAATGCCATCACAGTTAGAAGCAGTGCATTTGGAAGTAAATATGTATCTTGTCCAGGGCCGCCGCTGGCCAAATTGATGCCTACGCAGAATTCCAGGTGGACTGGTGGGGGGTTGTTGGTGGAATGCGAGTTGTGAGGGGCGCGAGGCGAAAGTGTGAGCGCGAGGCGATAGTCTGTGTTCCGCGACTGCTACCGGGTCCTTGAATAACGTATTACGTGCGCCGGTTGAGTTTCTGGTGCCCTACGCGGACTGCGTAATATGCGCATAGGGAGCGGCGGTAGTGATCTTGACAGCCCACGGAAAGCCCACAGTACCGGAAGTAACCTTAAACACGTCCTCAACTGTCATTGGTTGAACACAGACGGACCAGGATGGGACGCATTCACTATAATGTTTTGTGTGGGTGTGCAACTTTTGGTTGAAACGACGGCGGGTTTCTTCTATAGTAATATTATGATATTTCTCCATCATTACAGCCTTATTGTGGAGTTACGTAAATATGAACGTAGTAGCCTAATTAGGATATTATTAATGGAAATGTACGCGATATGATACGATTTAGACACGGTTTCATATTCTTACATCTCTCAAGCTAATACTCTGTGTAACCATAAAATATTTAATGAACTATTCATTTCTTGATGCCACAAATTTTAATGTCTAACGTTAAATATTTTTCTACTCTCTAATATACAACAAAACATTACAAGCTTGATCACACAGTACATCTATATTGAACGCAGCATGTGTCGAATCAGAGTAGCCTAACGTTATTCAATTATGAGGCCTACAAGGCCTTAGTCATCGCTACTGTTTAAGCCACCCATGTTTAAAATGTCACTTAAACGTACCTGGAATTTATGAAAGAATGCCTCCGGCCATAAAACAAGATACATAGGATTGATCAATCCCAGCTTTCCTATTAACGGAACAGCGATAGCGCCAGCAAACCAGTAACGAGTGACAAAAGGGATGTTTTTAAACCAGTCCCCGATATCTGGCATCTTGCCATATGATTTGAGACCCTGAGATTGTCTTTTCTCCGCAGTTGCGGGTTTGAGAAAAATAGATGGTTCAGTAAACTAATCTATGATCACAACGCAGAAATGTTGTTTCAGTCTTCTATTTTGGTTCGGTTTACATGACTTGGCCTCGTCCCGGTTGCGATTTTCTGTTTAATTTGACTAACAAATTAACAGTCATGAAAATAAATACGGGGGATATTTAAGAAAGAAGGAAAAAAATATATACGTTTTCTATTCGTATATAAAAAAGTATTTAAACAATATATTTTCCATCTACAAATCCTTGGCACAATTATATGCTTCTGTTTTAATAATACTTTCTGAACGCCTTGAACATCTTTTATTTTGAAGTGTCATGAAAGTCAGTCCACTATCGGCCATGTTTAGAATACTCTCGGGAGGCTATTTCCAGTCATGCCAGTGCAGACGATCTGTTTGAATGGGGAAAGAAAAAAATCTCATAAATGATTGTTCAACATTATGATCAGAGGACATATTTCAGCAGTAAAATCTGACAAAAACACTGATATCATAAATTGTGCTTCTTTACCTAAGATTACACACACAAAAGAATCTCGGTTTGTAAAGCTAATGCGCACGCGCGAAGAAGAGTTGATTGACATGCAATATCTGTATCGGTGATTGGCTGTTTTACCTGTAAGGCGGGACTTCCTTTCTAAATCCGTTGGCTGCCGTTGGGCGTTTCAGTTTCTTCCATTCATTTTAATGTAAATTGCTCATCTCTGTTAAATAATCTCTGGTGTTATCCAAACTGTTTTGAAACAGTTGTAACGAATTCCGACGGCCTGTCTGGAACCTACACCCCCTTCGCATGCACGCGCACAGGAACCATGTGTTTCCTCTAGATGGCAGTACAAATTCGGAAATTCGTTCAAAGGCTTCACCCTGTTCAGTTGAGTGGGCAAATCATCTTTAGATGGCAACATTGTCTCTGAAATGACACTCAGTGACTTTCAAACCTCATCATGATTTCAAACGTCTTTGCCAAATGTGCGTTTGGCCACAGTTATATTGGTGTTTCTACACAACTCATGTTTAACACGTTGATGACGCACAACTTTTTGATGTATTTTGCTCAGAGTTGTCAATTGTAAATGATAGTGCAGACTTTTATGCATGTCTGTCGAAACTCCATAAAAAGAAGCAAATAAATCCTGTCATAATACACCTACAACTACCATATTTTGAACATAATTTGAATTGAGTTGTGTTGTGTTCATTTTTTGTTGTTGTTGGTGGTATAGGTTTTGTGTGGATGACTGAAAAATACATATGGATGAAGCATATTTTGTCCACTCGTTTCTAAAGATATTGCAATTAATCGTGATTAACTACAAAAAACTATGCGATAAATCACGATTAAATATAATCGTTTGACAGCCCTAATTTTAATACATTTACCTAGTAATGATAAATGCAGTCACAGGAAATGTGCTGTAATTGCCTATTTTGCAACATTTGCAGAAAAAAAAAAAAAACATTGTCATTTACTAGACCAATATCTGTTTATTATGGGTGGAATCATTTTCAGCATCTATCTGAATTCTAACTCCCTCATTATTCTGCCTGGATGCTCAGATAGTCATACAAAATAGGTTTGGTGGATTAACACAAGCTACATGAAGAATTTGACTCTTTTGACATAAATATACTCATTATTTAGGGGGTAATAACTGGGCAGGGTAATTGTAACCTACGTCTCTGAATTCTACCTCCCTCATTCTTCTGGCTGGATGCTCAAATAGTCATAATTGTTTGTACTGAAATAGGCAGTCTTATTATTAAGGGGTTTAATAACTGGGCAGAGTAATTTTTACCCACATGCATATTTTCTGCCTCCCTCAATCTTCTAGCTGGATGCCCAGATAGTCATAAAAATAGGTTTGGTGAATTAATAAATTCAACAATGTATCGTATAGAGCATTTAACTCTTTTAACATAGAATGTCTTATTATTAAGGGGGGTAATAACAAGAAGGGGTAATTCTTACCCACCTGCCTGGATTCTAAATATATATTAATAGAAGCAGCACTTCATGTCCCATGCTGCATTTGATTATTTTGATATAGACAGTCTTATTATTCTGTGGGCTAACATCTGGGCAGAGTCATATTTTCCCACCTGCCTGGATTCTAACTTCCTCATTCTGTCTGGTGCTTAAATAGTTCCAAAATGGGTTCATTCTATTTATTGTTTTGCCAGGTTATGGTAGCTAGTTGCCACAATCCTTTACATTGTCTTAAACTTTTAATGTGTGTGTGAGCCTTTGCAGTTTATCTTCATAGACTGCAAGAGAGATAACACAATCTGTGACTTTGTTTAGGGGAGGTTCATAAGAGGTCAAAGAGAACATAGTAGTGTCTCTCAAAGAAGCGTTGTCTAGAACATTTAGCATGTTAAATACACTCAAATCTAAAATCATATCACTAAATATGCTAATACATAAATGTTTTCTGTATAGAAAACATGTCGCACCAGTGCAAACTCAGCCAAACATCTACCAAAATCACACAATCACAATTCATCATTGTCTCAAATACATAAAAGGCACTTTATTTTTCATTGTAAACCAAAAATAGAACACGAATGAACAAAGAGAGGAAGAGGAAGAAGAAGACCATGTAGCAATGTATCCAATTAGATGTATATCCTTGCTCTCCAAAAGGGCCATTCATGTTTAACGGGATCACACAACACAGCACTATTTTTTGGAATACATTTACACCTTATAGAAAGAGTTTTAAGAATTAGATGAGTTAGGAACGTTTTGAAAATACACTCCTCTTTTACCATAGCAAAGTAATGAAAACATGTAATTAACTGCCTTACAGATATTTATCAGTCATAGTCAGTTCATAGCTAACTTTATGTCCAGATAAACAATTATGCATAAAAAATATTGCTTTACCCTTCCTTAAAATGTAGGGAAAGATGGGTCCATCCAAAAGAATGAGGGAGTTAGAATCCAGGCAGGTAGATTAAAATTACCCTGCCCATTTATTTCCCCCTTAATAATGAAGTTATTTATGTCAAAAGTGTCAGATTCTTCATTTGACTTGTATTGCTTGTTTTATTCACCAAACCTATATTTTATTATATCTGAGCGTTCAGGCAGAAAAATGAGGGAGGTGCAGAAGGTTAATTGATCAAATTGTGTGTCATTGTAAAATAGTGATATGTAAAATTCTGTCATGCTGGATATTAAAAGTTTTGTGGACACAATGTAGATTTATGTATGTAGATTTGTGGACCAAAATATATTACTTTATGTTTGAAGTGAAAATTTAAAGTTAGGCCCAAGACTATTTCAGTACGATCAAGTACTTTATGTGACATACAGTGTTGCATTTATTAATCCACCAAACCAATTTTTATAATTATTTGAGCCTCCAGCCAGAATAATGAGAGAGGTAGAATCAAGGAAGGTGGTTTAAAATGACTCTGCTCAGTTATTACCCCCCTGAATAATAAGACGTATCTATTTTAGTACAAACAAATGCTTTATGGAACATATAGTGTTGCATTTATTAATCCACCTGATTCCACCAAACCTATTTTTATAACTATTTGAGCATCCATCCAGAAGAACGAGGGAGTTAGAATCCATGCAGGTAGGTTAAAATTACCCTGCCCAGTTATTACACTTACAGTGTGCCTGTCTTAATTCACCAAACCTATCTTTTATTATATCTGAGCATCTAGTTTTCCGAGTTTTTACTGCCATCTAGAGGAAACACATGGTTCCTGTGCGCGTGCACTTAAGGTGGGGTAGGCTCCAGCCAGGCAGGTTGTCACAACAGGTGTATGGATTTTATTTGATTATATGGGTAAATATATTGCATGTGATATTTAAATGTGATAAATAAAGTTCTTAAACATATCAATGCTAGGTACCTTACGAGATTGACACGCCGTTATCTGTTTTATAACTAAACTACTGTTAAACAAATTATATTGAGCGCGAATGATGAAAGTGTTTGTTGGTTGAAATTGCGCTTATTTCTGTCTATTTACTTTTCGAGCTGTAAAAAAACTTCCAGAAGATATCTTTAATTTCAGTGCAGTCCACCATGTCCACTCTGAAGGCATACCAAACAGATTCTGGCGGATGTATTGACACGCTGTCAGACGTTGCTCATGGATTAGTCGAAGCACAAGGTGAGCAGTCTATGTTTGTTTAGACACTAAGCATATCCATGACTTTCACCCAAAAATGAAAATTCACTCTTGATTTACTCTCCTTCATGCCATCCAATATGTGTATGACTTCTGCTGAACACAAACGAAGATTTATAGAAGAACATTTCAGCTATGTAGGTCCATACAATGCAAGTGAATGGGTAACTAACTTTTGAAGCTCCAAAAGCACATAAAGGCAGCAGAAAAGTAATCCATATGACTCCAGTGGCTATGTTGTCAGAAGCAATATAAGTATGGGCACTGTGTGAATTACAGGGGTCTTGGGGGGGTCCCATTTAAAATCATGCAATTTACATGATTGAATCAGAGCTGATCAAAATTTGAGCAACAACTCTGTTCTCTCTGTTCCCCAACCTCAACATTCCCTTTTATCATAATATTGCAAGCATACTCAAAGCATTGTTTAGTGTAAACATTTGTAATAATTGGCAGTCAGTTCTTTAAGTGATGCGCTGTTTCCTCACAAAAGCAGTTAATTCAGCCCACTGAAGCGTATCCTCAATAGACATCCATTAAAAAAACAGCCTCTGGTCTCCTCACCAGTTTACAGCTGATTTATGCATTGTTTTGCTATCCTTGTAGGCTCCCATTGATAGAAGGTCTGTGATGTGTCCTGCCCAAACTTCCTGTTTAATAGGAAATACATTTCCACACATATACATTTGTCAAGTGATTTCATAAGGTCTTAATCTGAAGGAATATTCCAGGTTCAATACAAGTTAAGCTCAATCCACAGCAATTTGTGGCATACTGTTTTTGATTTACAACAAAATTGTATTTCAAATTGTCCCACCTTTATCATAAAAGAGAGTAGAAAAGATAAATCTGGGTTACAGTGAGGCACTTTCAATAGAAGTAAATGGGGCCAATGTGTAAACCTTATAATACTCACTGTTTTAATTAAGTATAACCCCAAGATGTGAACAATATGTGTGTTAACATGATTTTAGTGTGATGAAATCACTTACTAAACTTTTCTGTGTAAAATTAAATTAGGGCTGGGTATTGATACAGATTTCCCAATTCAATTCTGATTCACAAGCTCTCAATTTGATTAGATTCAATATCAATATGAGTTTTAAGATATAATGTCCCTTTTGCTTACATACAGTTGAAGTCAGAAGTTTACATTTAGGTTAAAGTCATTAAAACACATTTTTTAACCCCTCCACAGATTTCATAATAGCAAACTATAGTTTTGACAAGTTGTTTAGTACACTGTGTACATGAGTAATTTTTCTAACAATAGTTAACAGACAGATTGTTTCACTTTTAAATGACTGTTATCACAATTCCAGTGGGTCAGAAGTTTACGGTGCCTTTAAGCAGCTTGGAAAAGTCCAGAAAATTATGTCAAGCCTTTAAAGCTTTTGATAGGCTAACTGGAGATTTATCTGTGGATGTATTTTAAAGCCTACCTTCAAACTCGGTGCCTCTTTTCTTGAAATCAAGGGAAAATCAAACGAAATCAGCCAAGAGGGGAGAGTCACGTGATGCCATGCGAAGTTCAGACATGTGAACGGCGAGCTTTTAATTGTATAAACTGGAGAGATTTGATTCACCCTGATCCATAACTGTTCTAGTAAGACAACATGTCAAAGAATTAAAAATCCTCTGGCTCTGGAGACATTAAAACGATGTCTCCAGAATGTTATCAGAGAGGGAATTGGCCAGACGGAAGCCACTCCTCAGTAAAAAGCACATGACAGCCTGCCTGGAGTTTTCCAAAAGGCACCCGAAGGACTCTCGGACCATGAGAAACAAAATCTTCTGGTCTGATGAAACAAAGATTAATCTTATTGGCTTGATTGTTAAGCATCATGTCTGGAGGAAACATCTTCACCTGGCCAATACCATCCCTACAGTGAAGCATGGGGGTGGCAGCATCATGCTGTGGGGATGTTTTTCAGCAGCAGGAACTGGGAGACTAGTCAGGGTTGAGGGAAAGATGAATGCTGCAAAGTACAGAGACATTTTTGATGAAAACCTACTCCAGAGGGCTCTGGACCTCAGACTGGGGCGAAGGTTCATCATTCAGGACAATGACCCTAAGCACACAGCCAAGATAACAAAGGCGTGGCTACGGGACAACTCTCTGAATGCCCTTGAGTGGCCCAGCCAAGCCCAGAATTGAACCTGATAGAACATCTCTGGAGAGATCTGAAAATGGCTGTGCACCGACACTCCCCATCCAACCTGATGGAGTTTGAGAGGTCCTGCAAAGAAGAATGGGAGAAACTGCCCAAAAATAGGTGTGCCAACTTTGTAGCATCATACACAAAAAGACTTGAGGCTGTAATTGGTGCCAAATGTGCGTCTACAAAGTATTGAGCAAAGGCTGTGAATACTTAAGTACATGTTATTTTTGTTTTTTATTTTTAATAAATGCATTTGCAAAGATTTCAAATAAACTTCTTTCACATTGTCATTATGGGGTATTGTTTGTAGAATTTTGAGGAACATAATTTAATTCATTTTGGAATAAGGCTGTAACATAACAAAATGTGGAAAAAGTGAAGCACTGTGAATACTTTCTGAATGCACTGTATAAAGCAGAGAGAGTCTTTTTCTACAGTTCCCTCAGTGAAATCTGCTGATGGTGAAATATTTATCTTGGCCATTGATATTAATAATTATTTTAAAGAATTCTTTTTTGATCTCTATAGTTCCACATTAGATGTTAGAAATTGTGGAATTATTAGAACTCCCTAAACTGACGACTGAGCTGAGATTGATTCTGAGATAATCTTGGAGGAGTTTGGCAAGGTAATTAAGACCTTGCCTACAGGCAAATCTCTAGGGCCAGCATGTTTTCCACAGAATTTTTTATATCTTATGCTACAGAACTGGCTCCACCTGGCAGGGTTGCCGTCTTTCCCACTTATTGTTCTGTCTTGGCCTGGAACCATTAGCAGCTGCAATAAGAAAGGAAGATGATTTTCCAGGGGTGGTGGCGGCGGGAGGTATGGTGCATAAGCTTTTGTTTTACGCAGATGATATTTTATTATTCGTCTCCAACTCCATTGCCTTGTCTCCACAGAATTATTAATTCCTTTTCTAAATTCTCAGGATACAGAGTCAATTGGTCTAAATCTGAAGATTTGACTCTGACAGCGTACTGCCCAGTAACAGCTTTTCAGCACAACCCATGTTCAATGGGGATGTGTTAAGATCCAATAATTTTGGTTGAGGATTCAGAGCTTTATGTGCGATGTAGTAGCCTCAATTTTCATTTTAACCCAGACTTTGTATTTTTGGTGATGGGGCGGTTCTGAATATAGGGGATAAATATATAAAAAGCTGGGTCCTAACCAGTGTTTCTGTGGTTTTATTGGCTACTTGTGTGTCTTTCAGTTGGCTTTTGACTGGGGGGTGATTTTTGCATTTTCTGTTGTGTCCTTTTTTTGTTTGCTGTATGGTATCAATAACAATTGTTAATAACAAAAAATAAATCGGCCAAGAATGAAATCAGACTTTCAAAGAAATGTGAACCTCCACAAGTTTGGTTCATCCTCGGGAGCAATTTCTAAATGCCTGAAGGTACCACGTTCATCTGTACAAACAATAGTATGCAATTATAAACTCCATGGGACCACACAGCCATCATACCGCTCAGGAAGGAGACGCATTTGGTCTCATAGAGGCTTGCAAGCCAAAGAACACCATCCAAACAGTGAATGGGGGTGGCAGAATCATGTAGTGGGGGTGCTTTGCTGCAGGAGGGACTGGTGCACTTCACAAAATAGATGGCATCATGAGGAAGGAATATAATGTGTATATATTGAAGCAAAATCTCAAGACATCAGCCAGGAAGATAAAGCTCTGTCGCAAATGAGTCTTCCAAATGGACAATGACCCCAAGCACACCTCCAAAGTTATGGCAAAATGGCTCAGGGACAACAAAGTCAAGGTATTGGAGTGGCTATCACAAAGCCCTGACCTCAATCCGACAGAAAATTTGTGGGCAAAACTGAAAAATCATGTGAGCAAGGGGGCCTACAATCCTGACTCGGTTACACCAGTTCTGTCTGGAGGAATAAGCCAAAATTCCAGCAACTTATCGTGAGAAGCTTGTGAAAGGCTACCCAAAATGTTTGACCCAAGTTAAACAATTAAAAGGAAATGCTAGCAAATACTAACAAAGTGTATGTAAACTTCTGGCCCACTGGGAATGTGATGAAAGAACTAAAACCTGAAATAAATCATTTCTCTACTATTATTCTTCCATTTCACATTCTTAAAATAAAGTAGTGATCCTAACTGACCTAAGACAGGGAATGTCTACAATGAATTATCAGGAATTGTGAAAAGCTGCATTTAAATGTATTTGGCTAAGGTGTATGTAAACTTCTGACTTGTACTGTATACAAGAAATTCTCTCCCAGTTAATTCTGTTAATTATACAAGGTACCATCTAACAAATTTTCTAACAAAAATAGAATTTTTACTAATTATATTTTATTGCTCTTTGTTAATTTGGTCGCAATTTTGGCTTTTTAAATATTCAACAAATTCAATAAATAAGATATTATTTTTGTAACATAATTATTGTTAAATTGCATGATTTGTACTATTTACAATATTTACATTGATTTGTTGAACATGTACTAAAAAGGAATTTCTGTAAACAGCGCCTTTAAATGAGCGCATGTTAACGAGAGGTCTCGAATGGCTTTCCCTCAACTGTGCGATGCATGATTAGAATGAAATGTTTTTTGTAAAATGTTTTTTTTTTTTTTTCGTGGATCTCGTCTTGGACACACATTACACTGAACGACATTTATTCTCTACATGTTGTGAAAGGATCTCGCTGCTGAACACTTCACGACTAAACTACACAATTACTGGTGAGTGAAATGTAAACCTTTACCAGCCAGTTGCCAATTATATTAACTTTAGTCACATAGCACAAAATTTGTTTGCATATGAGATGGGGCTGGGCGATAGGATGATATAATCGGATATCGACGTTGTCTTACAAAGATCCCGATCAGACGATGATTAACAATATCGGGAAATAGCAAAACCATGGATCTGGGAAGTCGGCAAATATATTAAACTGTGGCCTGGGTGAAACTAGCACCCTCCACTCGCAAAGTGCGACAAGGCTGAATCCAGTTTGCTAGCTCATTGTCCAAATGCAGGTATTTCATGCACTGATCGTTTTGCTTAGGGGTGTGCAGCATGAGCCTCGTGGAACAAGTATATGTAGAGTTTAAAAAAAAATAAATTCCCTCAAATGTCTGAAAACTGTTTGCAAAAATAATGTCTATGAGAATGCAGCAAATTATCTCTGGTCATCTGGGGAGGTGCTGTGAGTGTAGTTTGCTTTATTTCCACATGGTTTGCATGCATTGTAAACCTAACTCTGCAGAATCTGTCATTTATATCTTGGTAATAAAGCTACAATTTGTAATTTTGTTTAATTAAAAAATTACAAATGTTATTATCCAAACCATGTCATAAACCTATAATAATGAATTAGAACTGTAGGGACTGATTCCGCTGGGAATTGCATACATGCGTCATTCACTCGTACGTGTTGTCATATTCGCACACAAAGAAATTAAGCTCGTAATCCGTACATGACATGAACAACTCAAATGGGCAATAAAGCCAAATTAAATTGTACAGGTTTATTACAGTATCTGCACCAACCTTTTGAATGCTAATGTACAACAAATTAAAATCATACAAACTTTGAACATTCTTCCACATGGAAAATTCAGTGACATTTGATTTTATGTTGAGACATAAAATTTGTAGAGACACTCTTATTGATTCTTCTGGTCATTATAAAACCAGCATCCAAATTTGGCCCTAAGACCTTCACAGACAAATACAGGACAAGGACCTCTTTGTCAAAACTCTCAGACAGTTCTGCATGACTAGTAAAAATGAGACAAAGGGACACAGGCATCAACTCCAACTAACAACCAATTGCTGAAAGCCAGAGCTTTCCATGCATTGTAGTTTCATCGGTTTGACATGAAACGCTTTTAGCGGGGTGCATTATTGAAGACTCTGTCTTTTTTTACATGATAAACCTCTAGTAAAAAAATTGAGCACACTGATACAGCCCCAAAACATTTATAAACCTGGAACTGGCATACACACACACACACACACACACACAACAAATACTTAACATGTTTCACTTATTCTTAGAGAAGAATCCTCAGTAAATTTTCAAAAAAGGAAAAAAGATCAAAGCCATCCCCACATTTTCTAAACAAATTTGAATGCATCATGTTATGATTCTGCCCTTTCCAAAATACCCTTAATGTTAACAAAGCTTACATATTTCATTCATATGATGTGCATTTAAAAACAAACCTTATCTGGCTGTTTAGTTCTCTGGCTGATCTGTCAGGTAGCCAGATAACTATGAACATTTAGATTGAGAGCTTTGTTGGACTTTGCTTATGCAGTCCTAAAAGCTTGTCCTGTTCAATCCTATTGAAGGTTAAACACCGTAATATTGGGAGTCTGAGTCCATATCAGTGTTGGTCCATGTCCCCATGTCTCTTTGCACCAGTCCAAGCATGGTGGAGTTTGTATCTGTTTAGAATTGTACCACTGCTGCTCTATCCGATGGTGACACCAAAGCCACACTGAAACTTGTTCTTGCGGTGGTTAAGGAAGGCGCCTAAAGCTAATGACAAAGGAAGGGGTAGCAGCTTCTTTTCCAGTGTTGCTCCCACCACCCAGTTGCTATCTAGAGAACCTGATGAAGAGAATTAGGAAGCTGAGCTGTGCAACAAAACTGGTACAGTGAAGCACGTTGAATTAATCTCAAATAGTGATAACTAATGCAGCTGTGTTAACGGGATAGTTCACCCAAAAAAGAAAATGCCGTCATGACTTCTTCACCCTCACTCCATCCCAGATGTTTATGACTTTTTCTTCTGCAGAACACAAATTATGATTTTTAGAAGAATATTTCAGCTCTGTAGGGCCTCACAATAGAAGTGGAAATTTTGAAGCTCCAAAATCCACATAAAGGGAGCATGAAAGTAATCCATGTCTTCAGACACAATATGATAGGTGTGGGTGAGAAAAACAATATTTAAGTCATTTTTTTTCATAAACTTTCCTTGCTGCACAGTAGGGGGCATGCATTAAGACTGTAAATCACCAAAAACAGAAGAATGATTTGAGCAGGCAAGAGAATTTATTGTAAAAAAAAAAAACCCACACCTAACATATTGCTTCTGAAAATATGGATGAAGTCTTTGAAAATATGGATCAAGTCGTCTGGAGTTATTTTATGTTGCCCTTATGTGGATTTTGGAGCTTCAAAATATTGGCACCCATTAATTTGCATTGTATAGACCTACAAAGCTGAGAAATTCTTCTAAAAATCTTTGTGTTCAGCAGATGAAAAATGCATACACATCTGGGATGGCATGAGGGTGAATAAATGATGAGAGAATTTTAATTTGTTGGGTGAACTATTCCTTTAAATGCTAACAATCCAAGAAAATCCTTAGAAGTTGTAGAATACCTTTAAACAGCAAGTTTGCTTTAGGTAGATCCAACTGATAACCAAACAACACACTTGTGTCCTGCATCCGTGTGCTGGCCTCCAACTCGACCCCGACCTGCAGCTGTATCAGACATTCAGATTCAAAAGTGAGTTCAAAAGATTATGGTGACTGATCGAATTGACTTTGTCAATATTATTCTCTCAATCCTTCCACAACCAAAGTATTGTATAATATTTTCAAGTCTGATAGGTATTAAGTACCTGGTCATTGGCTTTGTGGTAGTAAGACGCATGTGCACCAGCTCCTCCAACAGTCAATGTTGCAATGTAATTGCTACCTGAGGTTGAAAAGGTATCAAATCATTACACCAGATCTCCATGTAATCAAATTATGATTCTAACCACAGACTTATGGTCTGTAAATACTTACCTGTGTATCTACCCACTAATGATGTGACTGTGCCCTGCTCTCCTGGTCTCCTGTGATAGACTAGCTCACCCCCCAATACCAAAGCAGGAGACAAGGACTGGAGGAAGTGTGCCACAAGGATACCTAAGAGACAACACATGATTACAGTCATAAAAGTTGTATGCCAAAAAGGAAGTAATAATAAGACACCATAAATGTACTACATACAGGCCAAAATGGCAATTGGAAGGTACATTACCAGATCCAACAAGAACATCTGGGTTGCCAATGGTAACAGCAGCTGTAAAGTCATCTCCACGGTACTCTGCATCACACTGCCAGTTTACAAACTTGTGTTGCTGCGTCTGTAACACACCATTCAATTTATACAATAGCTCGGTGTGGGTTTTTTTTTTTTTTTTTTTTTTTAGACTTGAATTTGAATGAAAGGAATTCACTTCTTATGGCTCAAAAAGGCATACACGTCTCTCACCAAATTTCTGGAATATTTCCACTTGTAATTTCAGTCAAACCAACAAACTCCCATTCTAATTCAGCAATCAGTTTAACTGTGCATTAGGTCTATACCACATAAAAAATGTTGTCATATGTATGATCAAATACATTTTTCCTGTTTTTATATTCCCTTTAATTTATTATTTAAATCAGAGAACATGACTTTCATACCTGCATGGCCATTTTAGAGCGTACATGGCTGGTAAGCTGATGGATGACCTGTGCATTGAGACTGCCTGTATTGTCCATGTCACCAACCATGACTGGGAAAGACTAATGGAGAGACAAAAAACCATTAACAGGCATTAAACGTCTCATTTGCTTTGTACTTTGCACCTTCAAAGAAAAATACAGAAACATACAGCTTAGTGACTGTTTTTAGCTAAGCTACCTTTTTGCCATGTTTTACTTCTGAAACAATATTGGTATAAGAAACTGACCAACCAAAACATGAATATCATTTAAGTTGGCCTGCCATTCAAAAAGTGACTGAAGAGCCTCACCTCTGCAGGACCCGTTTGCTTGCTGCCCACATATGTGGCTCCAAATCTGTAACCAGAGTCCCCCTGTGTGCTTAAAGTAACTGTGTGACTAACCTAAGGAAACAAATGAAAAGCTCACATATATTTGTGCCCTTTTATCTTTAACCTCTAAAGAAAAGGTGAAAACTTTGCTTTGATTCAATTTCATTAAGTATTAAATATCTGTTTGCAAATCCCACCCAGTTGAGGTAGACATTAGGCACTTTTATATAATCGGACAGAATGGTTCACAGTTACGGTTTCTTTTTCCACTGTGGTGTGGCAAACTCTGGATTAGAATGCACTGAGCACCTGCATGGTTCTCTGCCAGAGTATGGTTGGCTAACCGTGCTGAGAATTCTGGGCCAGGAAGACTTGTAAACGTACAATGGCAAATTGTGCTCAAGTAGAAATGCTACTGAAACCTCTCCAAACTGCGTGCAAAATCGTTTGGGCCGACGGTGGAACAACGGCTAATAATGCTCCAAAGACTAACCTGGAAGTGATTACTCAAGCCCTTGTTGACAACCAAGCGTACCCCCTCCATCTGTATAGGGAATACCTCTGAAACGCAAATGGAAAAAACTATAAGCATACAACCTGCCTTTGATCAGAATACAGATAATGGCACAGTAAAATATACACAAGGGAGTATGTCTGAAAATATAACCTTTTCAAAAATGAGTCTTTCACTAACCTTTGCATTTGCGATGACACTCCTCAAATGTGCCAGGGTTAGGGAGAGAGGCCTCTGTGTCTGCCGCAGACTGTCCCTGTGTGCCTGAGGAGGGTGGGACTGGAGAAACTGGGGGCATGGTGAAACCAGGAGGTACCGTCACTAGACCTGGCCCCCCTGCGGCACTGCCACCCCCTGAAGCTGGGGGTGGGTTTGGGGAGCTGGCAGCCAACACACTGCCCATGCTGAATGAAAAATCTGAAGTAAAAACAAATTGAGGAAAAAATAATTGATTAACAAGTCAAATAGATTGAAAGGTCACTTGCCTTATTGGGCAGGTGTTGAATTTATCACTACATCTCATGTTCAATGATCATGCACATGTTTTTATGGCAAAATTTCGATTTTGTGTAATATAGTGAACATTGTTGTATTGATTTTTAATGTCACCAAAATAACATTACCTAGCTTTTTGGCAAATGAGGCCTTGCATGCCTAGCAGATGAGGATGTAAAAATTGCAGAATAATTGTATAGTTTTCTTGGGGATAGATTATAGGTCCATATGTTTTAGCCACTGTCACAAATTAATTATTTATAGTAAAATTAGGCTTTATTGAAAAGAAAATGCAAAGTTCCAAGATACAGTAAATACAAATATTTTCGGTCGCATTAAATATTAAAATGTAATTTATTAGCCTTTTTTTGTGATTGGGCCAGTGTAAATGTTGTAATTTGGTCCAGCAGCAAAATCCTTAATGTTAAGTGCTGCAAACTTTTTCGAAATTTCTGAGGGTACTTATTCACAATAGTCAAGTAACAAGGGCATAGGTCAAAAGGTCACAATCCTACATTTGGAAGAACACTGAAAGTGGAAGACGGCAAATCCACAGTTATGTAAATGTTCATTTACAAATCAGGTTCACTGACTTTTAACCAAACTTGGCAACATGTGATCGTATATGCAAAAATAACATCAGATTGCAGCATGAAAGAAGAGACCACACAACCCTGCCAATAATGGTTGCGCTGGCACCAAAAATAACCTGGCGAATTACTGAGTAAACTCTACTTCGCTTTGTAAAGTAAAATACAACATTATTGCTCCCAACAACCTGCCACCTTTCAAACCCATATTAGAACCATTATCGAGCCAGGATCAAACAGCTGATAAGTATTCCAGCAGCGGCTCTCTCGTCATGGAAACAGCACTGTCTGTACATTGCAACAACTTGGAGAAAGGGGCTGTTCACTAGCATGTGGAGCTTCATTCACGCCTCACTAGCCAAGTAGCAGGTAAGCTAAGGTTGAGGCTAGCTAACTAGCAAACATGGTGGTGACTGTCATAAGAGAGGGGCACATATCTAAGTGAGATGCAAAAAAAATTAAGCAATATTCTGTACATTCCAGACAACCATAATTATCAATATATGACGCTGCTTTTTAGGAATTGCATGAATGCATTTAATGTCGCTATTTTCACTTCTCGTGATATACTCACTTTTAGCAATGCAGCCCAGTTAACGGCAGAGAGGCACCGGTAGGATGTAAGGGACAATCTACGTAGTTCACGTCTTGGTCCGCCCATTCCGGCTATATCATTACAGGATTGGATAAAACCAACAACAACGGAGTGCTGATTGGCTACTAAGGATGGCGTCCTTCTGATGTCATCGGCGCAGGAAATACGAGGGTCTATGACAGAATTCTCCACATCCCAAAGTTACGTTTCAAGGGTACGACTGGTGTCATTCATTCGAGTTTTGAAACGAAAAGCGTTTTCTATACAAATAGAAAAAAGAAAAGTGTAAAAGATAAAATCAAGTTTTGCATAATTACAGGCATTTATGCAAACAAACAAACCAATTAGGCAATTCGTTCAAAAATACACAGTGGGTATTATTTAATAAAAATATTTTTGATAAATAATGGCTATTTCAAATAAAAGTTTTCACCTGTTCAGTTCATAAGAATCTGACAAGAAATAAATCCTAGGTCAGTATTTGACCCGGAGATGTTTCAAAATGGCCTAAAAACGAAATATGTATCTATAACTTTATCTTTATATTCTACCATCTACGACTTCATTTTGGGGCAAATGTACATAATTCAAACCATGTGGGGTTTGGGGCACATTTTGTCTGACCAGGCTGGGTGACCAGCTTAAACCAGTTAATAGTCATTTAATTTTCATCAGATGATAAAATTCTCTTCTTAATTTTTTATGTTTTTACATGGCTCCAGGCATGACTTAACAATGACTTTTCTTTAAAGCGGCTTTCTTTCAACCACTTCAGCCTCCAAAAGAGGGGCATATCGTGGAACAATTTTCCAGGCCTCTTCAGCCATTTGTGACCCATTCGGCATAACGCCGAACGCAGTTTATCGCAGCCTGTATGGCCCGTGTCAGCTTATCGCAGCCTGTATGGCCCGTGTCAGCTTATCGCAGCCTGTATGGCCCGTGTCAGCTTATCGCAGCCTGTATGGCCCGTGTCAGCTTATCGCAGCCTGTATGGCCCGTGTCAGCTTATCGCAGCCTGTATGGCCCGTGTCAGCTTATCGCAGCCTGTATGGCCCGTGTCAGCTTATCGCAGCCTGTATGGCCCGTGTCAGCTTATCGCAGCCTGTATGGCCCGTGTCAGCTTATCGCAGCCTGTATGGCCCGTGTCAGCTTATCGCAGCTTTTTCGGCCGTGTCAGTTTATCGCAGCTTTTTCGGCCCGTGTCAGTTTATCGCAGCTTTTTCGGCCCGTGTCAGTTTATCGCAGCTTTTTCGGCCCGTGTCAGCTTATCGCAGCTTTTTCGGCCCGTTTCACCTTATCGCAGCCTGTATGGCCCGTTTCAGCTTATCGCACGCAGCTTTTTCGGCCCGTGTCAGTTTATCGCAGCCTGTATGGCCCGTTTAACCTTTATCGCAGCCTGTTCGGCTCGTTTCGCTGCTGGCCCACTGGAAAAAGTTCTGGTGCTTAAGAGATCCATGTCTTGAAAGTTATTGGCAACTTAAAGCCTTGAAATCGAAGAACATAATTTACGAACAAAATCTGGAAAAAAAAAGGTGTTTTGTTCGTTTCTATTTCGTAACAGCTCGCTTGGGGCGAACTTTAAGGTTAAGTACTATTCAACAGCAAAACACCTTCTGCAATTGGTCCATGCCATCGGTAGATGTGACCAGAGCTCCACCTACCTTGATGCTGACAGTCAAAATTAGTCAACATGAACCTATCGGTGTGTAGACCTGGTGCAACTTGCCTACATCTGTATGACCGTTTGTTAGATATTTTCCAAGACCATGTCATGCGATTTTTTTTTTTTTTTTTTTTTTTTTAATAGTCTACTAAAAGAATCAAATCTTCTCAAATAATCTCAAGTGCCCATTCACTTATGTATCTGCAGCAAAAGCCATTTACACATCTGTCTAAAGATATGACCATGATTATTCTTTTGTCTTTATTCTGAACATTATCAGTTTTACACACTTATCTTTGCAATTGTCACAAAAAATCACAATAACAGTGTTATTCACTTCTCAAATGACTTATTTTCCAGTTGCTCAATTTGGCAACACCGCTTCAGTACTGTGTGAGCCACAGGCCACCCAAACACTTGGTTGGCCTACTTTAATAATATTCTTTGCGCTAAATAGTAAACTTTTTATATTTGAATAAGATCTTTCTAGGTAATTGAGTAGTGCCTCAACCAATTTTAGGTTGCTAAAGGGGGAATTTGTTTACATTAAATGTTTTTTTTTTTTTTTTACTCAATATAAATGCCCAGTTAAATCTACAAAAAATGCTAAACAATATACATTTTGAGGATACATAGAGAAAACATGATTTGGTGCAACCAGCAGTTGATCTTAGACCAATTTTATTAAGAAACTGTGATGGACCAGGATTAAAAACACATTTAATAATACTCTATAGCACACCTCCTTTGATAATATTATGCATTTATGTAAAACATTCGTTTCAAACAAAGTATGGCATTCGATGACCAACAGGGGTCAGGGCTACACCACTAAATTACAGCAAATTATCATTCTGAACCAATTCTGATTAGGTCACTGGAAAGACAGTTTAAGAGTTGCCTTGAATACTGGTTGCTTGAGGAAAAAATAAGAACACAATTGGAGAATATGGACTTTATTTTGCTTAAAAGAGAAAGAGACAGAATAGGCTGGCACCAACATTTGCAGCAAAAAGCTTTGGCCATTCTCCCATTAATCCTTGCCGTAAAACATACAGCTTCTACTCATTACAACACATGGCAAAGTGCACAATTCGACACATTCAACAGGGGACATGGTACATGCGTTTACAATATGAGAGCTACCAACTTTATTACAGCTGCCATTACATCACAACATTTGTGCTGATATGTTAAAAGACATTACTCGGTCACTTTCTGTACATTAGACAATGCCAGAGAAAAAGACTGAATACAATCCATGACATAGCATTGTGATTTAAATTAGATTCCCGACTGCACATACTGTTACACACCTGACTGAGTAACAGGAAATAAAAGCAAAATGAACAATCAAACAGTCCCCAGTTTTTTTTTTTTTTTTTAAGTTTCCAAAATGCAGGAAGAACTAAAGTCTTGCCTCACTTATACAAATTCTTGGTTGGGGCAAATCTATTGCTCAACCCAGCAATGCAGAGATAAGAAACGTTCACTACCAATAAACTGGTGGGTCGTATGGAGAACAAGTGATATGGGTTTGAGGTATCAAAAGAAACTATATCTAGCAGGTAGTAGTAACAAGCTCTTCCATTGATAATCCTGACCAAGCTTTTTTTGCACCAAACTCCTTCACACTCCCAACACACCAGAGGAAGCAATAGATTAAGGCACTTCGAGAAACACAGCCATAAATGAGTGATGCAAGGAAGAGAACAAACAATTTAACGGGAGTTGAAAGTGAAGATGACATGGTGAGGTCCAACGTGACAGTCAAAATGTAGCCTACAAAACAGGCATACTCTTAAAAGAATGTTCTGGGTTCAATACAAGTTAACCTCATTCGACATCATTTGTAGCAAAATGTTGATTATGAAAAAAAATAAACTCGTCCCTCCATTGCTTAAAAAAACAAAGACAAATCAAGGTTACAATGAGGCACAAACAATGAAAGTGAATGTGCCCAATTTTTGGAGGGTTTAAACAGAAATGTGAAGCTTATAAAAGCACTTGCATTCACTTTTATTTGAGCTGTGAATTTGTTTAAATTGTAATTTTTTGTCTTTTTAGGGGTTGTTGACATTACAACATCATGGTAACAATGTTGTAAATTGGCAATAACTTCACACAGAAAAGGCAAGCAAGGGATTTTATCACACTAATATCATGTTTACACACACATCATTAGTCTTGTATACTTTTAAAACAGTGAGTATTTTAACATGTACAGATTGGCCACATTAACTTGCACTGCGATTGAATTTAAAAAAAAAAAGAAAAAAAAAAAGAGGGGGGACGAGACAAATATTATTTTTTTAGGTAATTAACAATATGCTCCAAATGCTGTTGATATAAATTTTACAGAACACAGTCCTTTTAATGTCCATTTGCAGGAGAACAGAGCACCAACCTTCACCCACCACCAACAGAAGATCATTATGAATTTGTTATACCTCCCAGTTTATCCCTGTATCAGCTGTAAAGCTCAGAGTGGGAACTCTTCATTATGCAAAGACCACATAAGCTGATGGATAGGCTGCACTAAAATACTCAATCTTATGGGGCTCCCTCTCATCTTCTGCCAATATTTCTACAATCACTATTGCGGGCAGCATCTTGATAAACTGAAGTAGGGTGGAAAATTCTCTCTAAAACAACAGTTACGTACAGTGAATGGTCTTGCTCAGAGTACACAGAATAGTGGCTTATTGTGCGCCAACTGGAAAAAGAGTAAGCTGCCCGGGATGACCTCTGTGCATTTATATAGAACAAAATTGATGATACTGGCCCCTATTAACGTATGGCAGCTCATCACATTTTTACCATGGCTGTTCCAGACCCCTGAAGCATTTGGTGAGAAAATGAAAACTACAATAGAACAAAGAGTCATCTTTGCATCTGTCTTCAGTAGAAATGTGCAGAATGCCAGGCATCAGTCCATTTATTCTCCTGAAACAAATGAAGACATTAGAAAATTCCCAACTACAATTTAGTAATGTACATAAAATTAAACAAGCATGCTTTAGATCTGCATTTGTATTAACCTTTAAAGGTTATTTAAAGCAGTCTGTCAATTTAATAACCAACATTGGGTTGGCCTCATTACCTGTTTGGGTTAATTAAGTTCTGCTGCTTTGTGTGCAGTCTCTTCTTCATCTGGGTTCAAGGAGTGAAACTCTGCCACATACAGGCTCTTGTCAATGCTGCTGGGAATGGGCTTGATATCAGTCATTAGCTGGTCCTCAATGCCTTTTAGGTTAAAACGATCTTCTGAGGTGATCAGGTTAATAGCCAGACCCAGATGACCATACCTGCCTGTGTACAGGGTGAGAAAACACCAAGATAAAACAAAGTAATTTGAAACCCTACTACAATAATCTGTCAAATCTTGAGCATCCAATAATGTTGACAGTTACCTGATCTGCCAATGCGATGCAAGTATGTCTCTGCATTTTTAGGGAAGTCAAAGTTAATGACCACATTGACAGCCTGGATGTCAATTCCTCTTGTGAAAAGATCTATGTGAGGGAAGATCACACAAAAGAGATTTCAGAAGTAATTAGGAAAATCCCTTGTAATCAGAAAGAGTGCTACAAACAAGACCACTCATACCAGTGCAGACCAGGTTCCTACACAGTCCATTTCTGAAGTCATGGAACACACGGTTTCTGTATTCCTGTGATATTGAGAAAAATCTAAAATTTAGTAAAGTGCCTACACAACCTGACATATATAAATAGCATATTTCCTGTTGACAAAGAGGTTTGATGTATTCAGTAAATCATACTGAAGCTGACCTGCATCATCTTGGCATGAATGTAAAAGCAGGAATAGCCAAGTTGTGTGATCTTCTTGGCAAGGAGTTCAACCCTTTGTGTGGAGTTACAGAAGATAATTGACTGGTTGATTTGAAGCTAGGAAAGAGTATAGATATCAAAAATTCTGATGAAATTTTTTTATTTCATTAAGGTGGGGATAAATGTTAAATAAAATATAAAAAAGACTTCAAGAGAATACAACTACACAATTGAAGTATGCCAAAGCAGCTTTGGAACATAGAAAATCTACAGAATGTCCATCAAATTTGGGGCAGATCTGATGTGAAGGAAAGGTCTCTTACCTTGGAGAACAGTGTGTTTAGACAATGCACTTTTTGTCTTTCTGTCACATAGGCATAGTACTGTGTGATGCCCTTCAGTGTCAGTTCATCCATTAGATTGATTTCATATGGCTTCTGAAGGTGTTTGGTCTGCAAATAGTGAACAAGTAATTAAAGACATTGCAAAAACAGACAAAAAACAATCATGGATTTAGAGAGAATATCCTGCATGCTGTATTTCAATCCACAATGTTCTACTTCAAAAAAGACTAATATTCGTATCTCAGTATTTCAGTTTCTGATCCTCTCTTCTTTCCTCTCTACTACAACAGTGTTCTTCCTGAATGTCTTGGCCTGTGCTCTTAACCTGCCACAAACATACGGTCTACCCGAAAACTAATCTTTGATGTTTTTTTTTTTAAATGACAAGTATTTCTCACCATGAATTTCTGCACACTTGTGGGGAAAGTGGCAGAATAGAGAAGTATTTGACGTTTTTTGGGCAGGAAGCTTATGATGTCCTCAATGAGCACCACAAAGTCTTGAGAAAGCAATTTATCAGCCTGCAGAGAAGCAGTCAATGGTCATGAACAGCCATTAGGCAATTTTTCATTGAGACAGAATGCTTAGTTGGAAATCAGTTCACTTTTACACAAAATCTCTCTCACCTCATCCATCACAATCATCTGAGCTTTGTCAACTTTGGCCACCCTTTTCTTTATCAAGTCCAGGATTCTGCCTGGGGTAGCAATTATTACATGTACTGGAGGAAACAAAAAAAACTGAAGAATATAAAATCTTGACAAGAGTAGGGGGAGGATTGCATTCATTACTACTCTGTTGATAAGTTAAATTACATTTTTTAAACTTCAACTGGCATGACTGGCTTGCCCTGTATGTTACATCCTGGAATCATTATTATGAATTGCAGGAGATTACGAAATGTAATAGCATAACTATTAATAGCAATTTGATGTAAACTGAGACATTAGCACTTCAGATATGTTGCCAACATTCAACAATTCTGTAGACTACCTGGAAAGAGCAGGGACAAAGGAGATACATTTTAAGAATTTCCCAAAAGACCGTATACAAAGTATGTTTATAAAACCAACCACATCTACCCAGTTAAAAAAATCAGGTCAAATATTCAACTATGTACTTAAGCAATTCAAAGATCAACCCCATCATGTCAATCCATCATTGTATTCTTCACAACTACTTTTAAGTAAATGCATTTTACCACTTGTTTTTACAAACAGAGGTACAAGTCGAAATTATCTTCTGTGGTAATCAACAGCATTTAACAGATGCCGTCTACAATGCAAAAATTGCATTAAACCATGAATCTTACTTTAAAACACCACATTTTAAATGGACAAAGTGAGCAGAGGCGTCATGCCCATTCAAAGTAAGGGGGCATGTGCCGATATATGAGTCAAGAGGATTTTAAATGGATTATTTGAATTTCCACAACATATAAAAAAAAATAAAAAAAAGTGGATGTGGCAGAAATCTTTATTCACATTCTAAATTTAGTTTGTTTTATTTGTCAGTCCAATTGAGTCCCAAGTTTACGCTAAAGGCGACGTCCCATGGCTGCCTTGGATCATGCTTAGGGGAAGGTCGAGCAAATATGGGAAAGCATGATGTTAAGCTAATTAATTAAATCAACTTATGTGCATTTAACCTATCCTAACTGTCCATCTCAGTGGAACAGTCAATCTTTTTTCTTATTTGTATTTTTTTTAAATATATAGATTGTCAATATTTTTGTTTGATCGGTCGCCGTTCATTTCATTTAGTGCCGAAACGCATTTGACTGGATTTGCTGCGTAACACTCTTTTCTTCATGGTTGAAGAAAGCAGCAGTTCCTCTCCTTTCCAGTCATTATAAAAACTGTTCGAGAAAGGCGGCGGACAGCTGAACGGATCGTGATGGCTGTTTACATTCTATGTCTAGGGAAAAACTGTAATGTGTCAAACAGTGATGGCAATTGCGATAACAGGCATGATGAAGAGACAATATTCCGTGTTTTCTTGGCATGTTTCCGAAGATGAACAACAAACAGATATGGTTTGCTTGGCTACATTTTCACAGTATTCGTCCAATCACGGTTATTGTAAACAGTGCAGCGACTGTCTCGTCTAGGAGTTCTTTCATAAAATTGTACATCCTCATTCCCTTTTCTTGCATAATTTCTTCGCAAATTTTCTGTTACATATCAAGAATATTTTTATTAATTACTGGGAGCATTTTTGGGCGGAACCTTGTATCTTTTTGATTCTCATTTAAGAACGAGTTAGGCTACCTTTTGTAAATTAATGTGGTTTGTTCTAAAGTAGATATATTTTATTTCTATATTTAGATTTTTTTAAGTGTAGTTTTAAATACTTTGTAGTTGAAATTAGAGGTCAAACTATAGAATTTAGCCCATGGAATTAATTTATGAAATAGAGGTAGGCTAAATTTGCGCCTCATTAAACAACATTACATTATTTCACACCTTTGTAAATGTACTATTACAAGATATCTATTGTTTTTTTAGTGATATTAGTGCTCTCTTTCTTGTTTTGTACTTGGTTAATACTCCCAAACGCATATATCAAGATGATTTTATGAGCAGCTATTCGTAATGTTACTACCCACATGCTGATTTAGGCATTCTATGTGTTTTCAATTGTTCTATTGCATTTACTTACTTTTAATTAAACTTTATGAATTTGAATCATTACGTAAACACACAAACAAAAAGAGGTATTGATAAAACATACACCTAAGGGTGAAAAACACCGCAACACCAAACAAAGCATCACAACAATATTGTCCTATCTGACTTTTCTGCTCGGATTTTGAAGACTGACAGTTTTGTGCAAACAAAGGTTATAGTTATTAAGCTTATTTATTTTTTGAATGTCTGTTATCCTATTGAAGGGCTGTGCTTAGTGTCTTAAGAAATGCATCCGATTGGTGTCTTGTGGAAATTACTGCAACCTAATTATACAGGGCTGACCAATCATCGACATAACCCTAGTAAAGGGTATAAAACTAGTCGATTTTGAAATTATGCCATTTTACACATCCCTAGTGTTGTTGAAATGCAATTAAAATATTAATTATAAATCCTAATAACGCATGATGCAATGTTGTATGTGACAGTTTATTAAAACACAAAGGTAAAAAAATTAATTAGAACTGTTGTGCCAGATGATGGCCCAATAATGCCCTCTTAAAATGTAAACCATGCCCATGAAAAACAACTCTGGGGTCAAATATTGCCCCTTAATGGAAAGGTTACTATATATTATATATATATATATATATATATATATATATATATATATATATATATATATATTTTAGGTCTGTCGATTTAATAACGTGCGATTAATTTTACAAAAAATAACGTGTTAAAAAAGTTACGCAATTAATCGCAATACTTTCCTGAGAAATGCAAGCTTGTAGTACCACCTGTTTACTCCAGTGTGAGCAACACACAGTTAATTACAGTGAACAAAACATTAACAACCCTTCAGCGGACGCACACACACAAACATTTGGAGCACAAATGTGAACTAAGGGATCTCAAGATCTGTTTAAAGATTGAGTATTAAACTATATTTAACTTGACACAGTGACCTAAACATTTTATTTTTATGACGCAACACACCCGAGATGTGACACAAGCATGTCTGACGCAGGTCGTACGGTCTTTACCTCACAAATATTTAATTACCAACAAAGTTAAGGATGTGTCCTTTAAACGGTTACACTGTTTTTACCCAGTCAATCTTTATTTATAAAACATGCTCCCTGAAATAGATCCACTTTGCTCCTTCTGTAATGCTGTAGATTAATCTGCCCCTCACCTTTTTTGGGAACGTGTCCACGCTGTAGTATTTTGGAGAAAATGTTGTTTTTGTATGTACCTCTATTTTAACTAGTTTTTCTTTGCTTTATAAAAGACGTTTTATTTGGTTTTCACAGTTTTGATAACTTAAGTTAATGTTTTCTGATTAATTGTTTATTTTTCTTGCTAAGTTTTTTTTTATACACAAGTGTAAATTTATGTCTATAAAGCCCCTATTTGCACTTTTTTGTAAAGATTTGAAATATTATTTGTACATCCAAATCCAAAGCATTGAAAACCATTGCACTATGTAATGAATATAATGTCTTTGCATTATTGTAAAATGTATATGTGCACCATGTTTACCCCTGGCTTGTTTAAAAAAAAAAAGTCTGACGCAGGTGTAACATTGACGGATCCTTAAACAAGCCCTCATAATAAATCTCAAACTGATTGACAAATTCACTTGTGAAATGGATTGCTGTAAACTGTATGCCAATGATTGACTTATGTTCAATAATATGGTAGTAAACAATACATTGTATTCTAAAACCGCTTTTTGAATGGTCTTATCAATGATCAACTCTTATCTCTAGATACTTGACTGTTTTTTTTTTTAAATCCTAGCCCACACTCCCCCCTCCAATACCAAGTTGAAATCTTTCTCCCATAATCTCGAGAGAAAATGAAGCTCCGTCCCTCAGACTCTAAATTAGCAGGGAGTAATACACTGATGCATCATGAACGTTTCCAAAAGCAGTAATCACCCCTCCCAGAGTATTTGCCGCTCTAGGGGGGAGTAGGCTACTCCCAAAAGTAGTACAGAGCAGGTGGCGCAGCTGTAAATACCTGAAGAATTGAGACCTGGGGATCCCAAAATGTTGAACCATATTTTCAAAGGATCTCATCACTCCACTCTCATATAGGTCACCGAGTGTAGTAACCTCCCTCACAATCCACTCTGTCCAGCAGAAAGGGGACTTATTAATACACAATTTTGGGTTCAGCCATATGTTCGAGGCAACATTTAAATAAATGTCCGTATGAAACACTCTGGACACTTTTGTCCAAACTCTTGCAAATGCAAGATAACGTGGTATACCTTAACCGGTTAGTTTGATCGAAAGGCTTTGCAATGGTGAAATAGGGGCAACAACTTCCTGTTCAATACAAAACCAGGGAGGGGCTCTCTCAGGTAGAAGTGAACAATGAGCCAAATGTCTGAGACCGAAAGCATAATAATAAACCAAAATCTTGGGTAGACCTAGCCCACCTTTGCCAATCAGCCTATGAAATTTACTGAAATGTAATCTGGGACGTTTACCATTCCAAATGAAGGACTTCACTATGCTATCAAATTGCTTGAAATAAGAGATGGGGACATCTACAGGGAGAGATTGTAGCAGGTAGTTGAATTTTGGAATACAATTAATTTCTAAACATATCAGTGTCTATAAAGTAACTTAATCCACCAAATAAAAGTATTCCTGAACCCATACATTTCCAAAAACTTAAAATAATCCCACTCTACCATAATCAAATGCCTTTTCAGCGTCAAGTGAGATGGCAGTGACCGGAGACTGATCGTTCGCCACTGCCCACATGACATTAATGAAACACCTTATGTTATCAGAAGAGTTATGGCCCCGAATAAACCCCACCTGATCTATATGTATAAGAGATGTCATAACTGAATCAGTTAGCCAACATTTTTGACAATATTTTAACGTCTAGCTGGATCACTCTTACACTCGCTTGGATCTTTTTCCTTTATAAGAATCAGACTGATCCGGGCTTGTTTCATGGTTGGCAGAAGCTTTCCTATCTTTAATCATTAAGTATAACAGAGTTTCTGCAGGTTTTATGAAGCCAAATTTAAGACTTGAAGACCTTTTTAAGACCAAGTAAAGAAAATTTAAGGAATCAATGTGTGTGTGAGATTTTTTTTAAATGAGGGATCATAAAAATTGCATTTTCTTTTTATTTAGTACTGCCCCAAAGAAGCTCTTTGACAGAACACATCCTCATATATATTCTACATGACAAAATAGTAACACGCATGATCCTGTTTGTGTAATAATTGTTCATGAATCCCTGCTTTTTCCTGAGCAGTGAAAATGTCCAGTTTTCTTCAGAACTACAGAAAATGTATTTGGTTTCTCTGCATCTTCTGCAAATTTGAGTTCTTCCCAACAGTGGCTATTATAAGAGGTCCAGATTTTGACAATTGAGGGACTAATACACAACTATTACAAAGGTGCAAACAATTATTGATGCTCAAGAAGGCAACATAAGAACCAATTAGTACAAACTTTTGAACAGTATGATGTAGTGTTGTCACGGTACCAAAATTTCAGTAGTCGGTACCAATACCAGTGAAATTTCACGGTACTTGATACCATTTTCGGTACCAAAGCAAAATCAGGTTACTAAACAACACTCTTTTAATAACAAAGTCTACAAAATATTAGCAGCAGAACTAAGAACAGAAATATGCCATTGAGCAACACTTTAAATATATTAATTTTTTATTATAACAAAACTGAACAATGTACGCTTAAACACTTATATAAGATTTGCTTCAACTTTTAATTTAAGTTTTTACAAAGTACTAAAATAAGCCTAAATAAACAAGCATACAATAGAATTAATAAAAAAACAATTTCCAAACTAATGTGCAAAGTGCTCTCTTATTAATAAAGCTGCATATTGCCAATTTTCTTCATGATAAGAAATGCACATTGACATATATTATGATTAAATAAGTCGCGAGTAAGTTCTAATTTAGCTGCATTTAGGTGCGCGTGCGAGGGATGAGTTCCCCGAGGCAGAGTCTCTCTCAGCTGGTTAAGTTTCAATCTCTCCCCCTTAGATCGGGACATTCGCGCAACTCATAGAAGAGGCACCGACAACACAGAGAAATGCCAGTTTATAGTTTATAGTTATTAACATGACCCGCTTCTGTATTATTTCAACTTTAATAAAGCAATTTTACTGCATTTATACGGAAGCTAAAGAGGCCTTGCGAAGTTATTATTTTTCTCTCATTTTCTCGTGATCTCGACATAACAAAAAGTTGTTTTTGCCTTTAATTTTCTATACAGTTTTAATTGACCTACAGGATTTACAATTCAAAGTTTATTACAAGGTATGAAGGACAATGAGAGATCCTTGGCAGAAAAGTAAAATGTATTATATGTAAATGTAAAGTTATGTTAATTCATTTCACTTTGGTTATAAAATATTCACCTGCCCTATCCAAGAGTCTTCTAAACCAATCACCTTTCACATAGGCTAAATCAAACATATTAATAAACACCAACACGTCACAAACACTTAATAAACGCTTTTTCATCAATAGAGTAAGACTCGCTTTCTTCTGCACTCAACAGGAGAAGAAAGTATTTCTGTGCATTCCACAAAGTACCGTTATAACTGTAATATGCGCGCACTCGGATCTAAATCACGGCTGGCTTGACCGCAGTCATGCAGACGTCCCGGTCCCTCAAGTTGGCTGGCAATGAAATCGACCAAACGTTCAGGGTCACTGTATTTTCTACGACAAAGTTGTAGACGTGATAGTCTTCTTCTAAGGTATCTGACACTAATCTAGAAGTTGTCAATGACAGAGAGACATCGAGATCTCGAAAAAAAAAAAACAAGTCATGATCACGAGAAAACAACCATAGTTATGTCGAGATCACGAGAAAACGAGACAGAAAAATAATAACGCAAGGCCCCTTTGAGCTTCTGTACATTTAAGATGTAACGCCGGGATGTTTCCTTTAAAGAGCTCCGCCTCCGCTTATTCCACAACGGTACATGCTTCTGAATGTACTTTTTTTTTTTTTTAATCATTCCCTAATACTTTGGGATCTACATAAAATAAACTGTGAAAGTTTAGAGTGCATCTGGACTGATCTGTGTAATTCTTCCTCCATCAAGCGTGAATTGCTGCTCACGCAATATCGTTACAGTTTAATGTGATTTCATGTTACGTTAAATGAGATCAAACGACTATTCAACAACGAACATTTTTCTCATACATTTTGTATTTTCAACGATGTTGATTATGTCGACTAAACGTTTCAGACCTAATGCAAATGATAATATGCTTTTAAACTCGCCTGCTTTATTTGCTTGAATAAATCTGGGTGTCTTTCCTTTCAGCTGCTTTATTAAGTTGTATGTGTTTCCTCCTTTCGTCAGAAAATTGTGAAAGCAGCGTTTACAAATAGGTTTTTGCTGATCTATGACGTTTCGCTTTTCATCAGCCTCAAATTACCTGGCTTTTCCCCACTTCGACATGATTCAGTTGAGACTCTGCAGCAACAGCATCTTTGTTTGCCGCAATATTTTGCTTGGTGTGAGCGTTCGAAAGTTCCCACCTCTACATGGTTACCGGGTAGACCCGGTACCTTCAGAAATTCTGGTATCGTAAATAATTTTTTGTTTGAGTACCGACTTGTTACCGGTATTTTTGACAACACTAGTATGATGTGTAAATACGAGTACATTTTGTGTTATGTAGCTTTTGAAGAGCAGTACTACATAAAAAATATAATCACTTATAGGCAATTTGTATATATTCTGAAAGAGGTGTGGAAATGTATAAAAACAAAAGGATTATGCAAACTTCTGCACTTAACTGTATAGGCTATATATTTGTGAAAATGTGTAGCCTATCCTATCCATATGATGTCATATTGCATGTGTACATATGAAATTACTTCAGAAAAATTCACAACATTAACCCAGAATACGACAGCGCCAACTTCCGTCCATCCCTCCAAACCCAAACAGTCCATGCACGCCTTTCTATACACATTTTGTGAGACAGAATTACACAGCAAAAGATAATCTATAAAACAAACTCCAGCCAATAAACAGAGCGTGTAGACTCATCCATAAAACTGTCCTGAAGGTGCGTTACTCAAATAAGCTCCAGCCGCTCTGTGGAACCAGCACAAAAAGGCACACAGATTCTTCAAACAGTGAAGCAAATTTGAGCCGGTCCACTCGGCTGCAACATCAGTGCAAGCAAATTAATGAATCACTCCAATGTCTTTGAAAGAAATACTCTGCAAAACAAACTCCAGCCGCTAAGTGGAACCAGCACACAAAAAAAAGTGCTCCGTTTCCTCACACAGTCAAGTGAATGTTCAGTGAGCAGTCCACTCAGCTGCAAAGTGAGTACCACAAGATGACTCCATTGACTTCATGAAGGACACTGTTTGCTGTGGGCATGTGAATGTTTTACGGCCCTCCTTATCAGTGCAAAAGCAGCCTTCCGTTGATGTAAATGTTTCTTGCATTCCTTGAATCGATCACGTTTCTCTCTCGTCAAATTTGCAAAGTCTGGGAACAAGAAAATGCCGTGGTTTTCCAAGAAAGCCTTCCTTTACTCCTCGCCTCACGTAACACAAGATCTTTATCGTAATATCTCAGAAATATGACCAGAATTGATCAGGGCCTGCCTCCCTCTGCGGCTCGCCGAGCAGGAACCCTGTAAGCTCGCATTTCCAGCTTATGGCTTGCTATGTTGAGCTTATTTAGATGAAGCCCATCTAGGAATTTCACCATTTCCTGTCCCTCTTCGCCATCAGGAATTCTGATGAAATGGATGTTATTCTGCTGGCTACAGTTCTCAGTGTCTTCCAACTTCTCCCAGACACACTCCAAATCCACCTTGGTTACTAGCGGATTAGCAGATAACTCCCCAACGACTCCAGATAATCGACATCCCCCACTCTTGTAACCACCACAGTTAACTTTGCCTCCATAGCAGTGATTGATTGGCGTATCACAGTAAGATCCTCCAAGTCAGCAACGGCATTCGTCAGCATTGTTAACATGTTCAGCATCTCTCGTCGGATTTCCCGTACTTCTCAGACTAAATAGACTCCGGGGTCGCAGCCTGCCCGGGCGCATCAGCTGGAGCACGTAAGTGTCTTTTAATGTCCCCAGAACCCGAGAATTTTGAATTCTTTGACATATTGTCCTCCTAGAACAATTATGGAACAGTGTGTTTCGAATCTCACTGGTTTATGTCATTAAAAGTGTTAAAACTAGCAAAGTGCGCGGAGCTCGCCATTCACACGTCCGATCCTCACATAATGTCACGTGTCTTATAAACGGCCTCTTTTAGAAATGCTTTAGCCAATTGTTACGTACCAGAACGTATCTTGTGTTGAAATATGTTGGGTGTGTAAATGTTTGTCTGTCTCTCTGTTCTGCTCCTGTAGGATGAGTAGTGGCACCTGTTCCGAATCAACTTGATTGGCACCTGTGGCTGTGTGCTTTGAATAAAAGCTCTCCAGTTTGGAGTTACAGGAGAGACATTGCACGACAATCTCTCTCTTGCTGAGTCCCTCTCTATTCTCCCAGATGCTCGTTGATTTGTTTCTTGTGTTACATGCTTTGTAAGGTATTGTACTGTGGTATAAATGGATTGTAAAAGAGCTGTGTTAATCTGAGTGCAGGCGGACATTCGCTGTTACCCCTGAGTGCAGGGCTTGTCGATAAATCTTATTTAAATCTTCGAGTTATTTTAGGAAGCTGTAGGGAGGTGCGTGCCAGTTATTTTGCATATCTTTTTCTCCTGTTTATTATTTAGAGAGGGAGTTAGGATCAGTATTGTCTTTTATTTGCATCTTTGTTTTGTTTATAGATTAGTTAGTCGAACTAACAAAGGTAGACTATTTTGTTTATTTTGGCATTGCCCTCTCCTGAGGTTAATTTATTGCTTTCGTTTTACAAAATAAATCTTTGATTCAAATAACTTGTGTTCTATGCTACTGGGATGGGAAAACAGGGGCTCAGCAACGTTAGCAAGTAACATATTTAAAAAATTACATTATTTAGTTTCCTTAATTTAATTTTAAACTGTTCCTCCTCTACCCTAGACAGGGGAGTTCGTAACACCAATAGATTCAGATACACTGAAGATAATTTTAAACTTCAACCTAGGGAACATGCCAAGGCCCCCCCTTGTCAATACACTTTCATTTCTTGGTCAGGTTGTGCGTAATTTTATAAAACAATGTAATGGCAATAGATGCATGTTAAAAAGAACGCATATTAATTTAGAGTGCTTTTATGTGTCAACCAAGCCCAGCTATGACACTTATTTCAAATCTACAGAGTTTGCATGGATGATTTAAAGAGAAAAACAACACACAAAATACAAACCATTTTATTTGGTTAATTTTCTTTTAGTACGTTAATTTAGTTAGTTTTATTACCTATAACATACACTGAACATGGAAAACTACATTTACAGTAATCACCTCATTCAGGGGAAGACTATATGTTCATCTTCTTTAGAGACAGGCTTCAGCTGACTCTCTATTGAGCTAAGGCACATTTTGCTCTACCTCTTATGTAAAACTGTTAGAAGATGCAAAAATGTAATCCAATGCAACCATTACTGATACAAACAACTGATTAAGACAGGTGTTTTATACCATTTTCTGTGATTTATTCTGCTTGTTGCAGCAATATGAACTTTGCATAAATGGCAGTGATGGGTTGGGTTTGGTTGACCCTGGTGCCCCCTAAAAATATTAGATGCATGACACCCCTGAATGTGGGGGATGCCAAATGAATGCAAAAACAATTCATTTAACCATCATGCTCAAAACACAAGAAGCCTTCTCAGGCCTATTGGGAAGAAATCCAAATACCTATCTCATCAAGACGCATGATGTCATCCCTCAGGTTGGTGCCACCTGTTGTAGCCATAACTTTGATGCCACCAAGGTGCTTGCTCATGTTGATGCTTATCTGGCTCACCTGCAAAGCCAACTCACGAGTTGGCACCACCACTATGGCTGAAGAAAGTGGGAGGAAAGTATGAATTTTAGAAAATGTCAATTAGCAAAACTTTGAATGTTTTGTTATTTGTGAACTAAACCTTGAACGTAGTCCTTCTTTAGATCAATCCTCTCCAAGAGGGGAATGAGGTAGGCTCCGCTTTTCCCTGTGCCATTTTTAGCTCGTGCAAGAATGTCTCTCCCTGACAAGGCAATGGGAATACTCTCTTCCTATGGAAACAGGCAATACTCAGACTCATTTAGTAAAAATCAATTAACCACAGAGGTTTGTAAAAATGAATAATTATAAACACAATTATTAACATTTAAAAACAAAAGTGGAAGTGTCCACAAGGTAGGCTACCTGGATAGGGGAAGGCTTCTCCCAGCCCATCTCAAAGATGCCCATTAGCAGTTCTCGCTTAAGGCAGTAATCTTCAAATTCATTTCCCTTTGTCGCTGTCACATCCTGTCAGAAAAGAGGAGAGTCACATTCTCTTTTCTAGACGTTTGCATAGCTTTCTTTGTCAAAGGTGTGCAAAAACTGCAAACAAGGCAACAAACAACCCTCTCAAGTAACAGATATACAATCATGCACTAGTAAGACACTTTTCTAACTTACTGTGGTTTTTACTCTTGTATCTTTCGGTGGAAGCTGCAGGCATTTCTTCCAGTCATCCCCAAACCTGGAAACAATTGCCCAATAAAATACTTTTAAAAGACTTAAAACATAAATTACTCACCTCAAGCAGTTTGATTAACATTTAATCGATATGAGGGATTAATAGGTGCATCTAGTAATTCATTTGTGTCCAAACTTGTAGCACAGGTCGAATAAAAAAAGTCTTATGTAACCACGTCAATCAGAATGAATTGCCAAATCCAATGTAAACTTCATTCAGATTGTAAGGGGTGGTGTAAACCTTTTAAAATCTGTTTGAGAAGAAAATATTTGCTATGTAAATGATTGCTCGGATTGCTTTCTGAAACTGGGACATTTTTGCGAATGTCCATAACTGACTCAGTAATGGCGTCATGATGACGATGAAATGGTGAACTCTGAAGATCGAAACATCACACCCAGAGTTTTTTTTTTTTGTGATGTATTGTTTAATAAAACCAAAAGCACTTGCACAACATATCCTCGTTCGTTGCGTTATCTGAAATAATCTCACATGCACAAAGTCTAGTGTGACCGCTGTATAATCGTGCAGTGTACACGTTACAAGATCAATTCAGATTTGATGCTTTTGACATATAAATACGCACATCACCCTGATCACTTTATTTAGCGCTCATGTAAACAGTATGTTTAGAATCATAGATAAGATTGATTTCCTTCAAATAAAAAAAATTTAAAAGTGTCTATGTAAACACAGCTAATGACAAAACCGTAACTTTTGAGCTTACCTGATACCACCACTGCTTTTGGGTATACTGCTTCCTTTCTGGGGTGCAAGAAGTGCTTTTCCTGATTGTGTTGAAGTAAGTGATCCTGACTGGAGGGTCATTAGCTTGGACTGTCCATTATGTTTGGTCATTGGCATGACTGAAGCAGGGATCTCTGTTCTTGCTGTAGCCATTGTTAAAGTTTTCCTCAACAGTGGCAATCAAAATAATCTTTTCTGCTACTTTTTAGATATTTGTTGAACTTAATTACGGTTTCGCGCAATGCACGCTTTTGTAAACAGTTTCCGTTTCTGGTACGAACAGAACTCTTAAAAAGAAGAGTATCTAACGTAAAACAATTGTTTTATAATAAGAAAGCGCTCCCAAAATAGGAGAAAAATATATTTATATCAATAAATATTTCATAAGCCTAGAGCCAATGTACAAAATAATTAGCAAAAAGGTACTTACAAATTCAAGTCTTGCACAAGGATTTAAAATGCAAGTGATCAAAAATCTATTAATGCAGTTCAAAAATCACTTCTACACAATCCCTGAAAAATTTCAAAGTATTAACTTTTCTTTTTAGCTTTCTTTCCCCCTCCCCCAAATGTTTGATTACAGAAATTTTTTGTGCCCTCAATATTCCTTTTGGTATCCAAAACTGTCAGTCTTCACATTCAATAGCACAAGGCTAACTAATTGTTCTACACGTGCTCCTAAAATCCTGGTATTCTCTTCTTCATGGGGAATTTCTAAAACTTTGCTCAATGTTTCTTGCTTTACTTTAACCAGCTGAAAAACTCAAATGGCACTGATGAATTTCAGCTTGATCCAGGATCAGTTATCCAAGATTACGTTTACATTCATAAATTCTTCCACTTTTGGCCTCGCAATGTCTCGTTTTCGTCAGTTTACTGTCAAAATTGCTGAACACTATGCTCCACAATTACATTAAGAGTCCATCCATTTTTTTCCACTCTTGGCTTCACGATGACTGTCGTTTTTCCTCACTTTACTGTCAAAATTTCTGAACACTTCCCTGGAGGAAATCCTGTACTCTGGGAAGCACCACCTGCCAAACACAGAAGTAACAGGCTAAGTGCATTTATCGCAATCAGGATTGACTACTACGAATTTCTAGCCACAAGGGTCCCCTAATTTAAGAAAACACATTTGAACACCCGTTCCGATAAGGTTTTTTTTTTTAAACACAGAGCCTATATTTAAGACACATTAAAATATATTAGAATACATCAAATATATTGTGAAACCATACTTGAAGAGAAAAGGGGAGACACTTCGAAAACAACACTTCTCCGGTATTCAACCTGGCTATCAGGCACTCACGTTTAGCAAACAGTTATTCTCTCATACTTGTAAAAGTGCTTGAAACAATTGCGTTTCATATGATAATTCGGATTCCTGTCATGTATTCGCTCAATACAAATCAAATTAAAGAGCAGTTTGTTTTCGAACGCCGTCTTTGATGCCCTTCACTAATTCTTTGAGCATTCAGAATTTCAGATCTGAAGCTAAATGCGTGTGAAATGTGTGTGCGTGCTTGAGTTGCTCGTGGAGCTAACCGAGTTAGCCAGCTAGGACCAAAAAGGTGGTTTATAGACCAAGTTTTCATCTCTTAACTTCAGCACCATAATACACGTGTGTAGTGCTAAACTTAAGATGAGATCATCGAATATTAGCAGACTGTTCAGAGGACTGTGTAAACTTTGTTTTGGGAGATCGGTGAATTATATTTAACATGTAATATTAAACAGTATGCTAACTCAACATGCCAGCGGTAACATTGTTGAGACATGTTAGCATAGCTACATGCTAATAAGACAGCAAGAGCACCACCGCTGTGCAGCATTGGCAAGATAACTCTACTAAGTTCGTGCCAGAGCATGTTACCTTCTAATTCTGAAGGGTTTGAATCTTCGCGGATTTGAAAAACTCGACTCATCGAGCGTTTCTTGAGAAATTCTTTGTTGCTGTGGCTTTTGTCTCTTCCGTCTAGAGATTTAACATGGCCGTGTGCTGAAACGATCTCGGAGGACGTAAACGCATGAATCTGAACCGGCCAATCGAATGACAGAGTTTGAATTTGGAGGACGGTGCCATCCGCAAATCAGCTTCCATATATGACTCATCCTACTTTTAGACATGAAACCCACGCTTATGTATAAAATATGTACGTTTTATTAATAGGAAATTAAGCTATTATATACTGCTGCATTTATATTAACATATTTATATGTAAACTCAAAATTCATACAATCATTCGTAAATCTTTGAGCAACATCACAAACAAGTACCATTTTGGAAATTCATATTAAAGCCTCAGTGGTTATAATTTTAATCACTTAAATGTAGACGCATACAATGGTTTGAATCCACCAATCCCAGTACTTCATCAGATAGCTGCCATTTAAAGTTTTTGTCCATTAGAATAAAAGTAGCTGTCAAAATGTTGGGATTTTTTTACATAAACAATATTTTCACCATGCACATTAAAAAACAAAGTGTCAAAAGCATGTCAACATGCTTTTTGGTTGATAATAGCACAGCACTGGTGTTTTCTCTCTCTCTCTCTCTCTCTCTCTCTCTCTCTCTCTCTCTCTCTCTCTCTCTCTCTCTCTCTCTCTAGTTCCATTGTGCTTGATTTATATTGGCTATGATGTGTGTGTAATAAAAGACATTTGAGGACCTCGCTGTTTGAAATGCAGTGTGCTTTTCAAATTCAAATAAATTCAATTGGTTTAATCACTGTCCAAACCAAAATAGTAATGAATAAAATTAAATGAAAAATATTGTATCCCTTTTTTAATTCAATAATATAGCAAGGCACTTATATGGTATAGCAAACATACTAAAACAATTATGTCATTGATTTGACATAACTTCGAAATGAACAGACTTGAAAAATGCTTAGATACACATACATGCTATTAATCTGTAAGTATGTTTTCATCTACAAACAACACCACTTAAGTTGGCCATGTCACAGCTGCTTACACATCTGGCCATTATCAACTTACTCCTCTTTCTTCACTGTTTACACTCATAGAAGACATATCTGATTGGTCACTGCTGTGACTGGACGGCCTTGATTGGTTAACAGTACACTCTGAGGGAGAGCCATACGAAAGCGGCACAGGGATCCCAGGGAAGAAGATGATCTGTGAATCTGAGTAATAGGGATGTCTTTGAATACCAGGGCCATAGTAAAGAGGAGACCCTGGGAATATCATCCTTCTCTGGATGTGAGAGACAGAAGGCTTAATTTGGTCATAGGCTGATGGTGGACGATAGGGGAAAGTATGGAGTGTCATTCCGTAGCTTTCCCTGTTGTCTGCGGCCATATTATTGCATGTCCTTGGTAATGTTTGCACAAGTGTTTTTTCATTGCTGCTCATCAGTGATTGGTGCTCTGAAATGCTCTCTGCTGAATTAATTTGGGGTGAGTGTGAAACAGGAGCCACAGGAGAAAGTGAGGAGCTGCGCTGAAGAGTGGGGGTTAACCGTGGAGAATGATTTGAGCTGCCAGGAGAGCCTAAACAGGAGTGGAAAAAAACAACAACATTTGAAAACTTAAAAGACCCCATAAAATTGCTTGAGGTCAGCAGTTTTCTATCCTTTGGTGACGTTATTGTAACAGGATGTTTGAGCGGGACGTATCGAAAAGCTTATCCTTTTTATTTTTTTTAAATAGCCAATAGGCTTTCTTTACATCACAGTCATGAATCTACTTGCTAGTTGGTTGCAGATGGTATTAAAGGGAAGGACATTCAAGAGAGCATTGAATTAGACAATTGAATTAGGCATATCTGCTATATGATAGTTTTGTCAACTTTTAAGTGCAATAAAATATAGATGGCTACAAAGTTAAAGGCATAGTTCCCCCAAATATGAGAATTCTCTCATAATTTATTCATACTCATGCCATCCTAAATGTGTATGACTTTCTTTCTATTGCAGAATAAAAACGAATAGTTTTAGAAGAATATCTCAGCTCTTCAAGTCATTGCAATGCAAGTGTATGGTGACCAAAAAGCACATAAAGGTTGCATAAAAGTAATCCATTGCATCTTCTGAAGCGATCCTATAGGTTTTGGTAAGAACAGACCAAAATATAACTCCTTTTTCAATTGTAGAACTTGACATGATCTTAAGCTTGATTACACTTCCAAGCACCATCTAGTACTTTGTGCATGCGTCAAGCACTAGGAAGTTTAATCAAGTTTGAAATCATGATCATGCCTAGAGACTGTAATGGCAAGATGTTCAGTGAAAAGGGAGTTATATTTTGGTCTGTTCTCACCCAAAATCGATTGGATCGCTTCATGAGATGGATTAAACCCCTGGAGTCGTGTGGATTGCTTTTATGATACTTTTACTTTTATGGGCTTTTTGGAGCTTCAAAGCTTTGGTCACCATTCACTTGCATTGTGAGGACCAACAGAGCTGAGATATTCTTCTTAAAATCTTTGCTTGTGTTCTGCAGAAGAAAGAAAGTTATACACATCTGGGATGGCATGAGGGTGAGTAAATGATGAGAGAATTTTAATTTTTTTCAATATACATGAATTAAAATCTACAGAATTCAATGGGGTCTTTGATAAAAATTAACTTTAAGTTAATTTTAACTATTTAGTTTCAGAGAGCAGTGAATTGTGTCTGTGTGATTCTTACCATTACTGTTAGACAGCGTTTTCACAGTGTAGCTGCGAGTGCCCTTCCCACGCAGCACGTCAGACACCTTGAGATATAACACATAATCACTTGTTTGGAAGAGTTACAGGAGTTATGGTGATACATCTGACTGATAATTAATATACATTTATTAATACTCAATATAACCGAATAAGGAATTTTGGGAATCACCACTTTTATGATTGCATGCTCTGTTCATTCTATCAGAGGTGGGTAGTAACTTGTTACATTTACTTCATTACAATTACTTGAGTAACATTTTGGGGAAAATTTTACTTTTAGAGTAGGTTTATTAATGGATACTTTTTACTCTCACTCAAGTAAATTTCTAATTAATTTTTTTTACTTTAACTTCTTTACAATGTGTGGCATTACTGTCGTTACATTACTGGGTTTAATTTGAATTAATGTGTAATTTATTGAGAGATTATTGAATGGGACATTTACGAGAGCGGATGTTCACAGCTGCACGCGATGAGACGCTCCCACTTGAGTGATGAGACTGTCTCTCAAGTCATCAGTGCAGCAGCATCAAACTCTTCAAAGTGTAACACTTTCTTTGCTCCACACAGTGAAAAAAATAATAGTTTCGTCAAGCAATGCCTTCTTTTAATACCAAGACAATCTGATATTTCAAGATTAAAGTCATAGCTCCAATTTAAGGCAGCACGCTGAGGTAAATTTAGGCTCTTATTCTAACACAGGCTTTTCTGTGTAATGAGATGGTCATTTTTGTGGTGGCGTAGTGGCTAAAGCACAGGGCTGTTAATCAGAAGGTCACCGGTTCTAACCCCATGGCCACCATCATTGTGTCCTTGAGCAAGGCACTTAACTCCAGGTTGCTCCGGGGGGATTGTCCCTGTAATAATTGCATAATGTAAATGTAAATCAGTACAGAAATATATGCATGTCATAAGCAGTATTTATGCATTTATCGCAGCTACTTCAGGCAGATTAGCTGTGTAAATCCATGTAAACATCCAAGTTAAATGTAAATTACTGCCATTCGCGTGATCGACAACTGGAGCGCGAAAAGACAGCATTTCAACGCGTTCACATGTGATGTGCACAAGGCAATCGTGGCGACGAGAGGCTGTGTCTGCAATCGTTCATTCATTCACTATTTCCTATATAGTGAATGGAAGTTAGTGCACTATATCTCAGCAGTAAGTGAACGAAATGAGTAAATTCGGACTAGAGTGTTGGAGCTCTGAGGCTGGTGCAGAAACGACACATATGACATTTTAAAATACATGGGCCTTATTAGTAATTCTTATTAAATAATATATGAATACAATAAATCTTCATTCTGTTTGTCATTTTTTATATACTGTATACTGTGTTAATATAAAGAGTAAACACACTTGATCAAATACAGAGTACATTTTAAAATGTATCTGTATGTTTTGTCTCTCTATATGTTATTGTTATTTTAAAGTAATGATTTGTCAAAAAGTAATTTACTACATTCAGCATGAAATAAAACATTGCAGGAGTGAAGGAAGCAGTAAACTCTCAGCTCCTACGTCTTCCCCGTGGTGGATTGTGGGAAATTAACCATCATCGGTTGTACTTGAAATGTACACTTGTAATTAGAGTGCATTGTGGGTAAGAATGAGTGAACAAAAGTAGTGAACGAGTGGCTCACTCAGAATTCAGACACTACTACAAAATAGCGAAAACTCAAAATAGTGCACTATATAGTGGATAGGGGCAGTTTCAGACACTGCGAGTGTTCCACGATCAGGGTTGGTGCCCTACGTGGGCTGCATGCTCTGCATTTAGAGAGCGGCAGTACAGAACTAACGATCTAAATACTTACGACATTGAAAACTGTAACTACACTGAAATAAGAATCCACACAGGACTTTAAAAGCCATGAAATAGTGAAAGAAAGCATTAGTAAAGCATGATCTTGCTTTGGTTTATATTTCAGCAATATATATCATGTCCTTGTGGGACATTTTCATGTTTTCACTGTAATACTTACTAGAAATGTTTCCAAACCTCTCTTCTTATTGACAAATTCATCCAGATCTGACAAGAGCCCTTAAAGGGATAGTTCACTCAAAAATTTTAATTCTCATTATTTACTCACCCTCATGCTACCCCAGATGTGTATGACTTTCTTTCATCTGCTGAATTTAAATTAAGATTTTTTGAAGAATTTCCCAGCTCTGTAGGTCCATACAATGCAAGAGAATAGGTGACAAGGTAAAATTTTAAGCTAAACAAACAAACACAAGTCAGAATAAAAATAATCCATAAGACTCTAGTGGTTAAATCAGTATCTTCAGAAGTGAAGTGATAGGTGTGGATGAGAAACAGAGAAACAGATCACTTTCACATTCTTCTTTTGTTTTTGGTGATTCACATTCTTCTCTGCATATCGCCCCCTGCTGTCTAGCAAAAAATTACAAATATTGATCTGTTTCTAACCCACACCTATCATATCACTTCTGAAGACATGGATTAAACCACTGGAGTCTTATGGATTACTTTTATACTGCATTTATGTGCTTTTTGGAGCATCAAAAATTTGGCCTACAGAGCTAAAATAATCTTTTAAAAATTGGAATTTGTGTTCTGCAGATGACTACCCTCATGTTGTTCCAAACCAATGTGAAACTTTGTATTATGTGGAACACAAAAGATGTTAGACACAATGTAGGGACTGACAGTCTTGGTCAACATTCACTTTAAATATATATATATATAAAACCTTCACTGAAAGTTGAAAGAAATTTCCATTAATAATAATAATAATTCTGTAGTACATGTTCAGTGTGTATTATGTAACTGAGTATAGGGGAGTAAATGTCTATTATGTCATTTGTGAAAGTAACAAGTTACATTTACATTTATGCATTTGGCAGACACTTTTATCCAAAGCGACTTACAGTGCACTTATTACAGGGACAATCCCCCCGGAGCAACCTGGAGTTAAGTGTCTTGCTCAAGGACACAATGGTGGTGGCTGTGGGGATCGAACCAGCGACCTTCTGATTAACAGTTATGTGCTTTAGCCCACTATGCAACCACCACTTCTCGAGTACTCTTTTAATTGGATACTTTCTTACTCTTACTCAAGTAATTATTTATGTTAGTACTTTTACTTCTACTTAAGTAATTATGTTTTTGAAGTAATCATACTTTTAACTGAGTACAGCTTTTGGCTACTCTACCCACTTCTGCATTAATATTTACCCTATTGAACTTTATAGTGAAAATATTTTGATGTCAGTTTAATTTTTCATTGCATAAATAGAATAAATCACTTTAAAGTGTTAATAATGATAAAATATATCACCAAAGCCCAACCTTCAATATTTTCCTCACCTTTTTGTTTTTTGCCACCATGATGGCGGTATCATTATGGTTGTTTTTTACACTACTATCAGCTCCATTCTTCAGCAGTATCCTGACAATCTCTATCTGACCTCTGCCACAGGCACTGTGCAAGGCTGTGTTCCCACTGTACGACTGTGCATTCACATTACACCCACTCTGAACAAGCATATATATATATATATAGAAAGAGCGAGAGAGAGAGAGAGAGAGAGAGAGAGAGAGAGAAAGAGGGAGAGAGCGAGACAATGAACATCATGAATAAATGCTTCTGATTCACTCACAGGCAAATCAAAGATTTTAAATTGTGTAACAATGATTAAGAGGCAGAAGACTTCAGCCCATAGTCAAAAATGAAAGAAAAAGATTGTAACAAAAGTGGTGATCAAGAACTTCAACTGAAAACTAGCTCTGCAGAATAGCTGACTCATAAGCTGTAAAGTATGAGGAAAAAATTGTGACATAAAATAAATGCACACACACCTCGATCAGAAAATTGACCATGTCATTAGAGTTGTTTTCTACAGCATGTATCAGTGGACTGCGGCCACTCTTGTTATCCTGTAGTAAAACAGGAAAAGAGACTCATAAACAACAAATACTTCTGCAGTAAATCCTAGAGATAAAGAGGGTAAAGCAAAAGAAGAGAGATGCATGAGGGAAACACAAAATCACAACTGACAAATGAACAGGAAATCGAGTGATTGGGAATGGATGACAATTTCACTGACCCCAGCGTTGAACTCAGCCCCGCTGTCCAATAACATTTTGGCCAACTTTTTATCTCCATTCTGCACAGCTAGGTGGAGGGGAGTCAGACCTTAATAATTAGACAAAAATAATAAATAAATAATAATAATTGTGAAATGAAATGAACCACTAAAGCAACCACTATGTTTCTATGACCATTTTCCAACCTCTCTCTAACGCTTAGAATTAAACAGGCCATTTTTTTGCTGCTGTACCTTTAAGACTCCTATGTAAACACTCTCTTCACATCTGCAATGAAATACAGAGATGTGCTGCACTTTTGTAAGACATTTGTGAACTGCTGCCAAGACAAGAGTGGACACGGGAGGTGGGGGTGTTTTCACAGGATTGCAAATACAACGCAAACCAATACATTTTACACTTTCAGTAAAGGAAAAACTAACAGCATAACTAAAAATAAAAGCTTATTTATTGACCTTTATTTATTTAGGCAATAAATATATTGCACCTCTAAATTGCATGTTTATTTAGTCATTTGTCTTTTCAAAGAAACACTTTCAGTAAGACATTTTAATGTAACTTGTAAGCAGGCTATAAAAAAGTATGCTTTTTTATATAACATTTTATGATTTCTTTCTAAAAATGGGATTAGCCCATATTGTTTTTCTTGATTGACACTCACACATATGACACTGGCACCGGAGATTAACTATAGTTAACTGTAACAAATGAGTCAAAATTAATTTTTCCAAATCAAAATTTCCCAAACATACATTCAGACCCTAATGAAGGAACTAATCAGCTCTACTCCAGAGCACAAGTCCACCTTTAGGCACAAGAGTTGATTTTATTGATTTATTTCCTATCACTGTGAAGGCTTGTATATTTTAAATGGCAGCATAAAAAAGGCCACTAACAATTTTTAAATAGCGCAGTTTGTGTTAACCTGACTTCCCGAATTAAAATATACCATTACATTACAAGTCCTAGCTGTCTCACTAATTTCTGTCAAAAATGTAATTTGTAATATAATATAAAAATGAGTGTTCTCACCCATATGTTTGTTCTGCTTTTGACATCATGTTTATACATGATTTCTTTATCGTATTTACAATTAGACCATCCATCAACAGTTGATAAGAACATCTATGTTATGTTTAGTATATATAATAACTGAAAGGCATTGTCTTGTGCAACAGAAATACAGAAACAGTTAACTGAGTACTAAGATGCTTGTTTGTTCAAGTGTCAGAATCTACAAATAAAGCTAGATGGTGATACTTGTCTCCTTCCTGATCAGTAAAAACTTTCCCAAACATAATCATACAACCATGCAGGAACATCTTATGTTCCATGATGTTTTCTGTTTGTTGCCCCCCAGTGAAACATGTCCAAGAATTAATTTGTAATTTCCGATATGGTAATTTCCCTTATTTCATGGTTGCATCTTATCATGACAGATGGTGACGTGCACAGACATATTATGGCATGGAATATACATTTCTATTGTAATATATTTATTTGTTATTATTTGTGGTACTAAACAGGGCCATATACTAATCCAGAACTCACCCTCATAGTTCCTGATCTCCAGGTGGTGTGAGGAGTCGTGGGCGTAGTGTTTGAGGATTACAGAAAGGCAGTCGACCTCTCCGTGCTCACAGCACAGGTGCAACGCTGTCTGTCCATTACGGTCGAGAGCGTCAGGATCAGCTCCTGCATTCAACAGAGCTTCCACCAGACCAGGCTGATGGGTGATTACAGCCAAGTGCAATGGTGTCTGAGAGAGAGAGAGAGAGAGAGAGAGTGGGTGGGGGTTTAGATAGAGATTTTACAATAGAGCTATGGGCCATCTATTTTTACACCACCCATAACAACTTCCATGCTATTGCATATCAATATTTCTGCAGTTTATCACAAAAATCTATGTTTGAAAAGATGTACAAGTTTGGATTAGAAGGTTGAGTCATATCCTGGTGTGGATTCCTATAACCATAACTGCTATCCTGGAACTTGACTAACAGGTTAAAGGTCTGTTCCACAGATCTACTGATAATGAGATAAAACTGGGCTGACGCTCCTTTGTAAGCATTCCAAGAGCAACACAAATATTCTTCTAGTTCTTCCAATGTAATTTACCACTCAGATGAAGGAAGTAAATTAAAGCTAATGTTGCTGATATTTCAACTTAATACTGTACAGAAAATGAATACAATAAGCCATGAGCAAGTAATCTAATGTGTGAACTGTATGATTTGTTGCCAGAGAGGAAGACTGAAAGTGAGAGAAATAGGCAGAGGTTTGTGGTTTTAATGATACCCACTAAAGATTTGAATCAGTTAAGTCCTGGTAGCAGGTAGAGTTGGCTCTGGGCTGGCATATGGAAGGAGGGTTGATGGTTTGACGCTGGAGGGAGGGAGGGAGGATGTTCTATTAAGGCACATCTTACTAGACAATAAAGAAAGACTGAAGCTGCAGAAATTCCTCTGGTGTCACAATGCCCGTGGCCCTCCCTTCCTATGAAAATAGCACTCATATTTCCCTGAATCCTGTCTGACTCACTGAACATCACACCCTCACTCATGTGTGTGTGTGCTACAAGACATGTTACCACACACATAACATTTTATGGGTTTTTCTTAGTGCTTACATCAGTTGTATAGCTACAACAGTGAAAATCTTCTTTAGGCAAGCCCTCCCTGCAGAAAAAACATTATAAACCAGCCTAAGATAGCTTGCGGTTTCTAACTGGATTAAGTTAGTCTAGCTGGTCTCCCAACCTGGCCAAGATGGGGCTTAACTGGTTTAGCTAGATGGCCAGTTTGCCAAAACCCCTGTAGAATAAGGAAACAGACCAGCCAGGCCAGGCTGCGAGACCAGCTAAGACCAGAAAACCTGTTTATGCTGGTTTTAGATGGGGCTTTTTTCAGCAGGATTTAAAAAGGAAAATGCTCAAGTGAGGAAATGATGGACTAAACCTGGAATAACTTGCCATTAAACAACCATAAAACCTTTCAAGAGAAACTTTGAGTTCTTGGAAGAGCATGAGGGGAGGAAATAACGAGGAGAAAGGGATAGGAGGAGTCAGAAATTACCAAGCGGAGGGGAGAGAGTAGTGATGAAGGGAAGAGATGGATCAGAAGGAAAATCCCTTTCCTTTCCCCTGCCGTGTGTCTTTACATTCACATTCCTGTGCGTAAACACAGGGGGGAAAAGAAGGAAAAAAGAGGGGAATGTTGGCTGAATAAGGACAAGACTGAGGGTGAAGACTCATGACAGAGATGCATGAAACATGAACACATTCTAGTGAACTGAAACTAAATCCTGCATGATTTATCACTGATGACAGAGCTGCAACAAAAGTCAAAAGACAAGAAAAGATATGACAAATAAACAGTGCAAAGCTATTATGTAATGTATAAATTTCTGCCATGCCAAAATTAATTAGTATTTATTACACCTAAAAGTAAGTTTCTATTAGTGAATAGTAGATAAAGCATTCGGTATCATGAGCTAACAATGAACTATAATCAGTTTGAATGTAGTGTTAGTTTACAATGCATTAATGCTAACTTTTAAAGAATAATGTGTTAAATGTGTAAAAATTAATATTTAACAAGATCAATAAACGCTCTACATGTTTTGTTCATTGTTTCATGTTAACTCTTGTGTTCAATTTATGTAATTGTAAAGAGTTACCAGCATATAAATGACTGACATTATTTAAATGAATGTCAATGGTAGATTTAAATGTATTACTGTCTTACTGTGAAGATTTCGTTTAGTCTCTAAGTTGTAATACAAAAGCAGACACATTTTTCTTAATCAAGATAAAATATATAAATATGTTACAAGTGTGCAGAGAAAGAGAGTGAGAGAGCAAAAGGGAAAGTCCCTTTTAATACCCTGTAAACCTCAACATAAGGTATGTTAAGAAACAATCCAGAGTGTGAGGGGGTCATGTGACTTCTCGGAACGAGGAAACTAAAGTTCATACACATGCCGCTATAATTGTGTTTGCACATACTCATACTAGTATAAAACATACACACTTCTGTAAACTGAATTCACTTGAAGGCCATGCAAACAGAAATATCAGTTGCGGTCTTGCTTGACATGCAAAACCTATCATAAACACAAATTTGCCATGCATCCAGGCACACATACACCCTATAAGATTCTTCTCATCTGCATTTCAAATGTCAGTGCCAGTGCTGGTCATGACAGACATGTGGGAGGAGAATATGTTTTACAAAAGAGGAGAGTGGAACTGCAGGGATGGTGATACAAGTCATTCCTGCACGAACGATTTCTAAAGATACAGATAACGATGTACAGTAGTAATAATGATAGCAGTAGTAACACATTCTTCAGTACTATGCCAGTCAGCTGAGAATCTAACTGCTCTTCTAAAATGTTTTTTTTTTTTTAGCATTATTCTCTTTGTTTTGCTTACTAATATCAAGATTGGTCTTGAAATACCTTGAAACCCAAACAAATGCTGCAAATTGAATGTCACATAAAATCTATCAATCCAAGATTCAAAGCTATGCTAATATGCAGTTCACATTTCGGTGGAAATTAAAATTGAAGACAGGATATAACACAAAAGTTAACCTCAAAAATCTGACAGAAAAAAAATTCAGCCCGCAGCTAAGACATATGTGCAGCTTCTGGTAACTGCCTGATGCCTGTGAATTTACATGCATGTAAGTCTCTTTGTGAAAGAGTGTGTCTGTACATCAAGTGAAACCTAAACATGAATTTGAGGTGATATTTGAGGTCTAGCAAGACATGCAATGGCAGTAATTGAGAATGGTGAGAATGGTGGAAGAATGTATTAACACAACATGAAGAGGACAAGAACAGGATGTGAAAGCCAGGGAACAGTCCGACAGGTCTGTGCACTCACAGTGCCACTGACACATGGGAGCACAAAAGCAGAGGACAGAGGTTGTATGTGTTGCTGCAGCCATGTGGTGAGTGCAAGTTGGCAAGCCAGCAGCTTCATAATCAATTTACAGTGTTTGCCTGTTTGTTTTAAGTTGTGTTTGTTTACACCTTACCTGTTGTAGGTTATTGAAAATGTCTAGGTCTTTGTGGGCCTGCCGATATATTTCAATAAGCCAGACAACCAATTCTCTGTTCTCCTTAACCACAGCAATGTGAAGAGGCCTGCAAATACATGAACATAGACAAAGATGCATAAACACATGAATCGTTCACCGTCACTTTCGTACTTCAAAGCAACATACACATTCCTGTAAACCACATAAAAAATAACAACTGATTCATAAATCCTTCAGGGTGCATCAGTCAGAATATTCTGCCTCAGCCAGGAACAATGTTAGCCTCGGTCACATACACTTTAATAGTATAGAAAAAGATGCAATGAAAATGAATGGTGACTGAGGCTAACATTCTGCCTAACATCTGTTTTTGTGTTCAAAGGAAAGAAGAAAGAATGTCATAGAGGGTTTGGATCAATACAAACAGATTTTTCATTTTTGGGTATACTATAAATCAATTCACAGCATTTGCCTGTTTGTTTGTTTGTGTGTTTTTACACCTTACTTGTCATAGGTTATTGAAAATGTCCAGGTCTTTAAGGGCCTGCCGATATATTTCAATAAGCCAGGTGACTAATGCACCATTCTCCTTCACTACAGCAATGGGATGAGGCCTTTTCCTTTAACTTAACTGTAGGACTCTCTACTTGTGATATTTTTTAAGTACACGTAAATCCACCTATAATTTTTGTCCACCAGTTCATAAACTAGTAACATTACATTTTATAGGGATGCATTGTGATTTCAGGAGGAAGAGAAGCTTAGACCAAATAAATCTAGCTTGAATGAATACGGGTTGGTAAACACCTATAACATAATCAATGGAAAGGAGGAGGCGAGAACCGGCTTTTCAATGTAAATAATAGTTTAATGAGAAACTTAAAAGACAACATAAACACACACATGACGGACATGTCCCCTAACGATCTCTCTCTCCCGCACGACACACTGCAGTCGACCTTTATACCTCGGAGGCTTGATTAGCCTAATACGGGACCGGGTGCGTAGGATCATGACCCGGCCCCGCCCTCCGCCCTGCCACATTCCTCCCTCGTTCTCTCAGGCTGGGGAGCCCCCGGCCTGACGTACACCCCTTTCCCTGGGGAGGGCGCCTTCACGCTGTCTGCCGGCAGGTCATCCCCCATCTACCTGGACGAGGGAGGGGACAAGGGGAGGGAAACAGAAATAATTAAAATGGGGAGTACTTCCTGTAACAGTGTAGTACCCCCCAAAAACTGTAAAATTTAAAAGAGGATACAGGCCAACGCAGAGCGACAGTGAGAGAGAGAGGAGAGAGAGATGAAAAAAATAAAAAATAAAAACTCTAACTCGCCAGTTCTCCGATACGCCGCAGCTTGTTCCTCGGCCACTCCTCCACCCTCTATCGGACAACAGCCGCGCCTCTCCGGGCAGATCCGAGGCAGTCCTCCAGCCCCTGGCAGACGGAACACCCCGCCGCGTTCTCGGGGAACAGAAGGGGTCTCCCCCGCCCCTGGCAGCGGTTCTCTCGCTCCAGGTGGTCGGTTAGGAGCCCCTTCTCCCCTCGCGGTCGGCGGCCATCGTCCTCTTCAGGCGGCTGGGCTCCTCGTCCCCCTGGCAGATGGCCGCGGCTGCTCCGTTGGGGTGGACGGTAGTGGCGAGAACTCTATTACGGCGTATCCCTCCTTCCCGGGCTTCGGCACCAGTGTAACATAATCAATGGAAAGGAGGAGGCGAGAACCGGCTTTTCTATGTAAATAATAGTTTAATGAGAAACTTAAAAGACAACATAAACACACACATGACGGACATGTCTGCTAACGATCTCTCTCTCCCGCACGACACCCTGCAGTCGACCTTTATACCTCGGAGGCTTGATTAGCCTAATACGGACCAGGTGCGTAGGATCACGACCCGGCCCCGCCCTCCGCCCTGCCACAACACCCTTTTTCCTTTTTATGAAAGGAAGGTTCACTGTGTGACCCTTTAGCTGACTGAGTGACTACAGGTTTGTGAATCAATTATTTGTTTGACTCATCTTGTACACAGTGGCTCTAAAAGCAACCTCTAAGTGATGTTGGTGAGTACAGGGAAATGCTTAGCTCCCTATCATCTCACAGAAAACCAGTGTGATGTGAGAGCATTGAAGCTAAAGTTTTGGAACAGGAAGAAAACTTTAACACAGTGTGCAAGAGAGAGAGAGAGAGAGAGAGAGAGAGAGAGAGAGAGAGAGAGGACTCTTCTTGAAAAGTTTTAAGTAATGTTTTTTTTCTCTAAATCTGCTTCCAGTAACAGCTACTTTGGTTTGAAGTCACTTCCTGCCCTCGGGGACAATGGCACCATTCTTTCTGTTTTGAATAATAATTATCATTATATTTACTGTTGCATTAGGGGCTTTCTGTGCTTTTCAGACACCTCTATCAGAACTTCCCATGAAACCCTGAGAAAATTCTGCAAAGAAGAAACCTGCACTGGCTTGAAACACACTTTTATATTTTTATCAAAATGTAGGCCTAAACCTTACAAGGCCTTACAAACCTTACATTTCAATTGTCCAAAAACTTAATTTCCATACATAACATACTGACTGACCATTACTATTCAAAACAATTCTAGAACAATGTGATTAATACTCAATAAGTGCAAAAAGCAGATTTATTAAAATTAATAAAAAACTGACTTTGGACCATAGAAGTAATGTTGAAGTATGGTGAGCATGCAGAAGTCATCAAGATAAAATATCAAATCAAGATCAAATTTATCTGCACAGTTAAACAATAGACAGAACTAGCACTCTTAAGGCTAGTTTATACAATGTAACAAGCCAAAATTATTCTACCAAACTAACTACATCACCCCAGGCTGCAATTATTGTAAGTGCAAGGTTGTTTTAAAAATAGTTTGTTGAGGGTGACATCATCGAAGGTTGTCAACCTATCAGGTGGAAAGCTGTCCCTGTTGTTACCTTGTTTTTACAAAAGCCTTGGAGAGATGGGCTTCAATGGAATCCATTTATTAACCTTAAGATCTCTTTAGCTGGCATGTGTAATTGTAAGTAAAGAATGCAATGTCCAAACCACCTCTTCAACTAGCCAAGTTTTTCTCGGTCAAGAATTTCAGGGATGTGTTCAAACAGGAGAAATTTCACCAAACAAACACCTTAGCAGAACAAAAATGTCAGTGAATTTTTTAGGCAAACTAGAAGAATATAGAACTAAAGCAAGAACTAAAAGTGCTGTTGCGATTGCCCCATGTGGGTTATTCCTTTGTAGCAACGTTTTGGGAAGGCCAAAAATCAACTGACACAAACTGTATATAAGCAGGGCTTCCTATAAAGGGGGAGAAAGGGGACAGCTTTCAGGGGCCCGGCTACTGGAGGGGTGGGGGTTTCTACAATACTTAAATCAAGTCTTGACCAAGCTAAAGGTAACCTAACCACCCAAGATTTATTATAATCACCTGAGCTGTGAATATGGCTTTTTCATTTAAAAAATACATCTATTTTTTATGTCTGTGAACAGTTTGGGCATACAAAATATGTCAGTTTGACATCTGCCTTCCTGAAATATGACTTTCTGTTTGGTTTTGACCTGCCCATTGAAAATGAACTGCCAAGTCACAATTTCTCTGTTCCTTGATTTTGAGTAAGAAAAGCAGAAGAGATTACTAGTAGCTTAATTCAGTATTTATTAGCCTTCTTTCCTGTACGTTAGCTCAATGCCTGTGCACTCCAGGAAATCTTGTGCTTTTTCTGTACTGCAGTCATAACCATGATGTGGCATGGGGGGCTTGGTCATGTGTCAGTCTGCGGGAGAGCGAGAGTGGCAAGGATCGTCACCTGGGTTATGATTACCCTAACACCTGTCTATGATTATAGTGGTGGCAGAGGGAGACCTGAAAAGGCACGCCAGAGCGGGGAGAAAGCACCAGGCACGAGCAAGAGAACCCTAAAGCAATACAAAGATCCTTTTCGTTAAGTTGTCTATAAGCCGTGACATTGTATAGAAATAAAGAGACTGAACTTCACTGTTTGCTGTCTCCTGACTCCTCAATTGCCCATGAACATAAAGCTTTTCACAGTTGTGCCGAAAACTTGGCTTTGGAGGAGTACGCCATTATGGAGTCTTCTTCAAAAACATCGCCAGCATCCAGCAGACTCAACACCAGGCCCTCATAGATGTACGCCTGAAGCAGGAACAGTGATTCCAAGTCCTGCTCCAGGAACAAGCAGAGGATCGGCAGGTGCTCCAGAGTCTGATCGCCAGAGAGGGGACTGGCACTGCAACCTTCCCAGAGCACACCCTACCCGCGCCCCCAATGAAGATGGCCTGGAGGCCTTCCTGGACCTCTTTGAAAAGATGGGGGAGGTCTGGAAGTTACATCCCGACCAGTGGGCAGTCCATCTATGGCCCTTACTCTCTGGGGAGGCGAAGCTGGCGGCACTACAAATTCCTGCCGCCAGCTTCCTTATCAACACCTGAAGAAGGTCATCCAGCAATGGGTCGGATGTAGCCCCGAACGAAGCCATCAGCTCTTCCGGTCTTTGAGTTTCGGGAAGCATTTCCGCCCGTTCGCATTTGCCCAAAAGCTCCAGAATGCTTGCTGGAAATGGTTGCTGGCGGAGGGAACCTGCTGCACCATGGATGCTGTCGACCTGGTTGTACTGGAGCAGTTTTTCGCCCAGCTTCTGTGAGGTATGTCCGAGTGGGTCCAGTGCCACTGCCCGGCGTTGCTGGAGGAGGACATCCAGCTGGCAGAGGACTAAATGGCTGTGTTTCCAGGAGGTAGCGATCCAGTTTTTTTTCTGTGTTCTCTCTCCAACCCCTGTGTCTCATGTTTTATTTATCAAATGTTTCTGTTATTTTAGATGTTAAAGGAATATCAATACAAGTTAAGCTCCTTTTTTTTTTAAAAGGAGGGGCAAGTCAAAATAAATGTTTGTGGTAATCAATATTATGCCACAAATGGTGTCAATTGAGCTTAACTTGTATTGAACCCAGAATATTCCTTTAATTTAACTGTGTATATTTGGTGGATTGAAAACTATTTGCATCAAAAATAAATGACATGCAGAGATGCACAATATGGACAAATCTGTCACATCTGAGTCTCTGAGTAATGCAGCTGTGGTACGATTTGTAATATAGCACACAGAAAAAAACAGATTTGCTTGGGAATTGTTCACATAGCAGTAATTATCTTTACTCTGAAATTCTCTCAATTGTCTTGATTTTCAGTAAATCTGTTGCCTAAAAAGGTCTGCAACTCAAAGAGCCCCTTGAGTATTTTTCACAACATTTGTGGCTGACAAGGGAAAGCCAACATTTCAGACTTTTTGCTTTGGATAAACAGACCCATCATAAACACTTTTCCTTGTCACTTCTCATGTGTATTTCTTAATTCGGTAATCTTTGGTTTTGCTGTCACTTACAGTATACTGCAGGTTAGAATACAGTCTCTCTTACTCTCTCTTTTTTTTCAACATATGAAACTCTCTAGGTTCCTGGAAGTGACTGAGAGTTGTTAGACCACAAACCCAGATAAGGCTTGGGTTGAGACTGACGTAGGAACCTGTACATCATTAGAATGAGATGAAGGGATTTTGGAAGGGCAGTGGCACTTGTGTGGCATCCTGTACAGCCCAGAAACACAAACCCCTAACATACCCTGTGGCACATACCTGCTGCTGCCACTGCAGCAAACAAACTCAGAGATACATGAAATAAACATAACTCCAGCAGAAATTGTTACAGTAATTGCGGATACTATAAAATCCCTGCAACCAAGGTGAGAGTGAAGGTATCTCTGTGTCAAAGCACCCCTTTCTGTGCATTGTCTTCCGAGCTGAAGACAGCCTTCACAATACACTGCACCCAATGATTCTACTCGCCTTTAACAAATGCGCACTGTTACCTTGTCAACAACCGCGTCTCCCACTGAAAGTGTTTAAACGCTGGGCCCCATGGGAATTGTAGGCCGGGCCCCATGGGAGTTGTAGGCCCCTGGGCTTCAGCCCATATATGCCTGTGCAATAATGTGCCCCTGCATATAACATGGGAAAACAAGCTAATGTTGCTTGCATCCTCCAAAAGTCAAAGCAATTGCCTATTAATTTATATAAAAGCATAATTGACCTATAGTGCTATAGAGGTCTTCAGACTTAAAAAGAGGAGTAAAGAGTATGGATATAACAAATAGGGGTGTAGAAATGGCACAGGAATATAATCATATAAAGCAGACAGAAACGAGGGGAGAGAGACTGATAAGCAACAGAGAAAAAGCGGTAAAGGAGGAAGTGAGGAGCGGATGTTTGGGTTTTTGAACCCCATTCATTTTAAACTCACAAAGCAGAGAAAAAAATATGAAAGGGCGCGTGATAGAGAGAAAGACACCTGAGAAAACCGCAGTCACACAACAGACTCGCACTAACACCAGGATTTCCCGAAAGTGAGGGTCTGTTAAGCGTTGAGAAAAAAACAAAGTGAGAGCACGAGATGCCCATTGACGCAAGAGCCAGGAGAGAGTACAGAGAAGGAAGAGGCAGTGTGTGTGTGTGTGTGTGTGTGTGTGTGTGTGTGTGTGTGTGTGTGTGTGTGTGTGTGTGTTATGTCTACATGTTGTTTGTGTAAATGCAGTTGAGAGTTATACTGGTAAACGGTATATTGGCAGATATACAGTACATGCAAAAAGTAGACATGAAGCCAGGAAATATGGATATCAGTTCAGAGAAACATGTAGTTTAAAAAGTCACATCAATTACAAAGCAAATAAAATAACAATAAAACTAAACATTTTATTGTGTATAATTGTGAGATTCATGTGGGTTAAGCTATCCCTAGTAAGTTATGTCAAATAAATGACTAGCTAGTAAAGGTATCCATTGAAATTTCAGTGATTCACATATTACCACAATTCTCCTGAACTGAATCTGGATTATTTGCTTACTAAGCATTACTAAACCTTGCTGACTAAACCTTGATATCAACAGCAGGTGTCATATTTGGAGAAGTTTTGCTCACAAGAGAAGTGATATTTTCATACTGAGTGAAAGGTTTAGGTATTACAGTAATACAGTAAATGTGTTTGTGCTAGTGCCAAGCCCGAGGAAACAAGCATGTGTTCATCTCTGGCAACCCTTGGACCAGCCTTTCTCATCGAAGAATCCCCGAGAACCAGTGGCAGATAAAAGAGTGCAAAGCAGTTTTTCTCACTTACTCTTACTCATACCCAAAAGACAATCTCTCTCTCTCTCTCTCTCTCTCTCTCTCTCTCTCTCTCTTTCTCTCCCAATCTTGTAAAGATCAGCAGAACATGCTGAATCTTTCTCTCTCCCTCCTTTACACAAATCCTTTCCCACTGTGTAGCTGAGAGAAATTATCAGATTCATCAGTAATTAGGAAGTGAAATAGCAGAGAAGAATGTACTGGATAGTGTGGGTATTAAATGGTCTGATCTACTCTTCTTTATTTGATGAAAATCAAATGGGAAATGATGTGTAGAAAATATGCTGTTTCACAATAATCAATGCAATGATTGAACTACAATGTGTTTTGAAATGACTTTGAGACTTCCAAGTGTAAAACACTCACGTGTCACCGTCTTCATCTTGGTGTGTTGCCGCAGCGATATCTGCCAGCAGCCGATCTGTGCTTTCTGGTGGAAGAGGAGGAGGCGAGAGAGTGGGAACTGGCATGGCATTCGGTTTATGTGGACTGGAATACTGCTGAGACCACTGGAAGTATGGATAGCCTACGACTTTAGGGGAAAATAAATATTATCATTCACAAACAAAAACCACCATGCATCCTCCAACCAATAAATCAGCCTCAGTCAACATTTACTTTTATGGTATGGAAGACAGAGGCAATGAAAGTGAATGGTGACTGAGGCTAACATTCTGCCTAACATCTCCTTTTATATTCCATTGAAAAAGTAAATCATATGGGTTTGGAACAACATGAGGGTGGGTAAATGACAGAATTTTTAATTTTGAGTGAACCGTTCCTTTAACTGAAACAATTAATCAAATTTGGAGCATTCTAAAACGCTAAATGTGAAAGACACTTAACGTGGCTTAATGTACTAAGATGATGATACTGGAAGACCAAATTCAGTATAATTCACTAGATTTACAAATTATTATGTAGGTTGTTGTATGTAGGTGAAGTGGCATGCACTCCATTTCAAAGATGTTAATGGGATTTCTAAAAAATATATTTTGGCCCTCTTTAGAATCTGTATAGAAATCCTGCATTGCTTCTGCCTGATGTCATAATAATAATGACACTGACACGTTTTGTATATGCTACTGAACCAGACATCCTGCTGATTAGCTCAACTGTTTCACATTGACTGTGCTCAAAGTCTTTCTAGCAAGTCAGTCAACTGTTGGCCATCTTTGGGACACTCTCGGGAGGCTATTTCCATCTCCAATATACTTGAATGGAGAAAGACCAAAAATGGTTTGTCAAGATTACGATCAAAGAACAGTGCATAAAACAGCAATCAAATCTGACAATACTGAAATCATAAATTGTGATTGTTTAACTCATAGTATGCCAAAAAAACTACATTTTCCTGGATTGTACGGCTAATGCGCATCAGCGGCAGGGCAAGGGGGTGGCCAGGCTTCGATCCATGTTGGCCCCCCTGGCCACTCCCTAGCTCAGCCTCTGATAAGCATTAGCTATGATTCCCCCATTAGCCACCCCACTCGCAATTTCCGTTTTGGTCATTTCTTGTCTTGGGCACAATTTAGTGAGTCTTTCTACACCAGTGGTTCTCAACGGGGGGGGGGGGTTATCAATCATGTTAATCAAATCTATAGATATACGTATATATATCTTCATTATACGTATTGGTATGCATTTGTACAGCGGTTCATCTGATTCTGAAGTCTAGCGACGCATCTGAAGTGTCTGGTTTAGCAGTGTCAAATAGACGGGCAAAGTCTAATAGAAGTGGCCAGTCTCTGCAAATGAATCTCTGCTGTGGTTCGCGGGCTGGACTGACCATGACTGCGCAATCATAATGCAGACGCACGCTCTCCAGCCTACTTTCAAAATGACATGTAGGCTAGTTTGAGAATACCAATTAACGAGGATGGTTGCGCATAGCCAAAGAGTTCACAAAATACACTTTTAAAAAAAGTGGACACCTGCAATTGTTACCTTAAGGAGTCATTTCTACCTGATCTAACCCTGATATATTCAGGTTGATTCAGACATGTTCAATAATATTTTTGATATGAATTAGTTATTTAATACAGCTAATACCAGTTAATACAGTCTGTTCTTTTATTGTAGCCTATGATGAATTAATTTGCAATTTACGTGATTTAGCGACAAATCCAGTTCGTTCTTAAAACACAATGTGAAAGATAACTGAAAAATAACTTGAAACTTACAACACGGTGTAAATGGTGAGGCGAACCGGGAGTAATTAACGCTCGGACTGCCACAAGCTTTGGTCAAAATCTTCGCATCTGTACTTAAATGACCCGCGTCAAACTTAAACACTTTCAGTGGTCCACATCTTTCTTCTTTGATTTCGTTGTGCTGTCCTGCCTGAACATTTCTTAGACCGGTGTGATCCTGGTCAAGCGGGTAAGGACGTTTCCTTATCGGAAGCTTAGAAAAAGAGTCAGTCAATTTTCTTCCAAAGTCCTTCAGATCGACGGTGGACTTCACGTTAGGGGTGTAAGGTCGGGTTTGACCGGGATACTCAAGCGTCCTGTTTCCCCTGACATCCCCGTGGTTTCTTTGAGTCGATTGCGAAATTGACGAAGGTCCGAAACTGTCAGGGGGAGATAATCCTTGTTCACTGCTATGAGCTGATTCCACCTGTCTTTGTGGGGTATGTCTACAACGGGATAGGTCACCCGCGGTCCCTTGTGCGCAGCTCCCACTCTCTCTTTTGTTGGTCAGGTCCAGCGGCACAGTGTGATTACTGCCGCTCATGGTCATTTGTCCTCAGGTTTATAGGCCTTATTTCAGACGAATCCTTTTAACAACATTTTCTCAATCTGATATATCTCGAAACACCCCTGGTTCCCAAGTTGACAGTCATCTCATGTCGCCTGGATGGAACAATATCAATACTTACACATGCTTACTTCAAAATAATTTAGCAACGCTAACTGAAGAATTTTGGATAGTTGTCTTCAGGCTGATATTTTCATGCATAGAGCCCACTATAAAATAAGTAATTTCTAAAGTTACGAAAATCTATCATGTATAGGCTAAGCGAATCCTCGAGCTTGCAATACGGATGCAATACTTTTTCTAATTATGGTAATAATACGAATAATTACATTTTAGGGTAATGACAATATGTCATGTGCAAGCTACATTGTTATCTTCCAAGACAGTATACGGGACTGTGCTGCTTGCTATCTCTGTGACCCGTACTATCAATCTGAACTAGTCTCCCTCTCTCATTTACTCAAATTAGGAAGTAGGGGTTTCCCCTTTGTAGTTACCACCCATTTGAAACGATAAAATGGGCAGGTTTTTTCACTTGTGAGATAGGTCTACTTTGTTTTAAATATTATCCAAATTGAATTTTGGCACTTATTTGTAGGCTACTTATTTCTGCGTTGTTAGAATGCCATCGTATTAGCAGTCTGTTGAACTGGAATATGGAATCGCTGAATAACTGTGTTTATTTGGTTTCGGTTCTAGTTGTTCGAGGAGGTTTTTTGCACATAGGCTACAATAGGCTTCGTCTGGTCACTGAACGCATCTTTCAGCTTTCTGTTAAATCTCCATCGCGACTGAATGTGTCGGGCGTCGACGCGAGCAACAGCCTGTTGAAAAACAGGTGTGTAGTTTTGCTTTCCTTTCAGCAGTTCTAATCTCTATTGTGTGTGTGTGTGTGTGTGTGTGTGTGTGTGTGTGTGTGTGTGTGTGTGTGTGTGTGTGTGTGTGTGTGTTCGCACTGGTGCCTGGTAGGAAGCGGGCTGGATCTCCGGCGGGGATCTCCCTTTGCATGTTGTCGAGAAACCTGCCAGACTCAACCTCTTTCTGTCTTTTTCTTTCTGTCTTCCTGTATTTCACCAAATTCACTGAGGGTCAGCGGATCATTATTGCGACTGATGCAACTGATAAAGAACGGTATACTCCGTTTCTCAAATCTCAAATTCTCAGATTGCAGTGTGACATATGTTAGATTTATGATTCATACTCAATGACAACAAGAAATGACTGACTTTCACATTATCTGGAAAGCACCTCCATAGTTTGATCAGATCAATCTGATATCATTATTAAACAGCAGTTATTATCTAGTTTCAAGGTGGGTTTCAGCACACCAACCCATCTCTACACTGCTTTAAGGGATAGATCAAATATAAATAGCTCCTTAAAATAACAATTGCAGATTGACACTTTTTATAGCAATCTGCAATTGTTATTTTAAGAAGCTATTTCTATTTGAACTATCCCTTAAAGCATTGTTTTGTTGGTGCCACTAAATTAGTCAGGTTGATTCAGTAATGTTGAAAGGATAGTTCACCCAAAAATAAAACATTCTCATCATTTACTCACCCTCAAGCCATCCCAGAGGCGTTTCCAGCATTGAAGGACATCCGGGGCTTAGCCATTAGACCATTTTATTTTCACACTAGCAACCACTTCCCTGTAGAGCAAAGCTGGTGAGAAGGTTTTCTTTGAGTTTTGCTCTAGCTGGGCCTGTTTCTACAGTTCCTAAATCTTCCACTCTAGTACTATCCTCGACTAACTTATCCTCCCTGAATCATCTGTGATGCAAAAGAACAGATACAGCACATAACTTATTGCAAATCAGCTTCAAACAACTAATTCATCAAGTGCTACATATTTCAAATTGTAGACCAATACCATTGAAGAAGAGCAGATCAGTGGGATTGCCCTAATATATATCATGATTCTTGAATTTTCATGTACATTAACATAAAGTCATCACAAAAGAGTTATATTATAGTGAGTAAAGTGAAGTAAACAATTTTGTTTTATATAAATAATTTCTATTTTTTGACATAAATAGTCAAAATGATTTATAAGATCCTAAGTTAAAGCAATACATGAATGACTTTAGTTTAAGTTCATTGACACACCATGGCACCATGTTCATCTGTCAAAATCCTTTCATTAGGATCATTGGGATAAACAATGTTTCACTTTTAACTTTCTCTAAAGTAAAGTGACTGATTCATTGTTACCAGTTTCCATGCCTGATTCTGGCACATCTTTGCTACCCTCGAAGTGTATATTTACTACAAACTAATATCACAAAACAAGTCACACATACATTTTATGCTAATGCTTATTGGTTATCCTTAGAGAAAACTACACCTGATAAACAAGAAAATTATGCTCCGAACGGGACTCAAACCACGGTCTCTGGCGTGAGAGGCTAGAGGCTACAACATGTGATAGCCTACTGTGGGTGAAATCCAGCCAGATGATGATCTTTAGACTTTAAGGACAAAAACAAATGTGAATTCTTACCCACTGACTTCTTTCGGAAATTTTAAAAGCCTCATTTGCTTCATTTCTGCTGTCTTTCCTGCTAACTGCTGTTAACTCGCCACTAAGTTGATGCCAGCTCCTCCTCACCTGCTGCATATTCAACAGAGAGGAAGAAACGGAGTCGCCCATAGGCTACCGACAGCAAAGGAACTTATTCTATAGGCTAGATTCTATTCTATGTCTATTTTTACAGACTGTATGCAGTATGTGCAAAGCCAAAACACAATGAAATAAGGCAACTTATGATTTCAGGGGTTTACATAGGCTATTGCCGGTTTCATACTTGTCTGTCAACTTTTCAAAATACATTCGGGGCTTCAGCCCCGGCAAAATCGGCTGCCGCCGCCTCTGAGCCATCCCAGAAGTGTATGACATACTTTCTTCTACAGAACACAAAAAAGTGTTTTAGAAGACTATCTCTGCTCTGTAGGTCTATAGAACGCAAGTGAATGGCAACTAACCAGAACGTTGAAGCTCCAAAAAGCAGATAAAAGCAACTTAAAAGTAATCCATAACACCAGTAGTTTAAACCATGTCTTCTGAAGCAATATACAGTAATTGGTGTGGGTGAGAAACAGATCAATATTCAAATACTTTTTTACTATAAATTCGCCTCCCTGCCCACTTGGCGATATGCACGAAGAATGAAAATTGCCAAAAACAAGAAGAATGTGAAAGAGAGTAATAGAAAAAAAGGACTTAAAAATGTATCTGTTTCTCACCCACACCTATCATATCCCTTTTGAAGAAATGGATTTAACCACTGGAGTAATTTGGATTAATTTTATGCTGCCTGTATGTGCTTTTTGAACCTTGACCGTTTCAGCAACAATGTACTTGCATTGTAAGAACCTACAGAGCTGTTGTATTCTTAAAAAAAAATCTTTGTCTTCAGCAGAAGAAAGTAAGTGATACACATCTGGGATGCCATGAGGGAGAGTAAATTATAATTTTTGTGTGAGCTATCCCTTTAAGTAATATTTAAGACTTGAATAAAGCCTGTTGAAGCACATGAAGCACATTTATTTAAGTTTCACTGTATTAAAAATTCTTGCTTTTTGATATTTGTAGTCAAGAAACCTTACAGGAAAAAAGCCAGCATTATTACATTGTATTAGATCATGTGTGAACTCAATCTCAGAATTTGAACTCTCATTCAGCTCCCTCTCTTTCTTCTACCTACACCCCTTATTTCCTCCTCACACCAGGTGCCAGAGTTACCTGGGCTAGTTTGGGACTTTCCTTCATCATTTAGATGTATAGGTGCTTGGAACAGCAAACGGAAAAAAAGGGTTTAAAGTACCTAAAACAACTTGAAGAGTTCATGGTAGGACTGCACTTGTCAGTTGGTGACATACAATACCATTCAAATGCTAATTCACAGCCTATTTTAATTCCCATTGGTCAACTGATGATTTACTAGAAGATCTCAGGACCTGCAAATTAACTGGTTGATATGAACTAAAACACAATTTAATATCAGGTTTGCTGCTGTATAATCACATTATGTTGACACTAAACTAAATAATAAAACTTATAGCAAATGTGTACATAGTTGTATAGTGGGGTAACTAACATAATTCAGGGCTAATTGAGACTTTTTCTGAAAGTGTTCTCTTAACAGTTATGTGTAGCTTACAATTAAAAACGTATTAGCCTCAGGAGAAAAAAAGAAGGCTACTTTAATGTGTAAATCCAATGAAATAAAAAATCAAATATAACAAAAATAAAAAAAATCCATATATTCAGAAGCACAACTAAAAAAGTTAATTCAAAGAGAGCTCCAAACATATTTTCAAAATGCAGGTTTTGCATGTTTTCAGCTCTTCAGGTGACAAGGTTGTAAGAAAGTCTCAACTTTAATGAATAAATGTGCAAGACTGTTGTGCTCATTAAAAATATTGCACTCCTATTACTCACAGTGGTGTCAGTTGCCGGTTTCTTATTCTGCCAAATTTTCTGTATTTTTGTCTATGTTTTTTGTCTTTGAATTTTTGACCCTTAACAGTGTATTGTTAAAGTGTGTAATGTGTATTGTTAAGCTGTCAATGCCAAATAATATCCTTCTGGAGAAACAAGAAAATGTTTTGAGTCTTCCATGCAGAAGATTCAACTGTTTAATTAAAGAAGGGCCCAGACCTGCTGTCTGGAATTAGTTACTGAAATCAAAAATATAATTTGCCACCATATTTGGTCATTTGTTAAATCTGGTAGAGTAGGCTACTATATGTAAAAAGTATGACATTTTTTAAATTTCATGGCAACAATTTGAGGGAAATAATAAAAACTCTCCTGTAAACTCTCCTGTAAAATGTTTCATTGATTTGGGCCCTTATTAAATTTACCACTTCAATTTATTCATGCAAGTGTTTGTTGAAAACTTTGAACCTTACAATTTATATTTCCTTTCTGTAATAGGCGCTAATAGGTGCTACAGGACTAGCATGGGAGCAGCCGCGCCTTTTCTCTTACTATGTCTCTCACATAGGACTTGAAGTGACTGGGGCTGTCTTAATGCTATGAAATGCGTCGGGGAAGGCAGTCTTTCCCGGTCCTATTCTTTCAGGGGGAAAAGAATATGAGACCGACTCAACCGGACATGGCCTGGGTGTAAGCTAAGGAAATAGCATCAACGACCCAGTGAGCTAACCTCTGTTTGGAGATCGCGTTCACTTTCTGCCGTCCGTTGAAGCAGACAAAGAGCTGCTCAGAACATCTAAAGCCCTGCGTCCAAATAGATACGCAAAGCACGTATCGGACACAGCAACGAAAGGGCTGGGTCTGCCTCCTGCCAGGGCAGCGCTTGCAGGTTCACGAGCTGGTCCCTGAAGGGGGTCGAAGGAACCCTGGGCACGTAGCCCGGTCGTGGCCTCAGGATAACGTGAGAATGTGCCGGACCGAACTCCAGGCAGATGTCGCTGACAGAGAACGCTTGCAGGTCCCCAACCCTCTTGATGGAGGCTAACACGATCAAGAGGGCCATCTTCAGGGAGAGGGCCTTGAGCTCAACTAAATCAAGTGGCTCGAAGGGGGTCTCTGAAGGACCGAGAGGACCACTGAGAGATCCCAGGAGGGGAATAGGATAGACCGGGGAGGGTTCAGTCTCTGGGCGCCTTTCAGGAACCTGATAATCAAGTTGTACTTACCTAGGGACTTGCCATCTACTGCGTCGTGGTGGGCTGTGATAGCAGCTACATACACCTTCAAGGTGGAGGGGACAGCCTCCCCTCCAACCTCTCCTGCAGGAATGGAAGAACTGAGCGGCGCCAGGAGCCAAAGTACCAGTCGTCAAGCCACAAAGGCTGTGGGGAGGACGGAGGGTTCCAGTCCAAGCCCACGCTCACAGCAGCCCGGGCAAGCATGTCGGCCATCTGCGCGTCCTCCTCGGACTGGGCATGCTGGCCCGAAGGTGGCAGCCCAGTAGAGTCTTCTGTGTCAGATGCCTGGATGCTCTCCGATGCAGCGGGGATGTCATCATCCAAGTCCAGGGGCTCAAGGGAGAATGCAGGCTGGCTGTGAGGCGAGCTGCACTCATCCCGAGCTTGGACGGAAGCGAGCGAGCGTGTCGGGGGGCGGGTGGTTCGTGGGGATTTACCCGGCTCAACCGAGCCAGTCGTTATCCCTATTTCACCTTCATCGCCAGCCGGGTCATCCTCAATCCCGTGGGAAGAAGGAGCGAAGAGGGGTGCAGCCACCTTGAGGAAGGAGAGCCGCGACTACAATGCTGCCATGGTCATGTTCTCGCAATGAGTACATGAGCCATCCACGAACGCCGCCTCAGTGTGATTGCTGCCCAGGCACACGAGGCAGCGTCTGTGGCCGTCGGTCTTGGAGAGAAATCGACCACATCCAGGAACAACACAGGGGTGGAAGGGCATCTTGAGAAAGATGCGTCCTGAAAAGGATGTTCAACGCCGCTGTGTATTGCTCTTTTGTGAGTGGAAAACTCAAACTCTTTTAGAGAAATCAAAACTCTTTTAGGAGGAGAACACTTTTTTAACAGTGAAAAGCGCTGTCGAAGCACCCTGGGGCATAGACTGCACAGCGCGTAGAGAGAGAGAATGTCAGCTGGAAACATGCCATAGATCCAACAGTAATGGTTCTCGCTGACAGAGGTGAGTGAAACAGTGGTGAACTTCAGCTTGCTGTTGCACAACAGAAAAATTCTGACTGGCACTCGCTGCCCCGCTTCCCTTTATACCCGTATGTCCGGGGCAGGGTATGCAAATTCTGTCAACTTGACATTGGCCTTTTCTCAGGTTCAGAGGTATGTTTGGCATCCCAGACCCCTTGTGTCACTTCATTCGACACAACGTCGAGTGAGTGACAGAAGGGGAACATCAGTTACACGTGGGTTCAGTCAGTAGACTGAGAACCTCTTGCACAATAACGTGATAAACAAATTAGGGTCACAAATATGGCTGGGGTAAGGGGTGTAGCTGGTCAGCCTGTCTCAGATAGTGAAATGCTGTGAAGGAGAGACCTCTGCTGATGAGAGACTATTATGAGAGAATATTATTATATAGTATTATTATTTGTCTTGTCAAGATCTGTTTTGTGTATTAATGCTTTGGCAATATAGTATGTAAACACAACCATGCCAATAAAGTACATTAAATTGAAATTGAATTGAATATTCACACTTTTTAACTATTCAATCTAAGTGACGATTTTGTAAGTGTGAGTGATTTATAAGATGCAACTGTGCAGTTTAAAGTAGCTTGTAGATTGCATTTTGTGTTTGACAAGATAAAGAGTGTGGCATGCCAATCACCAATCACCAAATTTTACAACTTCGAAAAAATTATTCTGGATTTATATATGGATTATTGAGCATTCAGGAAACATTCGCCAAAGAAGCAAAAATTAAATAAAATGAATGCTCAAATAAGTTTTTACCCATATATATACAAATAAATAAACCAATACAAAAAATAAATAGCGCCAAAGGGAATATTTCCACTGGTCGTTTTCAGAGAAACAGATGCTATATCGTTATTTCTCCATTAGAGGGCAAAAGAGCCCAATTTGTGTAAAAAGTGAGTAAATCCCAATATAACATATTGTCAGTGAACGCTGGTTGTTATTAAGAGACTGATATCAGAGTCCATTACTTGGTTTTTGTTTGTATCTGTCTGAACGGGGTTAGTCTTTGATTTGCGTAGTGGTAATGGTTCAGTTTTTGTTTTTATCATTAGTTATTTTTGCTTTAGTTTATAGGCATTAATTATACCTTACAATATTTACTATATGAATTGGAATACACGGAATTCAAATGGGTAAATACACATCAACTCGTGAATAGACATGCCAATATTGTAAAGCTTAGTGTTAAATGTATATTTTATGTATTAGTCTAATATAGCCTAATTATTAGCCCAACTCTACAACAGTCACAGCACAGAACCTCTCTCCCTCCTTCTTGTCTCTTGTTGTTCTGACATGGCCTGTCCAATACCCCAGATGTCAAACAGTGTCCCAACTGCACACAACCCATGCTGCAAGGCTCTCACACAAAGAAAACAAACCTGTTTGTCTGCCTTTATCTACCCGGAAACTGATCAGATAAAGAGAGAGAGGGAGAAAGTGAGGTGAATGAGTTCCTGTCTTTAACCAACGTAGTGCGTGCCTCTTCAAAATTGAGGACTAATCATTTACATACAGATACAGTCAGACAGAATGATAGAAGCCATCTGGATGGGAGAGATCATGGCTGAGGAAGAGTACTAAATGTCAATGTGAATGGGTGGAGTGACGGTGAGACCGGGAGGCTGGTTGAACTGAGAGCTGAACTTGGGTATTTCAAGTATTTTTAAACATTCTGTCACGTGTCAGTCATTGCCCTTCAGAAAGGCAACAGATTTTTATGACAAGAACATTGGACTTTTTTTTCTTTTGAGCAATAACCTGTTTTTGAGGACATCTGAAACCAACCCAAATCATTTTTGGTAAGGGGTTGCACATTTGCTTGGTAAGCGTGCTATTCTTTTCTTGTTCCGCGTGTGAAAACATAGGTCAGTGGCAATGATGACAAAAGTTTCTCGGGGACCTACTCATGGATAACATACACATTTTGTGTTGGTAAGATGATTGATCACTTTGAAAAAAGACTTGTTTAAAGTACTTTTTATCATCATCCATGATAAAAGGTCAAAGAGTTACCAGGGAAGTGGTTTTAGATAAATCACACAACCTAAATATAGATCTCTCTTCTGAGAATAATGGAGATGCAAAGGAACCAATTGTTATTGTGTCTGACTGTTTGACAAGCTAGCCTTTGAGACTTTCATCTTTTCATGTCATTTCTAATTAAAACTAGGTGACTAGGTGATCACCATAAATGTGTACATACATACACACAGAGGACATCTACATCACCCACACTTTAATTGTGTGAAGGAAGTGAGTAATGTCAACACTATCTTAGTCGACTGTTAATTCAGACTCTTCAGGCTGGCTAGCACTCCACGTGTGGCTCACTAGATGCTTGAGGTCAGTCTTTGCACTTAGCGCTTCTATTTGAGCATCTATAATGGCAACGGCAAGAAGTTCGGGGACCGGTTCCCCCACCAGCGCTGACCGTAAACTTCTGGATAAAGTTCTTAAGAGACTGGACAAACTGCATAAACTGTGCACTGACCCAAGGCTGGGTCTAAAAAATAGCCCACCATACCTTCCTGAGCTATTGTCAGAGACTGCAATCCACCTATCAGAAGTATGGGCGCCCTACAGGGGAACCATGATGGCTGTGCCACGAGGGGACGAGGGAGAGTATCTTAGGATCCATATCCGACACTTGTTGAACAAGATAGACAGAGCTGTACTACTCTTCAAGGAGGGCAGGGAAAAGATGTTTGAAGAAACATCAAGCTGCAGGTAAGACAAACCCATGAATTTGGAAGGTCAGTTTTAGTCTGGTCAAAGTTGTGTACAGTATATGCATTCTTCTTTAGAAGATTCAAAATTCGAAAATCTCAAAGACGGGTCAAAACATCTATCGTTGAAAATCTTTAGTATAGCATGAAAATTCCTTTATAATGTGAATACATTTCATTGGTGATATTATACTGTATGTAATCTACTTTGCAATCCTACAAGCAAACAGGTTCTACAACATGTCTGTAATGATCTTCATTCATCCAGATCATTGTAAAATGCCAGGTAGAGACAGGCTAAGTTAAATCATTAGTTAAAGATACAATGTGGAAAACACTTGTTAATTTAAATTGGGGTTAAGTACAGAGATTTATTATAAAATAATTACAAACACTAATAGCCAGTACAATGTGTAATTTTGAATTTCTCAAAATAGATTTAAGATCATTAAGAGTCCACCAAACACTTTTAACTATACTGTTGGGACAATGTTGATACATGCAAAGATTTTCAATTAACATTGAATCTTCTTTAATGCTGGGCTTTAAATCGCCCTTTCCCTACAGATAAAAGTATATCTCATATTGAACCTATGGGTGTTTTTAGTCTATTCTCAAGTTAAACACACTGTGAGGCTGAGGTGGAAACACAAAACGAGTTTTAATTCAGACATCAGTTAAAATTTATTTGCAAAACATCTTGTCTGTCCACCAAATGTACCTCTAAACAGAAGCAAGTGGCTTTAGCAAGAAAGTGTGTGGCAATATATTGATAATATAAATGAATAGGTATCTATTTAAATATAATAAATGGATAAAGGTAGCCTTAAGCATATAACGGGACGGCAATATTCAATGTCTGGAAAATTCGCATCAGTTTTACATAGAAAAGTTCCAAATCAAGTAACTACCACCTTACCAACAACCTAACTGCAAACAAATTGGCTTACTTTAAATCTCAATAAACGGCTATTTTTTCAAAGAAATGGCTATTTAGTCCTCATTGTGAGTTCACTGGTCTGCCGTGACTACTAATGATCAGTGTGTGTAAAGTGTGCCATTATCGTGGAAATGGGGGAAACTTCCCCCTAGCAATGGAAGCCAGCATCTTAATTTTATGTTTCCAGCATAGCAGTGGACACCAAAAGCAGGTCTTTTCAGTCCGGGATTACTTGGTGACATATGTGAAATAAAATATAACCAAAGAAAAAGCACTTTTTAACAGAGGTGTAAAGTAATTGATTGAGCATTATCTTTGGGGGGATTTGCACTTTACACAAGTGTAATTTAAACAGAATACTTTTACTTAATTTTACATTTTACTCCCTACAATTTTATTAAAACTTGAAAAGTACTCACTACATTTTTCCAGATCATTTTCTTTCATCTTACTGGACTGAAGCCGCCTTTTCACTGCATCCGACAAACGACAGACCAGAGGTCAGTCATTTCAAATGAAGTGTCACACAGCGGCTATGTGGAGTTCTGACCATATGCAAAGGCAGAATTTCGGATCTGAGTGTTGGATACATTGAAATATTTGTGCGACTTGACCACCCAACAGAATGTGATGTATTCATTCAAAACTATGAGCAGGAAGTGTGAAACACTGACGGTTTTAATCATACACTTTATTCTATGCCTGCTACTTCTACAGATTGCACAGTTTTGAAATAAATAATTATCATTCACGTTGCAAAAATATATATAAAATAGGGGTGCAACGGATCACTCATCTCACGATTCGGTTCACAATACTGATCTCATGGTTCGATTAATTTCTTTAAACTAAGCCTGAATCAAGAAAATTTAAGATTGGAATTTTTATTATTATTATTTTATAGACAAATGCAAAAGAGTTTGTTTCCTTAAAAATGTAGCTAAAAGTATTGTTCTTAAAAGTGTTAAATGAGCCATCAGAGATGTACTTTTTTTAGTATTTAAGTTACATTTAAAGTAAATACTTTTTTACTTTCACTAAAGTATATTTTTAGCTAGATACTTGGATTTTAATTGAGTAATTTCTCAAATGTATCCTCAAGGGTACTTAGTTGAGTGGTGTCCCAACCTAATAAATATATTTTAATAATAAACCAATGATCTGTGAATTGCTTTCCAGCTGATCAGAAGTTTATTAAAATTTTCTCAATGCATGCACCTCACAACTGGACATTAAGCATTACGAAACGTAATTGTCATTAAGCAGTTGCAGTATGACTGCGTGCATACTTTAAATACACACACATGTTGCCCTCATTTATATATGTTTATTGTATTTCATAAAGAGTATATATACAGTAGTTCATACCAAATTCCTCAAAAAGTTTACTTTAAATAGTATATCTCTCTGTTTGTAACTAATTAAATCAGGGTGTACTGTATATTCTTTGGCTAATTCATTTAATTCACCCACTAGAAGAGAAAACCAAATCACCACACAAATCTAATACAGTACATGTGGGTAAACTATGCTCATTTCAACTGATTTGTGACTACAAGGCATTTCAAAATAGTTAGTGGACAGGACAGTGCACGTGTGGTAGAACATTTACGAATGCAGTCAGGCTTGCAGAAGAAGTGTGATTTCTTCTAACAACACAGATAAAAGGTAGAAAAATAGAAAAAAGGAGGGGTTTGTGGCATGTAACAGAAATGGCCTACAGAGAGAGTGAGAAAAAAGATCATAAGTGATTGTCAAAGTGGAAAGATTCAGTTGCAAACACGCCACACAGTTGGTCAGTTTAGCACTTAGAGAAATTACGCTTCTCAACACACTAACTCAAAATAACCACAACAGAACAAGTACAACAGTTCAAGCAGTGCAAGTCTTAAAACATCTTACTACATCATTCTGATCAAATTGATACTCTGAAACATTACAGTATACAGTATATTACATATGCCTTTAGATTTTGAACTTCTCTGTTTTCATTTCTGTTAATTGGTTTTGTGCTTTGCTATACTTTCAACACTGTATTTTCACACAGTAACCACAAGTATTTAGTGTCACGTTCACTGTTGTGTTTTGGTTTTGTACTGTTATTTTGAAGTTTAGTTTAGTTACTGTTTTGGTTTTTTGTAGTTTCTTTTATTCTGTCATGTTCACTGTTGTCTTTTGTTTTGTGCTGTCATTTTGAAGTTTAGTTTAGTTCCTGTTTCCTGTTTGGTCTTTGTAGTCCTCTGTAGATTCTTTTTATGATTGGTGTTCCCCTGATTGCTTCTCCTTCCCTGATTGTTTCCCCCAGGTGTCCCTCATTCCCTTGTTTGTTCCTCTTGTATTTAAACCCTGGTTCTTTGTTCAGTCCATGTTGATCGTTGTTTGAAAGTTGATGTTTGTTCATGTTCGCTGCTCCTGTATCTTGTTCGTTCGAGGTCTCCCCGTGTTTTAGTTTCCTTTTCCCATTGTGGACCTTTTATTTTTCTCGTGTTTGTACAGTTATTATTTGTTCATTAATAAAGCCGCGATTGTATCCACACCTCCCGTCTGCCTTCTCCTCCTTCCACACAAGCGTTACAGAACGATCGAACCAAGAAATGGATCCAGCGGTCCAGCAGGCCAACTACCAGCTGCTTTGTTTGAAGCAGGGGGACCAACTGGTAGAAGACCACGTCCGGGACTTCCTTTAGCTGGCAAACATCTCCGACTTCCTGGACTCGGCCTTGGTGGTCTTCTTCTGGGGTAACCTGAACCCCTCGCTGAAGGAGCGGTTGCCACTGGCATCGCGCGGCTGGACACTGCAGGAGATCATGGAAGAGACTTTGCTGGTCAGCGACTCGCCACTCACTGTGGGTGTGGCAGAGGACCCTACCTCACCTCCCGCAGTGGTGACCTTCCACGCGCCCATGGTTCTTCCCATCACGCCTGCCCCACCTGTCAGCGAGCAAACCCTCGCACCAGTCGTTTCCCATGAACCTGCATGGTCCACTTCGTTTGCCCGGAGGAGGAAGAGAAGACGGGCTTCCGCCTCCCGGCCCACGCCTTTCACTGTGAGCGAGCCTGCGCCCTCGTCAGCCACGGTGAGCGAGCCTGCGCCCTCGTCAGCCACGGTGAGCGAGCCTGCGCCCTCGTCAGCCACGGTGAGCGAGCCTGCGCCCACGTCAGCCACTGTGAGCGAGCCTGCGCCCACGTCAGCCACGGTCAGCGAGCCAGAGCCCGCGTCACCCACGGTCAACCAGCCAGAGCCATTAGCCCCCGATGTCAGTGGGCCGGCGCCAGTAGCCTCGACCGTCCCTGAGCCAGCGCCAGTAGCCTTGACCGTCCCTGAGCCAGCGCCAGTAGCCTTGACCGTCCCTGAGCCAGCGCCAGTAGCCTCGACCGTCCCTGAGCCAGCGCCAGTGGTCATGCCCGTCCAAGAGTCAGCGCCTCTCGAGCCTCCCAGGGCTCTGCCTCAAGTCTCTCGAGTCTTCCAGGGCTCCTCCTCCCGAGCCTCCCAGGGCTCCGCCTCAAGTCCCTCGAGTCTTTCAGGGCTCCTCCTCCCGAGCCTCCCAGGGCTCCGCCTCTCAAGTCTCCCGAGCCTCCCACGGCTCCGCCTCCCGAGCCTCCTACGGCTCCGCCTCCCAAGCGTCCTACGGCTCTTCTCCCAGAAACTCCCGAACCTCCTACGGCTCCGCCTCCCGAGCCTCCTACGGCTCTTCACCCAGAGATTCCAGAGCCTCCTACGGCTCCGCCTCCCGAGCCTCTTACAGCTCTGCTCCCAGAGACTCTAAAGCCTCCTATGGCACTGCCTTCCTCGGCTCCGCCCCCAGAGCCTTCCAGGCCTCCGCCTCTGGAGCCTCCTGCGGCGCCACCTCCATCGGCTCCGCCTCCAGAGCCTTCCAGGCCTCCACCTCTAGAGCCTCCTACGGCGCCACCTTCCTCGGCTCCGCCTCCTGAGCCTTCCTCAGCTCCGCCTCCTAAGCCTTCCTCGGCTTCGCCTCCCTTTGCTCTGCCTCTTGAGCCTCTAACGGCTCCGCCCCCTGAGCCTCCAGAGTTTTCCATGGTTCAGCCTCCCTCGGCTCTGCCTCCTGAGCCTCCCTCTGCTCTGCCTCCTGAGCCTCCCTCAGTTCTGCCTCCTGAGTCTCTCTTGGCTCTGCCCCCTGAGCCTCCCACAGCTCTGCCAACCATGGCTCCGCCTCCTGAGCCTCCCTCGGCTCCGCCTTCCGTGCCTTCACCGCCTACGCCTACGCCTTCTGCGGCGCCTCCACCCAAGTCTTCGACTGCTCTGCCTCAGAAGTCCTCCTTGGCTCTGCCAACTTCCCCAGTGGCCACTCCTCCTCCCAGGCCCCCTAAACCGGTCCTTACCTGGTGGCCACCTCCCTGGCCTCCTAAACCTGTCCCTACCCGATGGATGCCCCCCAGGCCACCTGACCCTGGCCCTACCTCACACCCCCATAGACTGCCTGCCCGCCTTTTCGGCCTCCCTGGTCTGCCTGCCTGCCCCCTGTGCCCCCGTGGACTGCCTAATTGGCCCCTGTGCCCCTATGGACTGCCTGATTGCCCCTTACGCCCCCATGGACTGCCTAATTGCCCCTTGTGCCCCCTTTTGTCTGTCTGTTTTCCCCCTTTTCTAGCCCCTCTCTCCTTAATTTTTTCTATTTTCTTGTTTCTTAGGACCATCTGGAATCAGGTCCTTTTGAGGGGGGGATTCTGTCACGTTCACTGTTGTCTTTTGGTTTTGTACTGTTATTTTGAAGTTTAGTTTAGTTCCTGTTTCCTGTTTGGTCTTTGTAGTCCTCTGTAGTTTCTTTTTATGATTGGTGTTCCCCTGATTGCTTCTTCCCTGATTGTTTCCCCCAGGTGTCCCTCATTCCCTTGTTTGTTCCTCTTGTATTTAAACCCTGGTTCTTTGTTCAGTCCATGTCGATCGTTGTTTGAAAGTTGATGTTTGTTCATGTTCGCTGCTCCTGTATCTTGTTCGTTCGAGGTCTCCCCGTGTTTTAGTTTCCTTTTCCCATTGTGGACCTTTTTTATTTTTCCCGTGTTTGTACAGTTATTATTTGTTCATTAATAAAGCTGCGATTGTATCCACACCTCCCGTCTGCCTTCTCCTCCCACACAAGCGTTACATTTAGACACGTTTGGACACTTAAAAATGTATACATTTCATTGCATATATAACACAAAACAAAACCAAGTGACATCTGCAAACAAATGATGCTGGAATTCTATTTTCTTCACTTTTTTTCTTTTTCTTTTTCTTAATCTTATTTTTATTTTTACTTTTAACTAAATAGTCTCAAATGAATAATTCACCCAAAAATGAAAATTCTCTCATCATTTACTCATCCTCATGCCATCCCAGATGTGTATGAATATCTGTCTTCAGCAGAACACCAACAAAGATTTTTGGAAGAATATTTCAGATCTGTAAGTCCATAATGTTTTGTAAAAATGGTTACATGTGCTTTTTTGGAGATTAAAAAAATTCACACCCATTCACTTGCATTGTATGAACCTACAGAGCTGTGAAGTTCTTCTAAAAATCTTCATTTGTGTTCTTCTAAAAATCTTCAATAAAGTCACATCACACACATCTGGTATGTCATGAGAGTGAGTAAATTATGAGAGAATTTTCATTTTTGGGTGAACTATCACTTTAAAGGGCACTGCTGCGGGAGGGGATGCCACTTGAAAGCTGAAAGCTTACAAAAATTAGAAAATGAATCTTTCCTCGAAAGGGCCCTTCCACAAGATGAAGGTTACATTCACTACATACACCCACTTCAATGTCTCTGCACTTCGGTGTGAGTAGGGTATAGGGAGAATCACTTGCGATTAGAATCCACCCCTGATCTGCTGTAGCACATGCTGTTAAAGGCACCTTTACTTAATTTTCTTTAACAGACCCTTGATTTACAAACAAATCTCATAATGACACATTAATTACTGTTATAGTGAGATTATTACGAGATTTTCATATATATATATATATATATATATATATATATATATTTTTTTTTTTAATTTCTTCCTTTTTCTGGATGACCAGAAGTGCACCTCGCACCCTTGCTGCCCCCTTCTGTGAACGTCAATGGAACTGACAAAATAATAACTCCCTTTTCACTGTACATTTTGCCATTGCAGTCTTTAAGAACCATCTTGATTTCAAGCTTGAATAAACTTCCTAGTGCTTGACGCATGCAAAGAGTGATAGATAGCGCTATAGGAAGTGCTAATATTTGTCATTAATATTCAATATTCAATATTCAAGCTTGAATTCATGATCACCAAGCAGATTTTTGATGTCAAGATTTATAGGTAAAATTGTATTTTGGTCTGTTTGCAACCAAAACCAATTGGTTCGCTTCAGAGGACATGGATTAAACCACTGGAGTCTTATAGATTACTTATATGCTGTCTTTACATGCTTTTTGGAGCTTCAAAGATTTGGTCACTATTCACTTGCATTGGATGGACCTACAGAGCTGAGATATTATTCTAAAAATCTTTGTTCATGTTCTGCAGAAGAAAGAAAGTGATCCACATCTGGCATGAAGTGAGGGTGAATAAATGATTGAGGACTTTCCATTTTGGGGGAAATATTCTTTTAAGGTCATTTTTAATGGATGTATTAAAATCGCACAAGTGCTTTAGCAGACTAACCACAGGTGTATTTCATCACATATTTGGACATGTTCCACTAACGTCTGACATCCATAAACTTTCCAAATACTTTTTGTCTTAATAAATGATAATTGGTTTGATATTTGATTATATAAAGCAAAGACATTCATGCATTTTGTCACAACTGTGGCTGAAGTGTCAAAATACCATTTGGGGCCCACTATACATATCATTATTTTCTCTTAATTTGGAAGAGCATCTCTCTTATAATGAGATTTGTTGGTGCAAAGTCTATAACAGATGAGAGGTGCTGTTTTGTGCCATGCTGTAGAGGATGCTGATGTTACCATAGCAGTTTTGGTCAATAACTAATGGAAAATGTATTTCAACCCAACCACAATGACTAAGGACAGGAAGCATGAAAGTGTGACTTCCTGTCTCTAGTAGTTAGATAGTATTGTTCTTTTTTTCATGCTTGTATTTTGGCAAGTGTAAGAATATATTGTGTATACACAATAAAACATGATTATAAAGGAAATCACATATCCAGAAAAAATGAAGTACTGCATGTGCATATATACAAAAATCAGCAAATAAGCACCACAGTGCTCCTGTACATTTGCCCTCTCTTTATCCAAACAGAAATGCAGACAATGTTTGTTTAATATTTGTGCTCATGAAACCTTTTTGTTCATATTTATATAAAAAATCTTACATTTTAGTTTGCTCTGTTTTTCAGGAGAAATCTTACAAAGATGTCACTTCTGTTCAGCCACATGCTGTATGAGCTGCAAACTATGTTTCCTGGGGGACACTTTCAGGGCGATACCTATATGGTTACAAAGACAGAGGCCAAAGATTTCTGGAGGAAAGCCTTTGGACACAAGTATGAAAGAAAAAAAAATTTAAATATAACTTAGTGTTTAGAATTATTAATTATAATTCTCTCTCTCTCTCTCTCTCTCTCTCTCTCTCTCTCTCTCTCTCTTTCTTTCGCTCTCTCTCTCTCTCTCTCTCAGGTGTATAGTGCAGTGGAACATTTTTAAGCAGCAGTTGAGGAGGGTTCATTACTTTGAAGAGGGAATGGAGGCTATGGCTTTGAAGTCCACAATTGATCTCACTTGTAACAATCACATATCCATATTTGAGTTTGATATTTTCACAAGGCTTTTTCAGGTATACTTAGTATATATAATATGCTTTGGTTGCTCACGTGAGAAATGCTACTTAAGTTTGCAATTTCTTTCCTTTTCCATATTATGATCACTCAAAAAATAACACAACATAATTTTCCTCCTTTAGCCCTGGTCAACTTTGTTACGGAATTGGAATCAGCTAGCAGTAACTCACCCTGGATACATGGCGTTTCTCACCTACGACCAGGTGAGGGTCCGACTAGAGCACTACAGACATCGTCCTGGCAGGTAAGACCCCCAGTGTAATGTGTAATGTGTGTGTTCATGTATTTCATGTCTTTTATTTTGAAAAGTTTAGTTCTTGTTCATGTCATGTGCTCCCTTGTCATGTGATTTCATGTTTCCCTCCATGTTCATGTGTCTTGTTTTCATTGGTTAATTGTCTTATCAGTTCTAGTTTGTCATTGGTTTAAAGTTATTAGTCTTTTTATCTTGTTTATAGTTCTGTCTGTTTATTGGTTTTCTTGTTATTTGTTTTACCCAATGTCTGTGCATTTAAGCCCTCATGTTTGCCATTGTCTCTTGCCAAGTATTGTGAATGTAACTTTGTTGTTTTGTTCATGCCATGTCAAGTCAAGTCAAGTCAAGTCTAGTCTAGTCTTTATGTCAAGTTTATGTCAAGTCCAGTTTTAGTTCAAGTCAAGTTCATGTTTATGTTTAGTTCACATTTATAGTTAGGGTTTTTGGATTTCATGTTTTGTTTAATAAACTGCACTTGGGTTCATCACTCCATCTTCATCATTGCCATTGCCACCAGCATCAACGTTACACCCAGCAGAGAATTGTCAAGCCACAATGAGATGCGGGGTCTGCAAAAATAAATACTGTAATTATTGAGAGTCCAGAGGTTAAATCTGGGCAATCTAGAGAAGGTTTAAGGCCATCTTAAAATTAATTCAGACACAGGGTTGGAGACATTGAATTTAACCACTATAGTTAATATACCTCAATTCTACTGAAATTATTTATAGTAAAGTCTTGAACTTTAGACTTATGGTTTAACTCTAAATGGTTGTTTGTGTGTCCACAGCTACATTTTCCGCCTCAGTTGCACACAAATGGGTCAGTGGGCAATTGGTCACGTGGCCAATGATGGCAGCATTGTGCAAACTATTCCCCAGAATAGACCTTTCTGCCAAGCACTCATTCAAGGTTTCATGGAGGGCTGGTGAGTTCACAACTTTTAACTTTTTAAATTATCTAGAGCAGTAAAAACAGTGGCCCCAAAAAGTGTTTTAACATTTAAGCCTCACTTACAAATGCATTATTATCTTGGCTTCATATTATAAAATATCAAACCATGGTGGCATTTACTTTGAATGAATGTTAGTACCAGCATATGTTTCAAGCAAAACATTTAATAAAAGATGTATTTAGGCTTTAAATGGTTTTAAATTATGAAATGGTAAATGTTCTGTTCGAAACTAAAATAAAAATAATAATTATTTAGACCCTTTTTTTATTTGGACACTTTCTTGTTGTCAAATGTTAGAGGAATATGTCCAAAGTTAATGTGATGAACTACACCTGTGGTTGCTCTGCTAGAACACCTTTGTCAACCTGCGAGTAACTGACCAAAAAAAACCTTTAGACCGTTTTGCTAAAAGTCCATCCATCCATTTTCTCCCACTCATTGGTTGTGGGGAGCAGACTGAGCAGGAGGGATACCCAGACCTCCCTCTCTTCAGCCACTTCAGCCAGCTCTCCTGGGAGGATACAGAGAAGTTCCCAGGTCAGCCTAGTGATATAATCTCTCCAGCTTGTCCTAGGATTGCCAAGCTGTGTGTGGAAGTAAGCCCGACTGTATCTAGCCGGTATTTCGCCATCTCCCACACCAGCTTGGGATTCTTTCCCACCAGTGAGGTTACATTCCATGTTCCAAGAGCCAGCTTCAGCAACCTAGGATCAGACCGCCAAGGTACAGACCCGGCGCCAGACACAAATTCACGGACGGGCATTACATTTTTTTCAGGGGGGCACAACTGAGATAAACCTAATTCCCTAATTGCATAATAACATTAAATGATATGACCGATTATGAATTGAATATGTATGATACAATGATAATGATCGATAGTAGCCTGTTACATAATGTACTGACGCTATTCAAATTCATAACTGACGCTAAACACATTTTTATTTTTATTCAGGAGTTTATTCATCATGTATATACAAAACGACAACTTACCAACTTGTAACGAAAGTTACAGTAGCCTATTGATAAAAAATATAAATAAAAGTGCAAACAAGCAAGGACTGGTGGTTGGTCGACTCCCGCGGGACTACTAACATTTACGACTAGATTTGATGGTCGAGTGCAGGCGCAGGCGGTAATGGGTTGCGGGAGAATAAAACGATTCGTGGGACTCCCTATCTAAATAAAACATCCAAAAACAAATACATTGTTATTCATCTATTGCACAAAAGCAATAAGAACATCTAAACAAAATAACGATTTACAGTCGCAAGCATAAGTAGATGTTCTCATTAACCTATAACGTGTTTTTGCAGCGTTGTGCAATGTAGCCAATCACAGACATATGTGTTGATTTCTAAAACGCAATGGCAAATCAGATGCATTTCAGACAAAATCCACTCACCGCTCAAAACATTGGAGTTTTTGTTCAGTGCTGAATTTTGCATGCTGCATAATAAAAGAGCTTTGTGAGATCGCGATTAAATGAGATGTGAGATGTGACGTAGAGTTGATGAAGGGAGACAGGATCGTCCAGGGCGGGCACTAGTGACTCACAGGGTGGGCCAGGCCCCCCAATGCCCGCCCCTGGCGCCGGGACTGCCAAGGTACCAGCCATCGACTGCCACCTGATCCACGCTACACCGGACCCTTATGTCTCCTGCCATGGGTGGTGGGTCCACAGCTGCACAGTCCCATGTTGCTCTTTCAGGGCTATGCCCGGTCGAGTCTCACGGGTGAAGGCCCTACACCAGGTGCTCCTCAACGTTAAAGTTCGAACAGCCTGTGGGATGTTATTTTCTTTGGATACAAATACAGCTCCCATCTTCTTGAATTTGGAATTGCCAAAATCTCCAAAATGATTGGTCAAGATTGTGAGCAAATATGATATTTCAAATCAGTAATAAAATTTCACAAGTGCATCGTATATTGTGCTATCAGTCTAAAAAATGATATTTTGCATGGTTGATCGTGTTAATGTGTATGCATGTTCTCGATGAAACCTGATTGGCATTGTCTCTATCAAAAAAGCATTTGATTGGCTCATTTCACCATAAGGCAGGACGTCCATTCCTAAAGCCATCATATTCTGCCTTCCACCAGTGACCCATCTCATTCTATACAGCACCATTTGTTTCCAATGCTACTGGGTTAGATATTTTGTATTCATATGCATAATTTACTTTTGCCATGGCTGATGGCAAAAGCTATTTTGCCATGGCTGATAGCTATTTCAAGTCCCCACTACTTGAAATAGCTGACAGCAGAGCTATATACAATACAGAATAATACAGAAGAAACATCTACAATTGTTGAGCAGGTGCTTTCATTTTGTTTCTGTATGTTATAATGAATGGCGATTCTGGATGCCCTTAAAGTGAACATTTTACCACTACTAGACCAATAAGTCATATTTAATATGGATTTATCCACTGCTGAAATATTCCTGAGACCGACAATGACAAGTATTGGGATAGTTATTAAAGTTCTAATTTTTAATACTTATATTTGAAGCTACTTGTACCCCGATGGGCATGATGTAAACCCTGACCTTACCCACATGTGCAATCCAGCTCACAAGGGTCGAGTCAAAGTTACAGAGGTAACAATACACTGTCACCAAAAAGAACATTTAAGAGATTCTGTACTAATGTCTGGTTTGCATGTTTTTTTGTTGTGTGCTACCTGGACATCATGCTCTCTTCTTTTGTTTAATGTTTCTCTCCAGGAGCAGTATGAGTTATATAGTGAGATTGGCAGCACTTTTCAGCTATGCAAAATTTGCACAGAGCGAGACAAGAACATTCGCATTCAGCCTTGTGGGCATCTGCTGTGTCAGCCCTGCCTGACTGGCTGGCAGGTATATTGTTGTTCTAATTGTGCTCAAACCATTAGATCTATCTCCTATTCACATGCACATTCACTGACGCAATCAATTCTCTGCAGACGCAAGCGGTTCTCTTGCTGTACAATACATGATTACATGTACAGATTGCGTGTTTTGCCTTCTGCTTGATCAAACATAATAAACATGATTTATTGGAAACTCTTTTAGAAAATAATAATTTTATAATTATAAAAAATTAACATAACCTAACATTCCTCAGTCATTCAGACTGTGATGACTTTTATCGTGTGGTATTGTGTGAAATTAAGTGTTTGTCACAGCACAATTCAACAAGACCTAACATTTTGGCTGTAGCTTCCTGCCTGTGTTTGATCAAGTTGTGTGTATGTTTGACTGTTTTTCCACTGCTCTCAAGTTCACAGTTGCACTTGATTGCATACTGATATAACGTTAACCTCAAAGAATGAAAGTGGCATTATGCATTTCTGCAGCTCTAATGTTAATCTAACACAATTTTCTATAAATAAACACATACAAATATTAGTACAACTCACACTGATAAGCTATCAAGCGGTGAGCTAACCTTTCTTGTGGTGTGATGTGTGGTGTAGGGATGCCCTCTTAAGGTGGGAATGAAGAACTAGAGTCAACAATCTTAAGCCTTACTAACCCTGTGCAGTAGATATTGCATTTATGTATATTTATGTGAACTATGTCATACAGAAGTCAGACGGACACACATGCCCCTACTGCCGGTGTGACATCAGAGGCACTGAGTCTATCCTCATTGAGCCGTTCCAGTCAGCGAGAGACAGTAGGGATAGCCGGAGGGAGGAAGAGGAGGAAGACGAAGAGGATGATCATGAGGATATAGAGCTGGTGATGAAACAACTGGCTTGTATGAAAAAGGTGAGAGTGTGTAGTTGTGGCTTCAGGAAACCTTTGCTTGTGAATACTTAAACCCATTCTTAATGGTTTCAACGGACTACTCCATTATTTCATTGACAAGTTCAATGAGATTTTGTTGTTATGTGTTTACAAAAACTTTTAATCACTTACTAATTGCATATTTATATATTATATTGTATAGATAGCAAAATATCAAACCAATTAGCATCTTAAGATCCTAGACCTTTTCTCAAAACTAACTTTACAACACTGCCATTTTTGCATTCACTTTTAACCACCTGTTCTCAATGTCAATTTAAGTATATAAAGTACAGTATTTATGTTATATATTTAAAGTCAGTTCCCATGAAGTTCACACAGGTGTCCTAGCAGAGTAACCACAGGTTTTGTTCATCACAAGAGCCTACATATCCTTTATTATTAGCAGTGTCTATACTAATGTTTGCCAGTAACACAATTTGCTTTTTTAAGCTTCTTTACTAAGAAACTATCTGCTTAGAAAATCAGTGCAATGGTAAGAGTAAGGTTATCAGATTAAGAGATCGGTGTGAAAGTGATTCTTAAATTCATTACCACTATGGACCTTAGTGTCCCAAGGTTAGATGCAATATTTAATTTGACACAAATGAAAACAAGGGTTTAAGAAAATAATTGCCAGAAAATAGGTTGTTGTACTTAAATAGTTCTAGGCAGTGGGCACATTAACACACAGGCTTATACGGGCTGAAGCCCAGGGGCCTACAACTCCCATGGGGCCCAGTGCGAGGAGTGTGTTTCAATGCTTCCATCAGGAGACGAGGTTGTAGACAGTGTGCAACCGTTAAAAGCGTCCGTGTGGTGCTTTTTTCAGTACACAGCAGTTACCCCACCCCGCTCAACATCTTGAAGGGGGCCTCAGCGGACCAGCGATCCCATGGGCCCAGAGGTACCTTAAAACGCCCCTAGTTCTAGATCACGTATCAAAGTTTTTGTCCATTTGACAATTTTGGAAAGATGTTCTTCTAGTGTTTCTTGGCTTCAAGGTACCTTTCAACAAAAATCTAAAGTTATGGCAAACATGCTGCAAATATGCCACTGATTATTTTCACTTGCAAATGAACTTTGCAATTTGACACAAACTGTCTGTCAGAGTTTTACTGGTAGTGGTGAATCTACAGCAAACCTTAATTTTGGCAACAATGGACAATTTGCAACTATTGGCAAACCTGTGGCAACAATAAGGAGTTTGGCGCACAGCTCGTTTGCATGTGAAAATAATGAGTGGCAAATGTTTGGCATGTTTGCCACAGGGATTTGCCAGACCTCTGATTTTTGTAAGGAAACACTGTTGTTTTCATTTGCGTCAAATTAAATATGATGTCTACCCTGACTAAGGTCTATAGTGCTTTATTAATCTAACACTCTCTCTTCCCTTACTATTACAGATATCCAGCCTTTCACCTCCTCCTCTTCCTCCAAAACACAGCACACTCTCCCCCTATCCCTCACCTAGACCACACTCCAAATCTGGCTCCGGCACAAAGACCATGGCTCAGTCTAGCTTTGTGGGTCTTTCTGTTTGTCTTTATATCTAGGCAATATATTTAAGGCCCCTTCACACTTCAGTCGAAATCAAAGAATCATATCATAACATCCCACATGCAAAAATATGTTTTTGTGTTTGTTTCGGTGGTTCATAATAGCTCGTAAGGGCGAACTTACAGAAAAACCTCTGACTGGCTGCTAAACACCTATTGGTCCACGTCATCAGCAGGTGTGACCTGAAGCTCCACATACTTTGAGGCTGACAACTAATTCCTGTTCAGTCAGTTAAGATCAGTCAACATGAACACACTGACATGCAGAATTATTAGCAAACTGGTGCCATACCTACATCTGTATGATCATTCGTGTTTCCAAGAACATGTCACATGATTTGTTTTGTATAATTAGTCTACAAAAGGAATGAAATCTACTCAAATACTCTGAATTGCCCACTCACTCTGTTTTATGATATGCTGCTTCACTCATGTGCCATCTGCAGCCAAAAGCCATTCACACATCTGCCCAAAAATAAATAAACAAGATATATCGGTACCTATTATCATTCTTTTGTCTGTATTCTGCCCAGTAATATTCTTTTATACACCTGTCTTTACAGTAGTATCAGTGTCATAAATTACAATAGCAGTGTAACAGGTGCATATTATTGCCGCATATTAGTGGGATAGCGCATTAGCAGCATGAATGTAAAAGGTAAACATGACAATTCACATGTTATCTACTGCATACTGTATATATTAATTTAAATCATCATCAAGTGGTTAAAATAGCTAATTTTACTGATCTCGTGTGAATTATAGAATGAGGCATGAAGTTATTGATAACACATTTTAATATTCATATTAGTTTAGCCATAAAGGTCATATTAGTTGATATTGAGTGTGCCAGGGCCTTAATATATATTTTAACTAGATTTAGATTTAGCAACATTGTGTGATTGTGGTTGGTAACCTAATTATGAAATTATTTAAACTTTTAAAACATGTTTTAAAAAATTATTTATTTTGTGTTCTTTTTTGTTTTTAATTACCTATGTCTTGCTGCTGTTTTTGGTATTGTTTGTATTGTTGTAGACTGGAAGCTCCTGTCACCAAGACAAATTCCTTGTATGTGTAAGCATACTTGGCAATAAAGCTGATTCTGATTCTGATTCTGAAATGATTTTCCCATACCACTTTGCTATGTGCATGGTCCTCAGTGGTTGATGGCTAAATAATAATAATAAAAAAAGACTGATTATCACAAGAAATGTTTGCTTCGGCTCTGTTGCGTGGGTGATGCGGCGGGTCAATGCGCATTGCTTGGTGCCCCCACTCAGCAAGGGAATACTCTGGTCATGTAATTGTTTACCCAATGACTCGTTATGTTTGAACTGTTTGGTCAGACATGTGCAAATCCATATGTTCACTTCGAACTATACGTTTGACTCCTGGTTCTTTGTGTTGTGCTTGTAATTTCGCCTTGCTTTGTGTATGCTGTATTGTTTTAATGTTTTGTTTTGATGTATTTATGTTTGTTGTTGCTTGTAAAGCACTTTGAGTTTGGGAAAAGTATTATATAAAATACATTTATTATTATTATTATTATTATATTATTGTTTATGTTAAGAGCATTCTTACCTGCTATGTCCAACTGTATTCAGAACATGACATTTTATTCTCTCCCCAGGAAGCCACACACAGACCCTGGTCAGAAAACCTGCCATGTCAAACTAAAGACTCCTCAGATAGGTATGACATGAAGAATTATTTCACAAATATAGAGGGGCAAGATTCAGCTGACCTTTATTTTAAATATTATGATTTTCTATGTTTATATTGTCTTTACCCTGCTAGTTATATGTGCATGATGTATTACGAAAAAGTATGCAAAAACAAATCGCTTACAAGTGCTGTCTCTGTTATTCTATTACTGCTCCCATTTCACCCTGCCGTCACATGTGAGGAACTCTCCAAACACACCCGTCCTTCCACTTCCCCTTCTGGCAGACACAGTGAGTTTCATAACTAACTTTTTCATCTTAATCCAGGGATTGGCACCCTGTATACTTATTATGACTGTAATATTTTTTCTAACTCATTACCTGGATCAATTTACAATTCATTCATCAATTTCATTAGCCCAAGGAAAGTAACACATTCTCTCAACACCTAAGCTAAGCAACTTTAGTTGCTGTTGTACTGACATCTAGAGACAGATCTTAAAAAGGACACAAGTGAATATAAGCCAAGTTTGAGGAAGCATCATTCCCATCTCTCTTAGGTGGGGTGGCCTTGGAAAGGCCTTCAGAGACTGTAAAACAAGTGGAGGAGAGAGAAAAGAAAGGAGAAGGAAGAAGAAGATTGTGAAAGTGATGTGTTGGATTCATCACTCCTCTCAGGAAGACATTGTCATGGGGAGACAGAGAGAAACACTTCATCCTGACAGGAGACATTACTGCTCATACTTCAGAGTGTGTGATATATATATTGGCAAGACAAACAATTGTGCTATCAACAAGTCTCGACAATCAAACTTATTCAAATTATTTATTATTCACCCAATTCAGAACAAACATATGAATGTTATCGCAGTTCAAGTGACCTCTGCACCAACAAAGCAGAAAACAAACATCTTACTGCTTTTGAATACTGACTCACTGACATTTTACATTTTAACACATTTTAAATTCTACCTCATACAACTAAATGTAAAAGCACTGTCTTTTGGTAGACTGCACATTAATAAACTTTTTTTCTATGACAACAACAACTTTTTTCCTTTTATACCTTTCTAGACAGACAGACAGACAGACAGACAGACAGATAGATAGGCTATTCATGTGATCTCAATATGACGTCTTCCAAGGAGGTGACCCGCTCCATCTAGAATAAAACAAGTTTAGTTGAATGCTGATATTACCGTAGTTTCATTTAATATGAATATACATATTTTGTCACTATCCTGGTGAGATGATTTGGTTTGTTTTGTTGGTCTGCGTGCATCCTGATTCCTTTGTGTGGCTTCGGGTGCCACGTGATTGACGTGAGTGGCGTTTTCATGAGAACGCTCGTTCATGCCGCTCTTTAACTGATCGGTGGCACCTGTGTCTCATCTCCTCTCCCCTATTCAGTCTCCCTTGTGTATGCTGTTTGTTACCAGACTATTTTTGTGAGTTTGCGCAGTGTGTCCTACCTCCTGCTGGTCCTGTTTTGTTCTTTAGTGTTTTTTCTCAGTCATTATTCCCTGTGCCTGTTGGATTTATTCGGATCATGCTCTGCAACCATCTACCCATTTCTCATCAATCTCCTCATCTCCTCCACCAAGGTGTCCAATCTCTTCATCTCTTCTGGTGCCACTGCAGCCTGTCATTTCCTCATCACACTGTCTGAACTACTCCTTCGTTGATCATTTCCTGCCTGGACAGTTTACTCTGGTTTTTATTGCTCATTTCAGTAAAACACATTGACTGTTTATCCTGCTTGTGGGTCCTCTCTTCTGTGTCATGACAATTTAATTCATGTTTAGGATTGGGTTAGGTTAGAGTTACTTTTCAGTGAGGATAAAATTACTGATTGTACATTTAAGATGTGTTTAGGCTAGATAGATTGTGAATTTTTGCTCTAAATACCACCACAAGTACCTATCCTGAGGTCACAGAACCTGCTGGATCCAGCACCATTCCTGCTTGGTATCGGCAGGAACGAACAGGTAAGTCTGGGACAGTTGGCAGCTATTGACTAAATAATTGAAAACATTATAATTAATAAGAATAATGTAACATTATTGCAAAAATGACACTTCAAGACAAGTGGTTTGAAAAAAAAGCTAAACTTTGATAAATAACAGTCTTTGATGATGTCTAAGTACAGTATATATCCAAATACATAACTTGTGAAACACATCTCAAAACTAAGTTTGTTTAAACACTGGATTACAGACTAGATCCATCTAAATCAATGGATCACTATAGCCACTAATGGCTTTAAGTATTAAGTCATGTTTTTTTTTCTTCCCCCACCTGGCAGCAAATGCTCCAAAAGCCATGTCATATTTTCTTAATTTGTCAGATTAATGAAGTTTATGTTTTCCCAAAAGTTAACTTTATATAAAGTGTTTATTTATATATATATATATATATATATATATATATATATATATATATATATATATATATATATATATATATATATATATATATATAATTAAATAAATATATATAAAAATCTAATTAAGTCTAAATATGATCAAATTCAAGATGAAATGCAAAAGTTTAATATAATGAATTTATTTAAATTAATTTTCCTTTATATAAAAAATAACAATATATGATTACCCTATCAACAGTAAATGTGTTGGCATGAAATGAACTATAACTATACGTTTACTTGCCTCGGATGCTTTCACTTCTGGCCTGGCATGCATAATACAGCGTTTTTTTTATTTTTCGTGGATCTGTGTGAACGGGGATCGTTTTGACAACGATCCCCGTTCTTTTCCGTTTTTAGTACATCGTTGTCGTGTAAACATGCCCTTAGATTTCATGGAAACGAGTTGGCAGAAAAGGCAGGGCAATGGATTGGTAAAAACATTAGGCTACTTGGCAAGACCACCCAGAATTAGCCATACTGCAAAAAAACTATAGGCTTAATCAACACCAGAAGCTGAATGTATAGATTGAAAAATTTTAATTAAAATTGGTTATTAAGTGAATTTCTTGGTATAGTAAACAACATCTTGAGACTCGAACTCTTAAAAAACACGACAACGCAACACATTTCCATATTTTATGTTATTTTTAATACATGTACATATATCTACGTCTCTGTCTGTGAAAGCTACAGCTCAGTTTCTGAATTTTAACGGTTGACTGGCCCATTTTCAAAATTCAGAAGTGTTCAGTTCAAGCGCGTAAGCTCCGTTCAGACTAAACGCATTTTTGGGATGAAAAAAAAAAAAAAAAGACGCAACACAACGATAACAGAATGCTTCAAGACACGTTTTGAAGTTCTTCATAATTTGAAAAACAACAAGGTGAGGCACAATGGACAAAGGCGTCCATTTAGCTTATGCTTACATAGAAATACAATTGAAAAACAGTAAACATAAAGGGCTTTTTAAATGCTTAGTAATCTTTAGATAATGGACCCACAACCACCAGAGGCCAAGCCCACCAAATGTGGAATAACTATTGTGTGTATGACATGAGATAATTATTTTTATAAATAACATAAAATGCTAACATTTTGTTAACATCATGTTTTCTATAGATTGTACATGCCAGGAAATTTTCAAATTTATATATAAATTTAAAAAGAATATAAATAACATGCTTGCTGTAATAAACATTAAGTAGATTGGATATGTAGGGAGAATGGTATAAGGCTTCCACCCTCTAGGGGGAGCTGTAATTAATTTTGTTCCAAATGGTGTTACTGAGCCTTTCATTAGAGTGTTGAAGCTGTTGCTATGCTACAGATTTGTGTTCCCTCTGGGAAGCCTGCTGTTCCCCTTATGTCTGATGTAGAGAGAGGGAAAATAATAAAAGAGAGCTGCCCTGCTTCAAACACAGCAATGCCTGGTGTCCCCTCTCCTTTCTCACTCACACCCTAACACAACGCAGAGAATAAACTAGTGAAGAAGAGAGGGCCTATAGTGCAGACAACCCCGAACAAGGGTTACATCTTTGGTGCCGTGACCTGGATGCTGGTTCCTATGTTGACTGGAGCAGCTCTCTGGCTTTGAAAAAGTGATAACATCAGTATATCCTTTTTGATCATTTTAAAGTGAAAGTGTTAAATATTAATGTGATTGCTGAAGTGAACTTGGGTTAATAACATTGGACGTGTTATTGTGTTTTAAGTTTTTTATATTTTGATATTTGACATTGGTATTTACTGTGAGAAATATTTGAATTTGTGTTTTTGAAACTATTCTGATATTTTGTTGTTTGAAAAAAACAAAAAACAAAATCAAACTACTGCAATTGAGACATTGACATTGCTGTTAATTTTTCTTTTTATTATTATTATTATTATTATTATTATTATTGAGAAAGAGGGAGCAAAACAAGAACGATACATTAATTTACTACTTAGTATCTACAATTTCAAATATTTACAGGTACATTTATGGTATATTGCAGCTCAAATCTACAAGCACTACACCAGTGGTGGACAGTAACGAAGTAAATGTAATTAGTTACTGTACTTAAGTAGCTTTTTTGCATATCTGTACTTTACTGAAGTATTTAAATTTGGGGAGACTTTTACTTTAACTCCACTACATTTCAAAGTCAAATATCTTTTTACTCCACTACATTTTCAAAATCAGTCGTTCCTTTTTATTTATGAGAGGATAAAAACGTAACTGGTCAAACGAGCCACCAATCACAGTACAGCACGTGCGCGCTTTGTTTTGAACTTGCCTTGGCGGCATCTACTAAGCGCGAACCAGGGGTGCGTTTCCCAAAAGCATCTTTAGCAACTATGGTCGCAAGTTCCGTCGTTATCATCATAGTTCAACGAGTCGGTGTTTCCCGAAACCATCGTTCCAACGAACATTCGCAAACAGCATCGCAGAGTTGTGTGGTTGGAACGACAGCTCTCGACCTGTGGTTAGAAGCAGAGTTTCTTGTTATTATAACATGTGGGCTTAAAAAATTATTATCTTGAGCCAAATAAGCACGATGACATTCAGTACAATCAGTATCTTTTATTTAGAAGACATACAAATGTCCTTTATGTCTTTTAGTTTGTCAATAGATTTAAAGCACCATTTTTGAAGAGTGCGCATGTGTGAACGTGCACTAGTGCGTAAGAACGAGCCTATGATTGAATCTGGAAATAAAGCAAATAACTGAGAAAAATATGAGATAGTCCTCAGATGACATGTCCGTTAGCATTAATTCGATCGCAAACAGATTCATTAAAAGTAGTTTTTACTCCACCACATGTGTGACATCATTAACCAACGTGGTTGAACAACCAATTTGCGACAATACGGTTTCGGGAAACAGTCGTGACTAGCAAGTTGATTTCTTCAACAGTACATCGTACTACGGTAGTGGAGCAGCAATTTACGTCGTTGTACGGGAAACGCACCCCAGAGCCGTTAAATATGAGAGTTGCGAACAAGACGGTTGCGACAGTGATCTCGCCGCCGCGCGGTCACGTGATTCGTGTAGCTCTCAATAGTTCCAAACAAATTACGTTGCCAATGATTTTAAGCGGGGCAGAGAGCAGCAGCTGTTATTGCAGCAATTATCGGTAAATATTGACGCATAATGTACATTGCTTATTATGTTGACACTAAAATTACTTGCATATAATAAAAAAAAATTTCTGGGGAGTAGCAGAAACACTGCATTAATACGTTTTTGTGTTTAATTTTGGAGGGAAATTGGCTGCTCCCATAACATAGAATATATATATATATTCTATGTATGTGTGTGCATGTATATATGTATATATATATATATATATATATATATATATATATATATATATATATATATATATATATATATTTAATGGCGTTGTGCAGGTTTATGTGAATGTATCATAACATTAGGATGTTAATAATTATGACCATAGACACTCGAGAAAAATATATACAGTAAATACTGTAAATGTATTATATGGGAACAGTCCCTTCCCTCCAAAATTAAACACACAAAAAATGTATTCAATTCATATATATATATATATATATATATATATATATATATATATATATATATATACATCTGACTAATTAATGTAATTTTATTAATAGATTGGTGTGCCAAGAGTGACATTAGTCTTCATGTAGACTGAGTTAAGCAAGAGTCTTGTGACAAATTATAATAGGACATTATGATCATAGTACTTGGATACTTAAGTATATTTGAAGGCAAATACTTTTGTACTTTTACTCAAGTGAATGTTTAAAGGCAGCACTTCTACTTTTACTTGAGTAATATTTTACCTTGAGTATCTTTACTTTAACTCAAGTACATGGTATGTGTACTTCGTCCACCACTGCACTACACATAATACACAACTGTAAAAGTGTGTGTTGCGCAGGCCAAAAAAAAAAAAAAAGAGAATCATACCAAAAATGAAGAAAAATAAAATAATGCAGAGTTCTCACGAAGACACTCCTTATCGACCGCATCCCCTCCCCTTATCAACACTGAGACAGCCTTTCCCTGGCACTCCGTGGTTACCAGCAGACCAGGATGGATGTCAAAAATATCAAATACTGTCTGATGATCAAAATAAAGAACCTGTTGCTCAGGCTGCTGACAAGCCATCCCTGAAACAGTCTGTAAGGCCAAAGTCATTTCAGACAATAAGGCAAACACAGTCTGTGAGACCCTCAGCAGCGAGTTGGTATCAGATGGGCACAACCCCCACCCCACATATGCAACATCAGCCCTCAGTCCATACGCAAGCCTCAGCAAACTATACCTATGGGCTGCAAACTGACATGTCAACTTATCAACCTGACTCAACACCACCTCAAGTCATTGCTGAATTGCCCCCTGCAAGAATACCTCCCCTTCCAGCCCCGGTCCGAGCTCCATTAGCATCTGCCTGTAGACTGCCTGCTGTTACGTCGGCCTCCCCACCTGTCCCACACCAACCACTAATACCAAATGTATCATCCTACACCAGCATACAACCTCAGTCAGCCCATATTCAAGGTCCACAAACTTCCCTCCATGGGCTGCGAGCTACCATGCTCCAACCTAGCCTGCAACCATCTGTACCAATAGCTCCTTCACCATAGACCCACTTGTCTAACAAGCAAGCCACCTGTCAAACTACCCCATCCCAAATGTATGGGATGCCTGTGGCTATGCAAACAGATATACCTACCACACACCCACATCCAGTGCCCACTTTCTTGCTCCAAACTAACATTTCTCCTCAAACAGACCCTGTCCAAGCTCCACACACCTCCAATAATGATCTACAATACATGCATTCAAACCACATTATTATGTTCACTTCCTCAACCCCTCTGTATGCTCCTATGGCAATGTACTCTGGTCCACACATGTATTCTCAGCAGGCCACACCAGTGCAAAACCCTCAGTCCATACCTCTGTACACAGCCGATCTAAATTCTGGAAATATCTATGGCTCCGTATTGACCATGCAATAACCAAGCTTTACACAAACACACCAAGTAAGAAATGTGCAAGTATTCAGTGGGGGTCCAGTTTGTAAGGTACTAATTGATGACTGGATAAGAGATATGCATTATCTCCTTGAAGCTGGTGGGACGCCAACAAATCTGTGCTTTGCAGCAGTAGTCAGACACTTGAATGGCGAAGCAAGGAAGCTGGTACTGAATCTCCCTTCTCATGAGCAGAGTCCTGGCAGAGCTTTTGAGGAACTACGAGCTGAATATAGTGATATTCAGACTTCTCTGGATCTTTTAGCTGATTTTTATGAGAGATAAAACTTCCGGTGAATCAGCATGCTCATATGCAATAGCTCTGGAGGCCACCCTGCGGTCAGTAGAAGAGGCACAGTATGGAGGCCAATCCTTCCCAGACCGCGATAGCAAATTGACTTGACAGTTCTTGAGAGGACTGAATGATGAAGAGGTTTATCACAGGATCGCTCCTATGAAGCTCAGGCTTCTGAGTTTTTGTGAATTTCAAGCAGAACTCCGTAATCTAGCCCGTGAGTCAAAGAAGTTTCAAATTCAGCAAAAAAAAAAAAAAAACCTACAACCAGGTTCAATTTACAACTGCAAGCTGCTAACAGAGTGCAGAAAACCTGAGAACTGAGAAATTAAATAGAGTTAACACAGATCTGTCTGAACTCACAGCTTTGGTAAAGAAACTGGCAAGAAGCCAGGAGGTACAGATCATCAGGCTCTCCCAGCTAGAGGCTAAAGTTGGAGTACCACCAAACACTAAACTTCCTCAAGCTAATATACTGAAAGTCAATGGCGAAGTCAGTGGCATAGCGTGCTACTGATGTGGCAAACCTGGGCATTTTGCTCGTCTTTGCAGGACTATGCTGGCAGATGATACTGACCAAGCTGAAAGTGACGGTCAGTCTGGGCAGGCTTTAAACGCTTGAAGCCTGTGGTGTCAGGGGCAACCACAGGCATACAACAGGATCCCCAGCCTAATGAAATAAAACAATCTGATACACCCCTGGTAGGCCCTTGTAATGAAGGAGAGGTTGAAGTAAACGGGAAAGTGTGTAAGGCTCTAATTGACTCTGGCTCTCAAGTAACCACCATTACTGATGAGTTTTGGTGCAGACACCTTGTCTTATGCTTTCAGAAGCTGAAGCCATCAGATATCCCCATTGAAGGTGCTGCTGGCCAACCTGTATCTCATGTTGGTGTGATCTGCGTCAACCTTAAGTTCCTAGGAACGATGTACACAAATGTCCCTGCATTTGTTGTCCCTGTAACAGAATATTGCACCAATGTTCCACTGCTAATTGGGACTAATGTAATCAGGGCTTCAAGAAACCACCTCCAAGCATCATATGGCAGACAATATCTCACCAAAGTGAAGCTGACAAATCCAGAGTGGCACACCGCCCTGCTGAATGTAAGCAAAAAGGAAATTGGTGGAGCTGAAGGAAAAGTGGGTCCTGTAAAGTATGCTGGTCACAGAATACAAGTACCACCAGGTAAAGAGTTGGATGTTAACTGCAGGGTCATGGGTGGACCAAAGAGCACAACTTACACAGTTTTTATTGAGAGCCAGTCCTCCAAAAGGGTTCCAGAAGGCCTTGTGGTTGCCAGGCTGCTTGCTCATGTAAAAAAGGGGTGTGTTCCTGTCCGTCTTCTGAATCTGTCTGAAAGGGAGGGGGTTGTCAAACCAAGAACTTACCTTGCTGATGCCTTTTTGATTCAGAGTGTGGTTGAAAGTGGGGATGAGTGCCAAATGTCCAGCCATAACCTGTTAACATTGACGAGACAGTCTGGGCAGAGTACATGGCCTGGGTCATGCCAAAATCAAGAACAGATTACAAGTGTTGAGTCTGAAAATGGTTTAACCTGTGGGGTGGATCTTAGTGCTGCAGCAGTGGAGAGTGAAGAACAGCTTTTGATGTTAAAGGATTTAATGAGAAGGAATTCTGATGTCTTCTCCGAGCACTTCATGGATTATGGATGCACCACCACTGTGCAACATGAAATACCTCTGGTAGATCCAAAACCATTTCGCCTGCCTTACAGAAAAATACCCCCCTGTCAGTACCAAGAGGTTAGAAAGGCCTTATCAGAGATGGAGGAAGCAGGTGTTATTCGTCAAAGCAAAAGCCCGTATGCATCACCCATTGTTGTTCACTGAGGATCTGTGTGGACTACAGAAAACTAAATTCCTTTAGTACAAGAGATGCTTTTCCTCTGCCAAGAATAGAGGATGCATTGGAGGCATTAGGACAAAACACTTCTCAACTCTTGATCTCACTGCTGGGTACTGGCAAGTTGAAGTGGCTGAACATGACAAGCACAAAACTGCTTTCAGCACACCAATGGGACTGTATGAGGCCAACAGGATTCCCTTTGGGTTACAAAATGCCCCCTCAACCTTCCAAAGTTTGATGACATGCTGCTTTGGTGATCTGAACTTTGAGAGCCTCCTAATCTACCTTGATGACATAATTATGTTCTCTTGGACCTTTTTAAGAGCACCTGGAGCGGTTGCAAGTGGTGTTTGATCGGCTCCGCAAACATGGTTTGAAGCTAAAACCTCAAAAGTGCAGTCTACTGAGGAAAGAAGTTCAGTACCTTGGCCATGTGGTATCCTCGGAGGGTGTACGGACTGACCCAGAGAAGATTAGCAAGGTCAAAGATTGGAAAAGACCAACAAATGTCAAGGAAGTGCTGAGATTCCTTGGCTTCTCTGGATACTACAGGCGATTCATTGAGGGTTATGCAACGCTGGCTGCACCCCTGTATAGACTCACCTCTGGAGACCCTAGGAGGAGGAAAAGAGGTAGTAAAGGAACACTTCAACCTGTAAAAGCATTTGAGCGGTCGAATGAATGTGAGATAGCATTTGAAACCCTGAAGGTGATGCTCACAACAGCTCCACTCTTGGGCTACCCGAATTACAGTCTGCCATTTGTGTTACAAACAGATGCATCCAGTGAGGGTCTGGGAGCTGTTCTTGCACAAACCCAAGATGGTGTTGAACGGGTCATTGCCTATGCAAGCCGAGGACTGAGTTCACCTGAAACCCGCTATCCAGCGCACAAATTACAGTTTTTGGCTCTGAAGTGGGCAGTGACAGAAAAATCTTATGACCACCTATATGGCCACAAATTCTCAGTTTTCACTGATAACAACCCACTAAAATATGTGATGAGCACCACCAAACTGGATGCAATGGGCCAACGGTGGGTGTCACAGCTTGCCATGTTTGACTTTGACATAGAGTATGCAGGAGAAGTGCAGCTCAAATGCAGATGTTTTATCAAGAATGTCTAGTCAGGAGGTCACACAAGCACTTGTGTGACCTCCTGACTACAGCGAACCTGCTCTCTCCAAAAAGACCAGGCCAGTGAAAATAATTTGGCAACACAAAAAGCTGATGTTTATCAGCCAACAGAGAGACCTGTGGTGAGTCAAGGTAGAGAGTCCATGGTGGGGTGTGATGAGCCTGTTGATTTCTTTGATGGAGCTTCAACCGATGCTCTACCTGCAATAACAAAGTGGGAGATCAGAAAAAGTCAAAAGGAGGACACTGTCATTGAACCCGTTTTACACTACAAGACATTGAAAAACAAACCCAGTCGAGGGGAAAGGTTAGAGAAAGGAAAAAATACACTACTTCTCTTAAAAGAATGAAGGAGGTTAGTGGTAAAAGATGGAATCTTGTACCGGCAAGTGAAAGATGTTCAGAGAAAGTCTACTGATCAGCTGGTCTTGCCAGAGAAAATGCGAGTTCTGGCTAAAACAAATCTTCACGATGATTCTGGTCATTTGGAATTTGAACTCACTTTGGGTCTTGTCCAGGAAAGGTTCTTCTGGCCCAGAATGCATCATGAAATTAAGTCCTGGTGTGAGCAGTGTGAAAGGTGCTGTCTGAGGAAAACCCCCACTTCAGGCATCAGGGCCCCACCGGTAAGCATCCATACTAATGCGCCCTTGGAACTTGTTTGTATGGACTTTCTCATCTTAGAAAAATCCAAAGGAGGAATTGAAAATGTCCTGGTGGTCACTGACCATTTCTCAAGGTTTGCCCAGGCCTACCCCACGAAGGACCAAAAGGCTGTCACCGTGGCAAAGGTGCTGTGGAAGAATTTCTTCTGTCGCTTTGATTTCCCAGCCAGACTCCATGCAGACCAGGGCCGCAATTTTGAGAGTACAGTAGTGAAGGAGCTGTGCAAATTAACTGGGATTACTAGGACCCATACCAATCCCTACCATCCACAGGGTAATGGAACCACAGAAAGATTCAACAGAACTCTGATGAATATGCTGGGCACTCTTGATTCTGATCAGAAATCCCGGTGGCATGAGTATGTTGATGTATTGACACATGCCTACAATTGTACTCAACACGATTCAACCAGTTATTCACCATACTTCCTAATGTATGGCAGACATCCAAGACTCTCTGCTGATCTCATCTTTGGCCTGTCCACTGCCAAATAGCCAAGCGAATACAGTGAATATGTTCAGAAACTGTGTGAGTGTTTGACTTATGCTTATGATCAGGCAAATAAGATGTCAAGGCATGCTAAAGATCTCCAGAAGAAGCAATATGACCATAAAGCAAAAAGCACTATGTTCCAGTCTGGTGACACAAGTGTGTCACATTGAGGGCAAACAAAAGCTGGCCGATCAGTTGGAGCCACGTCCATATGTAGTGGTGAAGAAGCAGCCAGGAATTCTGGTGTATGTGGTCCGTTCAGAAGATGTAGACAAAGAAAGAGTTGTCCACCGCAATCTCCTGCCCCAGTGCATGTTTTTTCCCTTGGAATCCAAGCAGCCAATCCAAGAAGAGTCTGATGTGGAAGAAGCTAGTGAAGTGGAGTCTACAAATTATGTTAAAGCAGTAGAAGAGGAGGAGGTTGAGACAGCAGAAAGTGAGGAAAGTGCCTGCATAACACAATGTGTCAGTACAGAGCAGTCCAGTGAGTTGGGATAAGTGGATACAAATTTGAGCCCATTGAAAGAGACAGTGAGTGAAAAGGAGAAACATGAAGTGCAGACCCAGATAAAACACTCAGAACCTGAGTTGGTGGGACGAAGATATCCTGAGCGGAAAAGATGCCCACCAAATAAACTTTCCCTTGAGCAACATGTCACCCCAAGCGAAAGAGACCTGCAGAAGATAGAGAGAGGAAGAAATCTTTGGGAGAGGGCCAAGGCAAAGAAAGAGAAGCTTCACCTTGGCAACACACACACACAAACACATCACACCCACACATTTAAAAGGGATTAAACCTGAAGTTCCACAGAGTTATTTTTTGTTTTTTGTACTAATACCACTTGATGACTGAGACGCCATCATTTAAAGAAGGGGAGGATGTAGGGAGGATGTTATAAGGCTTCCACCCTCTAGGGGGAGCTGTAATTTATTTTGTTCCAAATGGTGTTACTGAGCCTTTCATTAGAGTGTTGAAGCTGTTGCTATGCTACAGATTTGTGTTCCCTCTGGGAAGCCTGCTGTTCCCCTTATGCCTGATGTAGAGAGAGGGAAAATAATAAAAGAGAGCTGCCCTGCTTCAAACACAGCAATGCCTGGTGTCCCCTCTCCTTTCTCACTCACACCCTAAAACAATGCAGAGACTAAACTAGTGATGAAGAGAGGGCCTATGGTGCAGACATCGCTATATATAAAATATGGCAGATACAAACACTGTGTGTTGTCTTTCCTTCTGCTTCCTTCGCAAAGTCTTCAGAGACTCAGACTCACCGACTGCATCTCACTGGGCACGAACATAGACAGGGACCTGGGAATTGGAGATTGCGACTAGATCCAAGATCTTATGTTTAAGAACACTTATGTTTAAATTTGACTTATTATTGTCTAATTGGAATTGATGAATGTATTATTTTACCTGGTAAATAAATTGTTACATTTGAGTTTATTTTAGTTAAATAAGTTAAGTCCATGTTTCTGCAAATCTATGACCAGATTAGTAGCGGATTAAAGCTCAGTTCTGAGTGAAGCATGGGGCACACTTTAGACTATAGACTTTAGAGTTCTGACTAACAGATTGGCATTGGTTGTGCTTAGAGTGTACAGGCTTGATATGGAATTTCCATATCTTTAGGACAACATGTGATATATTCTCAGTTGACTTTTGTTTGTGTACTTTTATTTTGAAATTTCTTGTTAAAGTTCCTGTTCCCCAGTCGTGTTCATATGTCCTGTTTTCCCTCTATGTTTATGTGTCTGATTTCCATTGGTTCATTGTTTGATTACTTTGATTCAATTCTAGTTTGTCATTGGTCTCGTTGGTTAATTGTCTTGTTATCTTGTTTTAGAGTTCTGTTTGTTCATTGGCCTTTGTTACCCATGTCTTGTGTATTTAAACCCTCATGTTTGCCTTTGTTGGGTGTCAGGTATTGTACATGTAACCTTGTTGTTCTGTTCAAAGTTTAGTCTAGTCAGTGTACTTGTAACCTTGTGGGTTTTGTTTTGCTCTAGTCTAGCCATAGTCTTAGTCTTAGTAGTAGTCAAGTCTAGTTTTGTCATGTTTAGTTAGGTCCTTGGTTTGTTTTTGTTTTTTTATAATTAGGAATTCTGGTTTCACGTTTGTGGAATTAAACTGCACTTGGACTCCTCAACTTTATCATCTTCGTCTCTGCCTGTTTTGTCAACATTGTTACACAACATTAAGTTGATCGACCAAGCCTTAATAAGGTGTAGTCTAAACCTCTAGTTATTGTAATATTTGCATAGGAAATTATGGCATGGTTATTTAAAGACATTTTTTATTTTGGTATTTTTGGTCTATCTTTGTAAAGTTTAGAGGAGTAAAGTTCATGACCTTGGTAGAAATAATGTTACTCCAATTAAGTGTTTATGATCTAAGGGGACTAGACAAAATACTTTTAGATAAAAGGTTAAGTATAAGCAGCCATCTAATAAGCATTTAGTAAATTACCTCCAAGATTACCTCCAAGACCTCTAAGACCAAGATTGGCTAATTTGTGACTGAGATCCGTGTACATGTGCGAGACTCTCTAAGCGACATAGGAATATGAATGAGTACAATATTAAATGTTATTAAATACAATAATCAAATGTTAAACCAAATTTTATTATAATAATTAAATTAGAACATTATATCCTTGGAAACTTTTACAATTGCAGTCAGATAAAATAACGGGGATCATAAAACAAATAATATAGTTATTTAATTGGAACAAAATAACTTAAAAGTTATTGCGCACGATTAGACAGAATGCCCAGGAGACTGTCAGCCACACCATTGATACCGTCCTTGGGCCATTGGGTGGCCTCCCCCTTACACTACATCATGATTCTGTTAAAAATAAACTTGTGAACAAAAAGGTTGAGATTAAGTTGTCATGCAAGTCTGGATTGAGTCATGTTGAGTCATTCCTGTGCTGAAACTTGCCTTTGTTGCTTTTTGTGAAACAAAGGAGGGATAAGTCTTATTTTTCTTAAGTTTAATATGTCTTTCCTATGCTCACACCCATGTTTACCAACTTATCAAGTTGAACATCATTAACCATATTATACATTTTTTTTTAAATATTTTTTTACACATGTAAATGTGTAAAAAAATATTTTAAATAAATGTATAATATGGTTAATGATGTTCAACTTGATAACTTGGTAAACATATAATGAATTAAAATGCATTTTTAAATACATAGAAAGTATATTGTTTAGGGGAAGGTGATATTGTGATGTTTGTAATATCTGGTCTCTTGGCCTGCAGCCTTTGTTAACGTTGTAAATCAATTTAAAATTTCAGTGTCCAAGGATTGTACAATAAAATAATCAGACAGCAAATCCAACCCACCACACAGGCTAATTCCATTGGACAATAGAGTTGTCATTTTACCCAATTCTTTGTAAATATACTATATATTATTTATTCAATTCCATTTAGCATGCACTATGCAAAGATATAAAGAACACTACTGGACAATATTCATTATACTGTAATTTTCTCTTTCCAACCCATTTTCTTCATTTTGTATTCTGTATTTGTTGTACCTGGGATATAACTCACCAAGGCAAAATCCTTAAATTTGCAAAGATATGGCCTATAACTCAGACAATAAACTCTGTTCTAATTCGCTAATTCTTGCATTTGGTAAGCATCTCTTTGCTGCACCAGCTTACTCTTATTAATGCAAACCTGCCATGTGAAGAAATTCTTTGATATTATCTATCATTTCATTTAGACCTTGTAAGGAATTTTAGGAGTGCCCCTTAAATATCAATCCAGGTCTGCAGTTGCTGTTCTCGAACCGGTTCCTCATGAGAGGAGAGATGACATGACACACATACACCAGAGTATATCATATAATTCCCTGATGTTTATTGTTCAACACATCATTATATATTGTTCAGCAAAGTAACATTTCCACTAGACTAACCAATAAAATCATATTTACCTTATCTGGGCGTGACATACATATTTGATTTGAGATACACGAGGGCTTAGGAATGGCAGTTTGTCGACACGCCCTGATACGAAACAGAAAACACATCAACTGTCCTGCAGAACAGGAAGAACACAATTATACTGACTAAGAAGTTATTGAGAGGCCTTATTATTTTACAGACCTCCATTTAAGACAGTGTATGTAATTCTGAAGGCCTCAGCAGCATCACAAGCCTCTTCCACAAGACGTTTACTTTCAAGCAGTTCGACTAAGCTTTTTACTGGTTTTCTTTTGTATGAGGTGGAACCCACAGTCTGTTTTCCACCTCTAAGCAAAAGGAGACTTTATTGTTGATTATAGCTGTGAGATAGGCTTGTTGACCCTCTCTGACAGTTTCATGAGTGAATTCTCATTCAATCCCAAAGTGTAATGGCAGCTTGTGAGGAAGGCCACCAGTACTATCTTGTCAACAGCCACTGACACAAAAAGGACCGGGATCAGAGTAGCAACATTTGAGGCCAATGCTGCAAGCCAAATAAACTTCTCCATAGTCTACTTTTTCTTCTCTATTATAGCCTGCGAGCATACAGTCAAAGACTGAACCAGAGCAAATATCTTGTGTTCTAACTCTAATGTATTTACCAGGGTTTGGAAGTCATATCTTCCCAAGTCATATGAGAATATCAAAAACACCTTTTGGTTTACAGTCCCCTTCAAGTTTCTGTGGCAGTCACCTATAACTGCACAAATTACCTGCATTCAAATTTCTGTTCTTTGCCTCTTAGTGAATGTCATTATCGATCTTAGTCTGGACAAAATAAAATGTTTCTGCTTTTTAAAAATCTCTTTGGCCAGAAAGACATAATTTTCCTTGAACCGCTCTGATAAAACTATAATAAATTAATCGTAGTCTCAAATTTGACTTCTTTGAGGTAATTGTTTGCCTTAAGATTTGGCATACCAATCACTGGCAGGTCCCATAGTCTTAAATTTGACATTGTGTGATGGGTGTACAAGGTAACCTCCATTGTTGTTTCAGTTATTCCAGTTGGTGCAGAATTTTCATCATCATCATCATCATCATCCAGACCTCAAAAAGCATTATTGGAGTTAGATTTGTCTGATCCTATTTCACCAGTCACTGCAATATTCAGAGTAACATTGACAAGAATGTTGAGTTGTTTTTAACCTCTGCAACATCTTAATTTGTGTTACATTCTCCCAGTCTCTGTAAAGCTCCAGAGAAATCTATGTCAGCAGAAGAATCTTGTGTCAGTTTGCATGATTAAATTCTTCAATGTAAAAGACTTTCGATAAGGTATAAATCATTGCATTCTATAGGTAAAATGATCAAGTACAGTTCAGTTAGGACAACTTTTGGAAATATATTAAAGATTTTTATTGATGGTAATTACAGTGGAGTAGATTTGGTATTGGCAGACTAGATATTTACATATGCTGCTGCTGCTGCTGCTGCTGCTGCTGCTGCTTGAAATGAGTCAATATGCTGCTGCTGTTTTCATGGACACATGATGCTGCTAAGACAGAAGTGTCATGCTGCTACTACTGTACAAACAGCAAGATACATCTTGCATTAAGCAGATCTAGGCAGGTGGGGCTGGGGATGGTGGAGGGTGAACGCTGCATCTAACGGCCCTGCTGTGGCCAGTTGAAGGGGCATAGTGTTAGATGAGTACCAGTTTTATATATTTTTAAAAGAGGGAAAGAGGCAGTAGACAGAGGAGTGCCTGGTTGACCTATCATCCTGTGCCATGTATAGTTTCCAAATTAAACTTAATTGTCATTACAACACTCATTACAACTCATTACAACACAGGTCATGATGACTTCTTTAACTGGTTATGAACAGTTGGGAAGTTTGTTAAAAATTAAGTATAGTATAGTTGTATAGTGGCATATACGGTACATGTAAGCGATAAGACTAGCAGCTGTACATCATCGCACCATTAGCTGGGTAATTCCCAGTTAATCACATGTAAGCCATTGCTTTATAAGTCTGCTCACAATCTATCACATTGCTGTTTCAGTGTGCTAACATAGCAACCTCCACCACCCCACCGCCACCAGTTGAGTCCGGCAGGATATGATGGTTCCAAGTACAACTTCTTCGAACCGCTAGACAGGGCCTACGCCAAAGAGAGACATTACTTTTCTGTTTAATGTTTATCAAATAAATGTAATCTTAAATTTCACTCAAGTCTGCGAGTCTTCCTGATAGAAAAAAATGTATCACAAAAATCAACAAAAATATAAAACACATTTTTATTTTATTACGTATTATACTGTACATTATACATGATTCTATGCAACTGCAAAATTATGAGATTGAGATAACATTTTGGTGTCTTAGCAGTGAAAATTATTAAAGATGCAATAAATAAAAGCCCAAAATGAAACTGTTTAAACTGATCAAATATAAATGTATACAGTCTGGCACTCATCATGACATAACTCCAACATCAGCACACAATCTAACAAACAACATCATATGAATATTTAGTCCATGACAGAGGCAGAACCTGTTTCTACAGGTAATAGATTGTTGTGGAAATTTTGTAAAATAAGAGACTCAGAGTCAGAAAATATCTTTGGAAGTAGTCTACAGAAATCAAAAGTTTCCACAGGTGCAGAGCAAAAAGAGCTTTTTGCTCTTTTTTCAGAGCAAAAAGAGCTTTTTGCTCTGCATTTTTTCAGTGATACCCTGTGCCAGGAGCAGACTGGCCCCTCTCTTCACTGACCACTCAGTGTCCATGCTTCGTCCATGCCTCAGGCATGTGAACATCTCGTGTCTTACTCTACTAACGCTGTTGCTGGGCAGAATGAAAAGTAGGGTTACATAAAGGACTCACACATTTTATCACCAAGCATAGTACAGAGCGCCCACACATTATATGGTATGCAGGTGAGAGAATAGACAGAGAGACCTCAAAGTACAAAGTAGAGAAACAATAGAATACAAAGTCTTAATAAATTTCCATTACAAGGTCAATAAACAAAAGCAATAGACAACACACATTCTTTAGATGATTATAAAAAACAAAACATATGTTCAGGCCAGCTAGGAGTTACTGCACATCGGGTCCAGTCCAGCTTCTTTTCTGATTTCTCTAGCAGTATTTGCCAGTTCATTTAATCCTTCTCTCAAGAGGTAAAGTGTAGTGCCAAAGGACAATCCTGCAGCAGCAACACTGCCCACACCTGGAAAGAGACTAGCAAACCATTCAAAGGTAGCCAGTGTTGCGATTGATGCAGAAACTTGTAATCTGGTAAGTGTTTTATTTTGGATGGCAGCAGCAATCTTTGATTTACCCAGATATTTCTGCAACGGCTTGTTCACTTTTTCTGAAAGCTTTTTAATTGATCCATCATCCAAGCCAAATGCATAGTAGCATCTTGTGAAGAAAAGCAACACAATCCCTGCATCACATGCTGCTGACAGGCCAGGCACAGGGACAACTGCTATACCAGCAGAGGCGAGAGCTGCAGCCCAGATCACTCTTTTAAAAAATGTAATCTTCTTCTCGAGAGACTCAGCAGAGCACACTGGCCAGGCTTGTAGAAGAGCAGATCTCTTATGCTGTGGAAGCTCTTCTTCCAGGGAGTTTTGAAGCTTTTCAAAATCATATTTCTCTAAGTCATAAACTGATATCAAGAAAATCTTGGGGTTTCCCACCTCTTTCAAGTTTTTCTGACAGTCCTCTCTTATTTTAGAAAGAGTTTTCTGCTCATCAAACTCCTTTTTCCTTTGCTCTGCCAAGATGTCATTGTCAATCTTGGATCGAACAAAGTAAAATTTTTTCTTTGCATTTTTTATTTCTTTAGCCAGCATGATGTCATTCTGCTGGAACCTCTCTGAGCTAAGGATGATGAAGAAATCATATGTGCTGAATTTGACATCTTTAAGGTATTTATTTGCTTTAAAGTTTGGACTTCCTATTCCAGGCAGATCCCAGACTTTCACATTTGGCATCGCAGGGTGCTCATACATGGTGGCCTTCATTGTAGTTTCTGTGACTCCAGTGAGGGCTGCTCCATCAGCATCATCTCCTAAACCCCTAAGTGCATTTACAAAGGAGGATTTCCCAGCTCCTGTCCTTCCAGTCACAGCGATGTTAAGTGAAACATTTAACAACTGTTCAAATTCTGCTTTAGCTTTTGCTGTAGCTTTTTCCAGTGTGGATTCCCCTGATAACTTTACTGCCTCAATAACATCAGGGTCTTGAGTTTCCATGTTTAAAACTGAAAATAATTATAAATTATTCTTTATTCAGAAATGGTTTCTCTGCTTTCAGAAATGAAACAATTAATCTAAACTTGTGCAACAGAAAAAATCAAAATGCATTGAATATGCTGCTTTGAACATAATAGCTGGTAGGCTGCAAATTCAATAGTATTTTTCTTATTAAATAATTTCTGGTTATGCTAATAATAGTTATACAATTTCAATGGTGTGATCGCCATTCAACACTGAAGTTCTTTGTTAAAAAAATGTAGAATCCTTTTCTAATTGGCACCTTACTGTATACACCATTGGCTTATTTTCAGTATAAAAAGTAATAAATACTACTGTTCCTTGGTATTAACTTACAGTATGTTGTTTGTTTACAATGAAACTTTTCTGTATGACAGGCTTAGGGGTGCCGGGATTGTTTTGGGAGTAACGGACACACTGACAGGGGGCCCCCAAAATAAAGTTTGCTTAGGGCCGCCAAAAAACTAGGACGGGCATTGCTGGTACTTATACTCATAAAACTACTGAAATGCCAATGATTTCATCCAACATTCTGCTGTTGGTGTCTTTGTAACATTCATTTATTAAAATTACAAATCAGTGGCATGATTTGTGCATGTGCTGAGCTACTGTTGAAAGAGCAAAGACACAGAAAAGCTCTTGCACAAAATACAAGTGCACACTGACTTACAATCAAGCAAGTATATTGAGTGCAAGAATGTCCCCTCTCTCTAATAGTACTGTGAAGATTTCATTCAAATTCTTTATAGCAAACTGTTTTGATGTTTTGTTTCTAATTTAAACATACAATGCAGTCCTCAAATCACTTTCACTGGCAGGGGGCCTGGGTAGCTCAGCGAGTAAAGATGCTGACTATCACCTCTGGAGTCGTGAGCTTGAATCCAGGGCATGCTGAGTGACACCAGCCAGGTCTCCAAAGCAACCAAATTGGCCCGGTTGCTAGGGTCAGTAGAGTAGCATTGGGTTAACCTCCTCATGGTTGCTATAATGTGGTTCTTGCGCTCGGTGGGGTGCATGGTGATTTGTGTGTGGATGCCGCAGAGCTATACTGGGAACTGGGCATTCCAAATATGGGAGAAAAGTGGCGGAAAAAAAAAACTTAACAAAAACAAAACAAAAAAACACTGTCTCTGCACTGTCCTTTTTTACAGCATTACTAAAAATACTGGTATTGCTGAGCACAATTTTTTTTTAACTAATAGTATCAAAAAATGGTATCCCTACTTTTACAATCACCTCTCATTGGAGAGTCTTTCCAATCCTGATGTTTGATATTGATTTGATAGTGAATGTTTGTATTATCATTGCAATTTATCAGTTCTTTTCATGATACATTGCAATGATAAAGACATGACAGTTAAGTAGCCACACAACTATATTAAGATGTATAATTTAAATGATCAAATAGCCATAGCATATGATGATTGTTACATGAAATCTTGAGGATTTCTTATACTGACCTTATGTGTAGAGAGATTTTGAACTTCTTATTTCCCTCTATGTTCCTCTGCCCTGTCCAGGAAAAATAAAACAAAATTCAAAGAAACAGTGAGGATGACTGGGGACAATTTAACATATAAAACTAAAGAGGAAAAGATAGGTAAACTAATGTTTTAGTACTCCCACAACACTTAAAATGAAATAGAAAAAATATAGACCTATTATTTAATAAATGCATAAATACACAATTTAATTTTAAAATAATCCCACATGTTTTGTCATTAGGAAAAAGAATGTTGGATTATAAAAATAACTCAATGAAATCCCACAAGACTTTACAACTTGACAAGAGACATTTTGTGAATTTAACCATGCGTGGTGGAAGCGTGGGCTAAAACACATAACTGGTAAGCAGAAGGTTGACATTGCGATCCCCACAGCCACCACCATTGTGGCACTTAACTACAGGTTGCTTGGGGGGATTGTCCCAGTAATAAGTGCACTGTAATTTGCTTTTAATAAAAGCATCTGCCTAATGCATAAATGTAAATGTAAAATGGCAGGAAACTTTTTCTGCAAAAATATTGTTTTATTTTCAAATTTACAGTCTGTATCTCCGAGGAAATTAACATCTTAAAGTTATGAACATTTACTTTTACTACTGCATTAGGGCTGTCGATCTCCCCAGCCTTTCAACTATCTGTATCACCCAGGATACATAAACCAAAACTGTATCCATTCTGCTGTACTTCAAAACGGATTGCCTGTATAAAGATGGGTTGACTGTGTTGGCGTCATCATGTGGGATGGATGGGGCATGTCCTAACAATAATTTGATATCAAGCATACATGAAGAAATATCTAAAGTGACAAATAATACAATTAGGAGATGATTCAGGAACAACACCCCAGCACTAATCCCAAACTGTCCCCAAGGACTCACAACTGTGCAATATAATCATGTGCAATAAAAATTCACTAATATTTATATAAAATGTATTCAACATACCCTACCTTCAACCATTACATTCCCCAAACATTACAATTTGTTTATATTTAATTTTTCCTTTGTCTTATTGTGTATATCTATATATTTTTTATTTTATCTTATTCTTACTGTATTTTATTATCTGTGTCTTGATATTGTTTTTCTATGTGCACTGGAAGCTTCTTTCACCAAGACAAAATCCTTGGGTCTGTTAGTGAGCTGAGTGAGCTGCTTTGCTGTAGCCTGCCTTCATAGGCAGCTGTCTTCTATCCTTACCAAAATGATGCCTCATCTGCAGGGGCAGAGCTAGGGGGTAGCCAGGGGTGGCCATGGCCACCATGAACCGAAGCCTGGCCACTCCACTAGCAATTGCTGTTTTGGTCATTTTTTTTGTCTTGGACACAATTTAGTTTGCATTTCTATTCCTGTAAACTGACACGTCCAGTTGTAAAATCGTCTGTGACATTTATTATAAAACAGCAATTTTATCATAGTAAACTCCACACAGTTCATTCCAAAATGATTTTTTTTAGTGTAAAATATGTTAGGCAAGGCAAGTTTAAGTTAGAGATTAGCAGACAGGCAGTTAATTCATTAAATGATGAGCTGTTTCCTCACAAAAGCGGTTTATTCAGGATTGCGAAGATTCTCCTCCATAGACATCCATTAAAAAGGACTGCTTCTTGTCTATTTGCCATTGTACCACCATAGAATGTATATGGAACAGCCAAGTTAAGCTAATCTAGGCTAACCTTGTAGGCATATGATGCGAACACACTCTCAAGGTAATAATCAACATGTGTTTTCAACAATTACGATGAAAACTAAATACAACATATTGTATAAAATAAGCACTGAATAATCGCGAAAAGACAAATAACTGAAAGTTACAACAAATAAAATAACACCAGTATATCTAAAATCAGCAATAAGTAAATCAAAGCAGTACCCACTAATCTGCATAATTTATTCATAACACAAAGCACTACTGGGAAACGCAGTGCAGCTTCTTATAACAGTATTATTAGACACAATGTGCATGCCTGACAGAAACGCAGGATATAAGTACCGGTAATGGAAAATATTGCTTTGTGGCTTATTCTGTTTAAAGAATAGCAGAAAGAGCACTTGACAAATCATTAGGGCTTTTCACGTTTTCTCAAGTATAATCTGCTGGAAGGAATTCAGACACAATGGATATAAAAATGCAAAAAAAAAAATGCAAAAAAAAAAAAAAAAAAATCACAGAGTAAACATATGAGCAATTAATCTTGAAAATAATAAAACCATCCTTTCTGCAAAGATCTCTGCTCTCTAAGATGTATGCGTTTATTCTTTACATTTGTTTACAAATATATATTTCGAGGTGTTGTTTTTATTTGGCCCTATAGGTCCTATACAATTAAAACTATATAAAACAACATTCTTATTTTGTGTAATTTTAATGGGTAACACTAATGGTTGTAAAAGTTAACATTACTTAATAAAATATTAACTAACATGACCAAACAATAAACAATTGTATTTTTATAAATTGACATTAGCCTAGATTAGTAAATACTGGAAAATTGTATTATACATTGTTAATGCTAACTAATGCAAACTTTATTGTTGTTACCCAGAAATGATCATACTTGCAGTTTCCATGACCTCATACTGTATTAATTGAGACACTGGTTTATTTGTATTTCTAGAAAAAAGACGAAAGGCGAACAACATTTTTCACAGCACCTAAAATACACATATTCCTTTATGCATGCATGTTAACCTGGTGTTGGGGAAAAAACCTATTGGACCTATTAATGTTATTTGTCATCTTACATCATATACGGTAGTACAGTGCTTCTTTTTTAGTACTTTCTATTTAAAAAATCTACTCATCATGTTTGCAGTGGTTCTATGAATGTTTGAATGTTACGTCATGATCATTTTCATGACTTCGCCAAGTGCCACACAAACCCACACAGACACAGGCCCAGGAAGTGACGTTTCAAGCGCACGTGATCGTGAATATTCAACCTACACGTACATGGTGCTGACTTCACAGAAGTTTCACTAGCTGCTACATTCTTCATTATGTAGGCTACAACTGTTTTCTCAGACCAGCAAGGCAGCCAGGTAACTCCGCCCTTTCAGCTATCTACAGCAAGCCGCGTGCGTGGGGTTCATGAAATATCCAACATTACGCACTCCGCTTTGACGGTTGAAAAAATGCATCATCCAGGTACTTAAAGTACACTTATTTTTGTTGCATCTTTAGTATAAACATACTACTCGCACTACTTACGCTACAAAGTTACATAATAGTGCAGAAGTGTGGTTTGGAACCCGCCTCAAAGGAAGCTCACTAGGTTTTGGAACAGACCCCTTGTATGTAGGAAGCATAGTTTGATTATTTATTTATTTGCTGATTAAGCAAAGAAGTGTCATTTTAAAGATGGTTGGTTAATGAGAAATCAAATATTTAGACTATTCAAATTTCATTCAATAATGAAACGGAAAACAAAAGATTATAAAGACCTTAACTTCTTGGTTCCAGCAGTAATTAACCAACATACAATCTTGTTCAGATGAGTTTTCTTCAGTCATTGAGGATTTAGAATAATAATAATAATAAAAGAATTCCAAGGAGATGGAGTCCGACAATACTTTTGATCAAAAACTGTTGCAAAAGTCTGAAAAATAGAAAGAAAGAAAGAAAGAAAGAAAGAAAAAAAATAACAATAAATATAGCCTAAATACCTCTTAATCCGTTAAACAGTTGCTTGTTAAAGTTGTCAACGTTGCCAACAATCAAAACAGAGTTGCTGTATCCACAGAACAAAGAGTTTACATTTCCTTGTTTACACTACGCTTGAAATTCATTTTAGATGACTCCAAATATTTTGATAATATGCAGTAATTAGTGATATTGTAAGTTGTAAGATATAAAATTAAATTACCTTGAACCATTCCGGACCATACAATCGATTTCCGTAACTTGTGCAGTTCAAATGCACTTCATGTGAACTTGCTGTTTTCCAACGCGCGCATTCGTGATATGAGAGACTGTTGAGGATTGGCTTTAATTTAAGAGAGTGTGATGCCTTTGCACATGAAGTTCCTGCTTTAGATTTTTACCATCCAATAAAACTGCATAAACTAGTAGGTGCTTCTCTGCATCCACCAACGAAATATACTAAATATATTTAAATCTATGTACATTTATATAAGATAATGTACATTTAAGATTTGTGATGCAACTGTACAGTATGTTTTATTAGGAAATGCAACACAGTGCTACAGTAGCCTATAACTAACGACCATTAAGGATCAAGTCATTGAATATGGGTAATTTTAATCTATTTCAGTAAACTTAAACAAAAAACTATTCTTAAAAAATAAGAGTCATTCAAACATTGTCAACATGCATTTGTTTCACTCATTTTATGCAGCCTATTGTACTTTGGTAAAGTTGGTTTTATATTGCACATTCGCACATTCGCGGACTTCCGCGTTCAGTAACTCGTGAACTAAACGTTGTTGCTACACACAACACCTATCATATATAACTACAGATAAAACACCAGAAGCTACAACATAAATTTCCTCAAAACGATCTTTCCTTCGCACTGTACAAAATACATTGATCTCTATGCGCAGGCTGCTAAGAAGGGACCATCTGCAAAGTTCAAACCCGAAGGAAAGCTCGTTTTGAGGAGATTAAAATATTAAAACAATGTTATTTGTGTAGTAACAATATTCAGCTCACGAGATATTGAACGCGGAACTCCGCAAATATGCGAAGCGAATATAAAAAGCAACTTTACCCAAGTTGCAGACTTGATCATGTAGGACCTTCAGGACCACATAGCCTACGTGAACAGCACCATGAACATAGTCAAGTTTAAAAAAAAACCCAACCAGGGTAAAAATAGTTTCAGGTTTGATATTTGCTGGGTATTCACCTAGACTGCTTTAGTGTACTTTTGTGTAGGCTGTTGTACATACAGTACGCAAAAATGTTTTATGTAAAACTTACAGTAATTCACCAAAGGGATTTTTTCATGTTCCAATGGTTGTATAGTATGTTCCTACTGACCAGACTGACTTACTACAGGTGGAAGTTTGACAGTACCTCCCTTACTGTATGTTCAGTATACAAATATTAATTAAAAAAAATTACAGTAATTCCCCTAAAGTATTTTTTCCTGTTCCAAAGGCTGTAGTGCTTTCCTATTGACCATACTGACTTACTACAGGTGATATTTTGACAATAACTCCCTTACTGTACTTACTGAAGGGTTGGGGTCAGAATCCCCTGTCTCTTCAATTTAATATATATATATCCTTTTTATATATATCCTTTTGAATGATTACTTTATTCTTATTAAAAATTCAACAATCAATATCCTAATCATTTCTGTATTCATTTTCTTTTAGGTGCATTCCAGTGTGTGCCCTTGGGTTGTGTTCACATGCAAGGGGCCTTTTGATGATAATTGTCTTGGGATTCAGAGAGCAGCGAGAGAGACTCTGTACTCATGTATTGCATATATATTATATATATATATTGTAAGTAAATCAAAACCAAATCATTTACAAGCTTTTAACTTCATGAGGTGCAATGGCAAGGTATCATAACACCGGAGACGTCCTTGGTGAATCTGCCTCTGGGTTGGACATTACTTTACAGTCCTTTTTAAAGTCCATCAACTTTTTGACATGTTCAGAAATCCCCTCCTGGAAACTCCCTCTGCATACATTCAGTCTTTTACAGCCAATTGGTCAAACATAAAATCTTGAACTGTCATTATTTCTGGAAGACCCCTTAGGACTTTTGCATATAAAACTCTTCGTCTCTTTGTCCTCTTTTTCTGGACCTTTCCATCATTGCTGTATCTTCTGTATCTCGTCCGCAACACATAGACGGTAATGATGGCATTTTTCTCCTTTCTTTTGCAAAGCTGTTTCTAATACATTTTCAACTCCTCTCTACTCTGCCACCATCATCTGCTTAATAAATGCTTACAACATTCAGTGTGGTATGTTTTTCTTTATAAACCATTTTCATAATAAAAATCTTTATAAAACAAGTTGAGGTGTTTTTCTTAATAAACTATTTTCTCAATATATGGTTACAATGATTATTAATACAAGTGTTTTACAGTAAACACATTCTTAATAAATTGTTTAACAACTACTTATGGTACCTTTCATTATATAACCACTTTTTATTAGTTACAATTGTGGTTTACTATGACCCAGAAATACTTCATATACCAAAAGCCATGATTAGAATAGAATAATTGCATATTTCACAATAATATCTGCATCTATATATCTGTCTTAGTTGACTTGTATAAGTTTGAGGGTCAATTTATACATAATTAAGTGAACATCTCATGTGTATTTCTTTAGGGAGTGGAGTAAAGGGGCATATTATCTTTCCTGCTTTCCTGGAGTGAAATATTTTATCAGCCTGTTAAGGTGGACTGCTCTTCTGATAATTAGCTCAGGCCTTCTTCAGCCTCGAAGAGAACTGTTGTTTGTCAGTGTTCTGTGTGTGTGTGTGCGTTTGATAGTCTTTGCAGGTTCTGAACTTTGTGATATAGCCTAAAACATTCTCGGACCCTGGAAGAAGGTCACCACCACGGACTTAAATCTCGGAAATGGACGACAAATATTCTGATTAACGGCGATATACCCACTTATCTATCAAAAATGTATTATTGTTTAGACTTTGTTTTCTTAGCCAATCAGAAGTAAACGATTGTGTAATGCATGTCCTTGGAAAAGGTATAATTGTGTGAGATTTGTTTGTAAGGTAGAGTTGGCTTGCGACCTCCTCGTGACTTTGACGCTGGCTCTACCAATTTAACTGCAAAATATTCTTCAGTAAAATTGTACTTATTTGATTGAATTTCACGACTCCTGGTCTTCTTTCATCATATCTGGTCCTGGGTCTTACAACTGTACCCCCCCCCCCCCCCAAACAGTACATTTATCAAATAATGTTTTCCTGTTCCAATGGCTGTAGTGCTTTCCTATTGACCAGACTGACTTACTACAGGTGAAATTTTGACAATAACTCCCTTACTGTACAATTATCAAATATATGTATGTAATAAACATTATTACATGTGTTTATTACATATGTTTATGTAATAAACTATAATTCCCCTATAGTGTTTTTTTATATTTATATTCCAATGGCTGTAGTGCTTTCCTAGTGATCAGACTGACTTACTACAGGTGAAATTTTCACAATAACTCCCTTACTGTACGTACAATAAACTAATAAGTTCAAGAAAACATTACTGTCATTCCCATAAAGTATTTTTTCCTGTTCCAATGGCTGTAGTGCTTTGCTAGTGATCAGACTGACTTACTACAGGTGAAATTTTCACAATAACTCCCTTACTGTACAATTATCACATATATTTATGTAATAAACATTATTACATGTGTTTATTACATATGTTTATGTAATAAACTGTAATTCCCCTATAGTGTTTTTTTATATTTATATTCCAATGGTTGTAGTGCTTTCCTAGTGATCAGACTGACTTACTACATGTTGAATACTGCCAATACCTACCTTACTGTAAGTATATTACAATCATATTATTCTGAAGAAATTATTCTATTTTCACCTTTTTCATGTTCCAGAGGTTATAGCATGTTCCTAGTGATTACTCTACTCAATTAACTTTGATCAATGTATTAGGTAAAAGTATGTATTATAACTGCTGTTCCTTGTACAACACATTTCTTTCATTGATTAAAGAAATTCAGATACTTTAGATTAATCATATTTTCAACGTTATAAATAAGCAACACCCTTATTGTAATGATTCAAGTTAAGTTTTTGTTATGAAGTCCTGAAGAAGTGGATTCTGGAATACAGGATAATGTATGACATTCAGTACCACGGACAGTAATATTTCTGCAGGACTGTAAACATCAATCAATGTACATGAATTGTGTTATTGTTAAAGTTCCATGTTAAACACAGATGTCATACAACAGGAAAACATAAAATAGAGTTTAGCCATTCTTTTTATTCAACACCTGGAGAATACTGTTACACACTCTTTATCACAGATAAAAACAGAAAAACAGAGGTGAATAAAACAGCAAGACATGGGCTGTAGTATGTTCTGTAGGGTCCAGACAAGATGATCCAACTTGTTTTGTAGCAGTCGTCTCGATGCTTTTCAAAACCTTTTGAAATATGTCATTATTAAAACCACCACACTTACACAGTTCTTTTTCATTTTTTTTCTCAAATAAATAAATAAATATAAACGTTGTAAAATGAAGCAATTAACTATGTCCAGGAGATTAAACATGATTTTCCTTTCTACAGTCTGGATTGTTACCAAATTACAGTTCATGTACAGATTCATTCATTATTATTTCATAAACACATTTTTAAACACCATCATTATAATGCAGGTTTTGTTGCTAAAGGACATTCTATAGCATCAGAACACATAATGTGAGAGATATTTGCCAGTAGGCTACATCTGCAGTTGGCTAAAATGTAGTTGTCTGCTTGCACACGATGAAAAACAATATGAACTTTTTAGACGGTCCCTATCTTGGTTACGACGCACATCTCTAAAGTACATGCTTAAAAATATACTTGCCCATTTTGATCGATTGTAAAAAATGTTGTAGTTCACAACCTTTGTTGTCAATATCATGTAGCTGCTTCGAATCTGAAAAAATAGCTTTATTGACTATTTAATTGAAAAAGTTATTTAACGCGAATGTGCGAATATAAACGACTCAGTAACTAACGTAACCTCGGTTCCCTGAGAGAGGGAACGACTATTGCGTAAGCTGCCGTGCCTGTGCTTGGTCAGTCGCTTCAGTCGATTTAACCTAAAGAACCGGAATGACGGGATGCTCATTATATAGCCCTCATATGCTAATTTCAGCAGGCTATGTGCGCGCGAAAGCGGGGCGCGCCCCCATTGGTGGCGCGTTCTAAATCGTCCCGTCATTGGTTCGAGCAGTTGCCGCAGCACAGCCAATGACCGAGCTGCTTCGCTCATCACTGTCTGCTGTGCAGCTGCAATGCGTTTTACATAAAGACTTCAATATTTCTCGAGAAACGGAGTTTTCCAATAGCGTAAGCTACTTACGCAATAGTCGTTCCCTCTCTCAGGGAACCGAGGTTACGTTAGTAACTGAGTCGTTCCCTTATCGAGAGGTCTCTCCTATTGCGTAAGTAGCTTACGCTATGGGAACCCCATGTAAAATGCCGTGCGTGCTGATTTCGCTGTATAAAGCCAGAGGCGGGTGCCTGAGCCTTAAAGCAAAGTGATGTTCCACGAGCCGGCCAGAGGCGAGCTATTTAGTGGGGTATGACAGGGCGCCCTTACCTACAAGGTGGGGTGCTCCTCGTACAAACACATATCTTATGTACTGAGTTTTTGTGTACTGGTACGCATAATAAACCCTCTAAGCCGGTCAGAGATGGACCTTATAAGGGAGAAGATAATGCCCAGCATGTACATACTCCAGTTCATTCCACAGTCAGACTGATAGAATGTTGGAATGTAGTGAGGGGACCTGTAGGTTATAAAACCTGATAAATGTCGAAGGCGAGGCCCAGCCTGCCGCTGCACAAATATCTTCAATGGGTATCCCACTCGACCATGCCCACGAGGAGGCCATGCTCCTCGTAGAGTGAGCTCTGACGCCTAAGGGGCATTGAAGGCCCTTGGCTTCATAAGCTAGCGCTATAGCATCCACTATCCAGTGCGATATTCGTTGCTTTGAGACAGCGAGACCCTTAGTTCGGCCGCCAAAGCATACAAATAATTGTTCCGTCTGTCTGAACAGGGCAGAATGTTCCAAATATACGCTGAGCGCCCTGACCGGGCAGAGTAAATTTGCGTCGCCTTCGTCTGCTGAAGACGATAGCGCTGCCAGAGATATCACCTGTGCTCTGAAGGGTGTAGAGAGCACCTTAGGAATGTACCCGTACTTTGGCCTAAGGACAACTCTGCAGTCGTTAGGTCCAAATTCCAGGCAAGCAGCGCTTGATGACAGTGCGTGCAGGTCGCCCACTCTTTTAACTGAAGCGAGTGCCAGCAAGAGCGTGGTTTTGAGCGAGAGCTGCTTGAGGTGCACGGTTCGGAGAGGTTCGAACGGGGCACCTTTGAGTGCGTCCAGGACCGTGGCCAGGTCCCAGATCGGCACCGAAGGTGGGCGAGGAGGGTTCATCCTCCTAGCGCCTCTTAGGAAACGAACGATCAGATCGTTTTTTCCTAATGAATGTCCTTTATCAGGATTGTGTGACGCCGCTATGGCAGCCACATAGACTTTGAGCGTGGAGGGTGTGCAGCCTGCCTCCAGCAGCTCCTGCAAAAAGGCGAGTACACTCGGTATCTCGCATGTTTTGGGGTTCAAGCTCTTGGTATCACACCAGTCACTGAACACTTTCCACTTTTGGGCATACAAGCGCCTCGTAGAGGGGGCTCGTGCCTCAGCAGTGGTTTTCAGAACTCCACTGGGGAGGTTCTCGGGAACCCGTTGAGGGGCCATGCATGGAGGGCCCACAGATCGGGGCGGGGATGAAGAATCATCCCGCTGGCCTGTCCGAGGAGGTCTTGCCTCAGCGGAATCGGCCATGGGGCAGATTGCATCATCTGTACCAGCTCTGGAAACCATGTCTGGTTTTTCCAGAGTGGGGCTACCAGGAGCACTGCACATTTCACCTCCCTGATCCGACTGATGACCTGAGGCAGCATCGTGATCGGGGGAAAAGCATACAAGGGGCGGCTCGGCCAGATTTGGGCGAGCGCGTCTGTGCTTTTTGAGAAGAAGAGAGGGCAGTGCGCGTTTTCCTTGGAGGCGAAGAGGTCGACCTCTGCCTTGCCAAAGGTTCGCCATAACCACTGAACAGTCCGAGGGTGGAGAGACCATTCTCCTGGGAGAACTTTGTCTCTGGATAGCATGTCCGCTCCTTGGTTCAGGGCACCTGGCACGTGTGCTGCTCTTAGCGAGCGCAGGTGGTGTTGTGACCATAGGATGAGCTCCCTGGCCATAGAGTCATGTTGTCCGTTCGGACCAGGACGTGTTCGTTTTGCAGGTACGGAAGGAGGGCTCTGAGAGCCAAGGCGACCGCTTTCATTTCCAGACAGTTTATGTGTAGGCGCTTTTCCGGGTTTGACCAAAAACCGGAAACAGGCCTGCCCTCGTAAAGGGCCCCCCATCCTATTTTGGAGGCATCTGTCGTGATAATTTTTCTCCGCGTATTCACGCCCAGACTCACGCCGGTTTGATACCATTTTATGGCTTTCCAGGGCATCAGGTCTTTTATACAGCCGTGATTCACTCTGATCAAAAAGTGGCCTGAGCGCCACGCGTGAGTGGGGACGCGGCACTTGAGCCAGCGCTGGAGAGGACGCATGTGCAACAATCCTAGCTGGAGTACAGCTGATGCCGAGGCCATGAGGCCGAGCATTCTCTGAAATGGTTTGACGGGGGCGTGCGCGCCCGTTCTGAACGATGTTGCAAGGCGTCGAATAGAGAGTGCGCACTCTGATGAGAGGCGCGCTGTCATCTGCACTGAGTCTAGCACTATTCCCAGAAAAGAAATATTCTGGCTGGGGGATAGCACGCTCTTTGCAAAATTTATTCTCAGACCCAGGCATTGTAAATGGCTGATAGTCCAAGATCTGTGTGTCATTAACTGAACCTCTGATTGTGATATGATTAGCCAATCGTCGAGGTAATTCAGTATCCGCACTCCCCGCTGTCTCAGGGGGTAAAGTGCTGCATCCATACATTTCGTGAATGTACGGGGGGCCAATGATAGGCCGAATGGTAGTTCTGTATACTGGTATGACTGTCCCTCGAAAGCGAATCTCAGAAAGGGCCTGTGATGAGGCGCTATCGGGATGTGAAAGTAAGCGTCTTTCAAATCCACTGATAGAAACCAATCCCCGGGGCGAACTTGCACGAGGATATGTTTGGTTGTTAACATTCTGAACGAGCGAATCATTAACGCTTTGTTCAGATGTCTGAGATCCAGGATGGGGCGAAGGCCACCGTCCTTTTTCGGACCACTCATCCAGCCGGCTGCGGGCAGGTTCTTCCAGGCTGAAGGCATTTGAAACAACGCCTTGGAAAATTACTCTTTTAATTCTAAAAAGCATCGCGGGGGCGAACGCTTGCAGAAGAAAAAGGATATGCGATGCGCGCCGGATGGCGTAGCAGAAGGCTTCGAAGGCGGCTGAAGGTGCCGGCCAGTGTTGCCAACTATTTTCAATGGAAAGTAGCTAAAGCCTGCTCGAAAAGTAGCTAAATGTCGCCAGATGACGTCATGCGTCATTAGCATATTAATGACGTCATCGCGTCGTATTTGCATTCTGCCTAATTTCTCGGTACTGTAGCCTACTTTAGTTTATAATAATGGTTATCTCCCCTAAACCGTGCTCATACTGTTTTTATATAAGTATATAGCCGAAAAACGGCCAAATTAAATGTTTTGAATTAAAACAAAGGAGAAGGCAGCTGATATGTGATCACTGATTGGTTCCTGCTAACACAGCGTGCACATGCGCAGTTCATTCATGTCTATGTCCGCTGGCGTGCAGTCAACGGAATGTGCTGCTCCTCTCAGCCGCTCACTGAACAGAGCAGACGCAGCGGGGAAGTAAGACCTCACGCTTGCAGTACTGGCGATATTTGGAATTTGGAAAGTTGCTAAGGTTTGTCCAAAAAGTCGCTAGATTTGTCGCTAGTCGCTTTTTTGAAAAAATGTTGCTAAAGGGGTCTGAAAAGTCGCTAAGTTGGCAACAATGGTGCCGGCGTCCTCTCAGCAGTCCCGCTGTAAGCGTGTCAACGGCGGCGAAAGACTCCAACAATCCGGAGGATCCAGCGACGAGAAGGTCTTCACTAAAGGAGATTAAATCTAAAGAACCGGAATGACGGGATGCTCATTATATAGCCCTCATATGCTAATTTCAGCAGGCTATGAGCGCGCGAAAGCGAGGCGCGCCCCCATTGGTGGCGCGTTCTAAATCGCCCCGTCATTGGTTCGAGCAGTTGCCGCAGCACAGCCAATGACCGAGCTGCTTCGCTCATCACTGTCTGCTGTGCAGCTGCAATGCGTTTTACATAAAGACTTCAATATTTCTCGAGAAACGGAGTTTTCCCATAGCGTAAGCTACTTACGCAATAGGAGAGACCTCTCGATAAGGGAAACCAACTTTACCTAAGTGCCTACTGTAAGGAAAGGCAGACTGGGTAAACAGTTCTATATATGCTTAAATGAAGTCAAAGACAATTTTTCATTATAAAGCAAATTTAAAGACAACATAAGGTGATCCAAAGTGCTTTACATTTCAATAAAAACAAGATAATTAAAATAGAACATTTAAAACAATAAAACAATGAATAAGTCCACAAGATAAAACAACAACATACTAAATCTCACAACTGTATCAAATGCGAAAAAGTAACAATTAGATTTAAAGGAAGATTTAGAAATAACTAGGGACGGAGGGGACCTCACGTGAATGGGGAGATTGTTCCAGAGTTTGGGGGGGATAACAGAAAAGACACGATCACCCTTTGACTTAAAACAAAATAGGGGGACATGGTTACAATGCCAGCCAGAGACAAGAGAGAGCCGGACAGAAACATGTCTAAGCTGTTAAACACTTCAAATACAAGTGTAGCTGAGAATAAACTACTCTTTCCTGAAGTTTTAAAATGAAAGGCAATTTAGAAATAGGCTTGTAATAATTATGTAGAGCTGGATTGGGATGGGCTTTTTTATTTTAGCAAAGGGTGGTGAGTTGCATATTTAAAGCAAGTTGGTACAACTCCATTTGCTAGGTGGCTATTAATTATGTCTGTCAAATTTGTACTATCAATAGCAAATACATCTGTAATGCACTGTAAGCCACTGCAGATGGTCCAGCTGCATCATGTCTGGTCTTCAATCAACCAAAGAGGATTCATGTCACCCCACACTTGATTTTACTCCACTGGCTGCCAGTAACTGCCAACATCAATTTCAAGGCTTTGACTCTGGCCTTCAGGACAGCATGTGGAACAGCACCCTCTTACTTTAATTCACTCCTCCATGTCTATGTCCCAACCTGCTCTCTGCGTTCAATGAACAATGGCACATAGTGGTCCCGTCGCAAAGAGACACAAAGTCCATTTCACGACCATTCACCCTCTGTGGTGGATTGAACTTCCATGATCTGCTGATGCCATCTCAGCATTCAAGAAATAGCTGAAAACACATCTGTTCTGTGTGCAATTAACCAATCCACACTAAATGCACTTACTTTTTAACAATAATAAATTAAATCTGTGTGTGTCTCTTTCTACTGCATTAGCATCTTTACTACTCCAGCCACTGAGAACTTGGCAGTGCAACACTGTAGATATTGTTGACTTTTGTATGACAATTTGCTCGTTCTTCTTTTGCAAGTTGCTTTGGATAAAAGCATCTGCTAAATAACTAAATGTTTCAAAAGACATGTAGTAATAGCATCCATCTTACAATTTGAACACTTCATATGTAATTGTGAAGTTTATCAGCTGGAAGGGGAAATAACTGCGGTGGATCAAATGTGCACAATTGTATCTTCTGTTCGCAACAGTTTGAGTGTGTCTCCAGGCAGCGCACTCTCATTAGGGTTATGATTAGCACCATGCCGCCAAGTGCTTCATTGCACTTGGGTGGGCATAGGGATAATGGGGCACAACCCAGCACCCCCCTTGATCTGACCCTGATGAAAAGCAAAAGTAGAGGGATTTAACAAGTCAATAGTATTAAACAGTACTTTGGACATATTAGGATTTTCAGCAATTGATTTGGAGAGAAATTTTTATTTGGTCTCTTTCACAGATCTTTGATATCTAATTGAAATTTCATATGAGATCTGTAGTTTGTCTTTTTTCCACTTAGCATTGCCTTTCTACAGACTTGTCTAAGAGTGCAGGTGGAGTCATATAACCAGGTCTGGGCAGCATCCTTAATTTATTCTCCTTGGCTTCAGAGGAGCAGTGTCTGGAGAAAGAGAACATGATTCTATAAACATTTAAACCAGCTCCTCAGTATCAATACCATTAGACAGAGCATATGTGAAGTGTGATAGGCCATAGAGGAACTCAGAGAATAGTTCCTCTATGGCCTATGTACATGGAGCAAGACCCATGTCAATCATTAATAATTGGACGTCAAAACTAACAAAAACATGTCCAATTTTTCAAAGTCCCTTTACTGAAATAAAATAAAGTATGTTAACCATTTGTTATGGCATATATTTTCTGTCCACTTCTGACTAATGTGACTAATGTGGATTGTGGATACTTCCCCAGTACGTTTGTACTTCGCGGTGGTCTATGACAACTATTGACAACAAACCCGCCGTAAGCTGTCACAAGACTATCTATGGTAGCCCATAAAGGATATAAAAAACAAAAAACAAACGCTGCACACGCAACGACGGGCCGCACTAACATTAAACTTTAATGTCAAGTAGGGGGCCACAAAATATCACCCCGCGGGCCGCGAGTTTGAGACCACTGTAGTAAAGGGTATTGATATTGTTAGCTGTGAAACTATGTGTAAACTAATTTTGGATGGATGGATGGATAGTAATGCCATGTAAGCATGAACGAAACCTGAGCATACATCGTGAGGCAATCGCCACACAATGCACGCAACAGGCGACAAAAACAAGACAGGACACCTGTGCAAGAGTTCGGCCACACACACATCTGACACCTTAGACTGAAGTGACCGAACCCCAGCACAACATCAAGACATCTTGCAACCAGAGAGCGCATGGCAGGGAATAAAATCAAAACCGCTCACTCACACAAACCCCAAAACCCAGAGTGACAGGACCGTGACATTTCTAGCTTTGAAATATTTAGAGTTCCAGACAGGCTAAATAAAAATCTCTTTCCTTGGTTTTGACCTCTGACTAAAATGCAGCATCTGGGTGTTTCTTTCCCAGTTTAAAGATACAAACTTGGATGGTCATGTGTGCTGTTCTGTAACCTTGATAATAATATTTTTTTACTTTTATTCTTTGAAATTCTTTATCTATGTGGATCATGTTTAGTGGTCCTGAAAGCAATTCTTTAAAACATGGCATTAAAAATGCAATTAAGTATTGTAGGGTTTCCTCAATGTACTGGATCATTCTGTTTCCTTTCCAATATATATATATTTTTTCATATAAACAAAATTACATTAAAGCTCAAAAATCATTGGAAAAATAATCCTTCATACTATGATGAACAGAGTCAAGAAAATAAAACGGAATATATTACACACCGCCTGGCCAAAAAAAGTTGCATACTCTAATATTTTGGACCGCCTTTAGCATTGATTACAGCGGACATTTGTCCTAGCATAGTTTCGACAACCTTATGCAATTACACAACATATATTACCTTCCAGAGTTGCAAGAATTTTTGGCCTTGATCTTGTATTGATGACGGGATAGTTGAACCAATCTGTAAAGTCTTCTCCAGCACATCCCAAATACTTTAAATGGGGTTAAGGTCTGGAATCTGTGGTGACCAATTCATGCGTGAAGATGATTCCTCGTGCTCCCTGAACTACTCTTTTACAATTTGAGCATGATGAATCTTGGCATTGTCATCCTGAAATATGCCCATGCCGTCAGGGACGAAAAAATCCATTGATGGGATAACCTGGTCATTCAGGTCATCAGATTACTTAATTTTATTGCTGCATAACATTGCTGAGCCTAGACCTGACCATTTGAAGCAACCTCAGATCATAACACTGCCTCCACAGGCTTGTACAGTGGACACTATGCATGACAGGTGCATCGCTTCACGCGCTTCCCTTCTTAACCTGACGTGCCCATCGCTTTGGAATAGGGTAAATCTGGACCCATCAGTCCATATTGACTTGCTCCACAGTTCAATCTTTATGCTCCATAGCAAATTGAAGTAGTTTTTTCAATTAGCTTTACTAACAAGTGGCTTTCTTGTGGCCACACAGCTGTTTAGTCCCAATCATGTATGTTCTCGTCACATTATGTGTGTGAAAATGGTCTTAATTTCACTATAAAACACAGCTGTGAGTTCTACTGTCGATTTTCTATGATGTGACTTCAGCAAGTGTTTTAGTGATCTCCGACCATGATCATTCAAGAGTTTTTTCCAACCATATTTCTTTCCGCAAAGCTGGTGTTTCACCACTATCCTTCCAGGTTTGAATAATGCATTGGACAGTTCTTTTCATTTTCTTTTTAGAGCTTCCCATTTTCTCCCGCATATGAGATCGTCAATCCGCGTTATCGTCAATCTTATCACATGGCTTGTTGAGCGGGTTTCCACAGAGCAGGTGTGGAGGCCCACGCACAACTCACCACATACCCCACTGAGAGCGAGAACCACACATTATAGCGACCAAGAGAAGGTTACTCTCTGTGACTCTACCCACCCTAGAAACTGAGCAAATTTGGTTGCTTAAGAGACCTGGCTGGAGTCACTCAGCACCCCCTGAATAGTCAGCGTCAATACTCGCTGAGCTACCCAAGCCCCACTGTGTTTGACAGTTCTTAACACAATTCCAGTGATTTCTGAAATGTCCTTAGTTGTTGTCTTTGCTTGAAGCACTACAATAATTTGCCCCTTCTGAAACACAGTAAAATCTTTTCCACCGGATATGTCTTCTGACATGGTTGTTTAAGAAATGAAAAGCTACACACTGGATCAGTTAGGGTTAAAAGCATTGCTGCCAGTTGAAACATATTAATCACTGCAGTAATGATCCAATTATAGGCTCTGTGCTTATTTAAACCCAAACTGCAAATTTTGGTATTTATTTTTTGGCTAGATAGTGTATAACAAGAATAATTTATTATGCCATTAGCCATAATGTATAATATTTCTTAGTACTCCAATCTAATGGTATTCCAGATAACTTTATGTGTGCTACCTAAGGATGTACAGGGCTTATCTAAGGGCAATTTCATTATGCTTCCAGGTGTCTTCTGCATGTGTCTTCATTAATTATACAAGTCTTAAGTGGCTCATCCACATTGATCTATTATATGAGTGACTAAACTTGTTATGATTAATAATCAGTTAGCTGTTATAATTAATATCCAGTTCAGTTGCCTTTGACTCAACTCAACAGATACATTAAGACTCTTGAGCAATGCAAGGTAGGCCTAAATTATGTAAAAATTACACAGAAATCAAGTGTTTTGCAAAACTTTTAGATATAATGTTTTTGTATAGATCATGTAAATGCATCCACATCTACTGTAATTTTAACCAGACTGCACTGAACAAATAATGTCAGTAGAAATAGTTAGTAGATTAAATCAAATTAAATACATAAAGCACATCAAAATTATTTCTGAACATGCATGATTTTGTTTATCAACTACCAACAAAATAAATAGTATTAAAAAACAACTCATAAATAACTAGCAATATAAAAAAAATCTACTTCAGACATTTGCCACAAAATATTTTCCAATGTATGTTCGGGCAAAACATGACAGGTTCAGATGTAAATATCGGTGAGAAGATGGACAGCTGCTGAAAGTCTGTTTCAGGGAGAAACCCTGCTTTCAAGGCTATGAAGGTCTAAAATGTGCAAGTAGAAAATCAATATAGTCTAATTTGATATTTTCAGGTGGCTTTTCACTGTTAGATTAAGTTTTTGTCACATAAAACTATTTATCTCAGAAAATATCACAAGCATAAATACACAGAATATCTACTAGCTTATAACTAAACGTTCTAAAGCATAGAAAAAAAAGGTATATATATCCTGAAATAAAAAACAGATAAAGAGTATCATTCCTCTATCTTCAATCTCAACGTATACTAACATGCAAATAATCAATCTCAAAATGTTATATTATATCTCGTCAAGGGAACACATTGAAAGCTTTTTACTAATCAGACTTTAGATAGGTCTTTTGGAGCTGATTGGTCATAGTCAGAACGTTGGGGCGTGGATCTATAGCCATTTGAGTATTATAAATACTGCAAGTGAAGAGTGAGACCATCATTGAACGGGTTCAATCAGCAGTCATGAGGTCTTTGGTGTTCCTGGTGCTCCTCGGAGCTGCCTGTGAGTAGAGACTGCATTCTTTTTTATATTAATTTTCTATTGTACAGTACACTTTTGTCAATATACTTAGAATACCCTTTCACTTCTGTAGTTGCTCTGGAAGATGACAAAATTGTTGGTGGATATGAGTGTCAGCCTTATTCCCAGCCCTGGCAGGTGTCGCTGAACTCTGGCTACCATTTCTGCGGTGGCTCTCTGGTCAATCAGAACTGGATTGTGTCTGCTGCTCACTGCTACAAGTCGTAAGTGACTTTAAGTGATCTATCTAGAATAGTTTAGTAACAGGTTCATTTATCCAAATTGTTAACCATATTTGATGTTCTCTTTAAGACGCGTTGAGGTCCGTTTGGGCGAGCACAACATTGTTGTGACTGAAGGTTCGGAGCAGTTCATCTCCTCTGACCTGGTCATCCGCCACCCCAACTATGACTCCTGGAACATCGACAACGACATCATGCTGATCAAGCTTAGCAAGCCTGTGACCCTCAATCAGTATGTGCAGCCTGTGGCACTGCCCAATGGCTGTGCTGCTGCTGGCACAATGTGCAGAGTCTCCGGCTGGGGAAACACCATGAGTTCCAGTGAGTACAGGGCTGATGATATCATTACCTCAGAGATGTTCTCAATGTCAAACTTATGAAATTACATTTCCTGTCTCAAAGCTCTTCTATTTACTCCCTCTCTTTTGCTTTATTATTCATTTCTTTGTAGCTGCTGATTCCAACAAGCTTCAGTGTCTGGAGATCCCTATCTTGTCTGACGGTGACTGTAACAACTCCTACCCTGGCATGATCACCAACTCCATGTTCTGTGCTGGATACCTGGAGGGAGGAAAGGACTCTTGCCAGGTACAGGATCACAGACACAGTGCTTTCCATTTTGTGGCATTTAAACATAGACAAGGAATTGCATTGTGACACCAATATTACTTGACACGATTTTAACAACACCCATCTGTTTTTTCACTCTCTCTTAGGGTGACTCCGGAGGCCCTGTGGTGTGCAATGGTGAGCTGCACGGTATTGTGTCCTGGGGTTACGGCTGTGCCGAGAAGAACCATCCTGGTGTCTATTCTAAGGTAATATAGTCGTATATATTTTCTAATTAAGTCTCTTAAGTCACTGTGAATTGCATGTTGATTCAAAACAATGTGGTTGTTTTATGAAGCACTGAAACTAACTCTAAAAATATTATATTTTCCAAGGTCTGCATCTTCAGCCAATGGATCGCTGACACAATGGCCAGAAACTAAAGCCTATCAAAAGGCAAATCATACCTTCAGCAAACTCTCATGTAACCTCCAATTCTACAATCCATTAATTTTGTTTTTCTTTGTATCGTAGATCAAATCTGTGTGAAAATAAAATCATTTGAAAACATTACGTTTATGTTTACATAAGTGCTTATGTCATTTTTTTCCCATTCGTCAATAAACGTTCACTATATTGCAATTTCTTGGTAATTTATGAAAGTAATCTCACATTTGGGGAAGATGGGGTACACCACCCACTTAAGATTAATGTGAATTTACTGATAAATTGTTATATATAAAAAACATTTTTTAGTTTCGAGAGTACTTGATAATGATGCATCATTTAATATTAAAAGAGGCCCCATTATGCTTTTGGGGATTTGACCTTTCCTTTAGTGTGTAATATAGCTGTTTGTGCATGTAAAAGGTCTACAAAGTTACAAAGCACAAAGTCCACACAAAAGGGAGTTATTCTCTCCCACAGACAACACTACCCAGGAACTACATGAAACAGCTGGTTTATAGTCCAACCATTCCTTCCGTAAAGTATCTATGTCACTATGTAACATATTTGCATAATGCCTGCCTAAGGGCTAATTTGTCCCGCCCTCAAACAAACATAGTTATAGCTGAGGCCAGGATCAGTTGGGATAGTGTTGTCGCCATTTCAAGAAGATGCTGTTTTCTTCACTGTGAAAGCAAAATCTCTTTGTTTGGACTTCCAAAGAAGACGATATGAAGTTTCAGTGGATAAAATTTATTTTTACCACTATTCCTCAGCAGTACAACCACAAACTTTTGTTGTGTTCCCTTCATTTTACTGAGGACTGCTTCCTGAACCGTGCACAGTTCAATGCCAGATTTTCAAGACAGTGGGGCAGTTCCCACTTTGTTGGGACAATCTGGCGATTCAGGATCACAACCTGTAAGTATTTTTTATTATCTGTGGATTTATCTGCTACCGAGAGTTCAAATGCTGAGTTTTGTGTTGTAGCTACTGTGTACACCCAGTGCACAATTGTAGGCCTCTGCTAACCTGCTAGCCAATTTTATTATGTTGAAATAGTTTTGCTTATCAGTTGCTGGCCCACTTTTACCTAACCTGCTATGTAATGTTATTGTTTTGAGAAAGTTAAATGTCATCCTTGTGTATCTCATAACATACAGTGTTGATTACTGACACACTCAAGTGCAATTTTTGTAATGCGTTTTCATGAAACAACGTCTGTAATATTCATTAATTGTATATGTACTTTCTAACAGGTTTTTCTAAGAAACTAGCCAAAACTGCACACATGAAGGACTGTGAGGTGTTGAAGAAGTGGCTGACATAACTGCTGGGGGGCTTCCACAGATTGATCCTGCATTTTGCACCCAAGAATGTGGTTTTCCCTTTCATGGGAATGTTGTTCAGGTACTACACTTTATAATGGATTCTGTAACATCTTATAACAAAGTTATTCATTAGTGGCTACTACGTCATGTGTCAAAATTAATTTATGGATTATTAATTATTGCAGGTTGTACCTTGCGGTCATTCATTACAATGAAAATCAAGCAACAACATCTGCAGGACAAGCTGTTTACAAGGTCGTGTACCCCAAGTCAAAGAAGGGTGAATGCACCGTGAAGCCAGTAAAAACAGACCTTACATACAGTAAGTTGTAAAATATATTTTTATTACAAATATAATACAATTATATATCATTTAAGATGTACATTTAGAAACACAAGAAAGTGACTGTCTGTATGAAATACTTTTTACAGATTATGTGGATGACCTGATGAGGCTTTGGTGAATCTCCATTCCCACATATCTGTCATCCCAGTTTGAGAGACCCTCAAAGGAAGAAGTGATTGCCCACCATGTCTCACACCTCAGTCAAGGGGTGGTCGGAACCAACGTAATGACCAGCCGGATCAGGAATCTCCTGGCGTATACGGAGTACAACACAGGACGGGATGACAACCCTGGCATGCCGTACTAAGTAGCCCCAGCACCAGCTGACAAAGCTGTGATAGGCCAGATGATGTTAAAGCCTCTAATGAGAGAATTGGACACTTAACCTTTGCAGAAAAAAACAGCATTAGATGTGTACTTATGTAGGTTTCAATGTGTATTTAGAATTGTTTTATTTTTTTTATTTTGTTAAAAATAAATGTATTTTGAGGACAATATTTATTTCACATTTCTTCATTTGTTTTTTTGGGCATTGTGGTATAATGATACCTCATTTTAGTGATATTATTTTACACAGTTGTATGTTATAACATGCAACAAAAAATTACTGTTCTTCTGTTCTGCGTCTCAAAGGTCCATAGTCAGCTCTGTAAATGTTGTGGATGTTCTACAGGGTGTAGGGATTCAAACAGTTGTGTTCTAAGCCTTGATGGTGTACCATGCATGTCGGAGGGACTGGAAACTGGTTCATTCATCTTACAACCTAAGAAGGAAAACATGACACTGACTTACAAGAAAACAATTCTTTAGAATAAAGCTTGTAGACAACATCACTGCATAGGAGCAATACTGATCTGGGAAGCAAATTGTGTCTCACTGTCAAACTTTTAATTAAAAGAAAATGGTGTTTTCAAAGGAGCCAATAGGAATTTGGCTAACTTTTACATATTGTAGATTACTAATATAATTACAGTAATGAGGTGATTTAAAATGCAGATTAATTAGATGATTATTTTATGCAAAAAATTACTCTTACAAAACAGTGTAAAATCTGCCAGCCACAGGACATTTACTTCAATGCAATGATGTTGCTGAACTGAGCAACTATTTATAGTGCAGTCAACTCCTGTCCATCTTTTTAATTAAAGTAATTTTCAACTGTACAAATATTTGACAATGATTAGTTTGTAAATATTTCTCCATAAGAACATCAGTCCTTGTGTGTTTAAAGTCACTGCTGACAGTGAACCTCTGTTTAAATGACTCTTTTGTCAAATCAGGACTTTAATCACATTACTGGTCATAATGCAGAATGCAGATTTGTTGGAGAACGGTTACAGTAAACATGACAGCTAAGACATGTAAAAGTAAAACACATTTTTACACATTTGTTAATGTAAAAAACACAGAAGTCTGTACTCACAAAATCTGTTGTAGGCCTACTCTCAGAAAATTTGCTAACTTAACGAATCAAAACATATTTGGTTTTTAACAGGGAACATGTCAGAGTACCTCAATTTTAATCAGGATAACTTTGGTAATATTCCCCAACACATCGTTACAGCAACGTTAGTCAAAATATTAACGTAATTACCAAAAAACGGTTATGATTTAGATGTGTGCTGTTGGTGTTTCCACGTAGTTAGCTACATAATGTTGTAATCTATTGTACTACCTTTCGTATTTCTTTGCAACAGATGTTTTCAACATCGCTGGGCATTCTGGCACAGTTGCCACATGTGCACCTAAATAAATAAAAAAATATACTCTTCAGTGTGTTGACTTTTTTTTTACAGTCTATGCTGGCATGGTCTATGGTGTTGACGGACATACTACGGAAGCTCAAAGGGGCCTTATTATTTTTCTGTCTAGTTTTCTCGTGATCTCGGCATAACAAAAAGTTGTTTTTGCCTTTAATTTTCTCAAAACACTATACAGTTTTAATTGACCTACAGGATTTACAATTCAAAGTTTATTACAAGGTATGAAGGACAATGAGAGATCCTTGGCAGAAAAGTAAAATGTATTATATGTAAATGTAAAGTTATGTTAATTAATTACACTTTGGTTATAAAATATTCACCTGCCCTATCCAAGAGTCTTCTAAACCAATCACCTTTCACATAGGCTAAATCAAACATATTAATAAACACCAACACGTCACAAACACTTAATAAACGCTTTTTCATCAATAGAGTAAGACTCGCTTTCTTCTGCACTCAACAGGAGAAGAAAGTCTTTCTGTGCATTCCGCAAAGTACCGTTATAACTGCAATATGCGCGCACTCGGATCTAAATCACGGCTGGCTTGACCGCAGTCATGCAGACGTCCCGGTCCCTCAAGTTGGCTGGCAATGAAATTGACCAAACGTTCAGGGTCACTGTATTTTCTATGACAAAGTTGTAGACGTGATAGTCTTCTTCTAAGGTATCTGACACTAATCTGAATGTTGTCAATGACTGAGAGACAGCTTGAGTGAGTCCTTGATCAAAGTAATGACGTATTGCGTTTAGCTGTTGCCTCCAAATAGCCTTATTAAAACCAACTTTTTGTTATGTCGAGATCACGAAAATAATTAAGTCGAGATCGCGAGAAACCAACTTTTTGTTATTTCGAGATGACGAGAAAACTAGACAGAAAAATAATAATAACGCAAGGCCTCTTTGAGGTTCCATACGAAGCCTCCGGACTCCGGAGCTGAAACTCGGTTATGGTAATAGATGTTACATGTCCTACACACGCTCTACACGGTTGACCAATCACAACAGTCTGGGCCTGCTGACCAGTCAGAGCACACTAGCTATTTGAAAAGGGGGCTTTTGAGAGACGAGGTAATTCAGAGCGTTTTGGCCAGAGTATTAAAGGGGTCATGACATGGGTTTTTTTATTGTATTATTATGTTCCCTTAGGTGCAATTATAGTATTAATATATTTTTTTTTAAGAAAAACTTTTAAAATCTAGTGATTTATGACCTTTTCCCACCCTGTTTCTCATCCTCTGATTCAAACAGTCTGTTTTGGGGGCGTTTTCCATTTAAGACTTCAGTGTTAACGCCCACTGTTATGATTGGCTAACGTCAGTGCCTATGTATCAATTATTGACGCCCCAGCCAGAACAATATGCAAGTAAACTAAGTAAAAACACTGTGATTATTCATAATGAATGAAATTGTGCTTTAAAAAGTAGTTTAAAGTTTAAAATAGATTACTTACAGTTTGCGTCGTCGTTGTTCCCAGAATAGTCGGCACGGACTTATCTTTGAGCAACAGTTTTCTGGCAAAGCCAGCATCATATTGAGATTTGTTCTCAAAACAGTCATCCTTAAAATGTACAGAACAAACACTTAAGTTAACACTGCCGTGACTAGGACGTCCATAAAAAATAAACTGCATCCATTTTTCCCTGACGTCTGGATCTTTCGGCAGCTTATTCAGAGGTTTTGTTTGACCACAGCCAGGAACAGCACATCTGTGTGGCATCGTAATTTTCCTGTGCACAAGTAGTCTCTGTCAGAGATCGCTGTCCATCGACTGAACACTTGTGAGGCGCACGGCGATACGAAATGAGCGTAGTTGTCTTGCGCTTAAAGCGTAGTTATCTTGTGCTGGAGGCGGTCATATGCAAACGCTGTCACGTCACTTCTAACCATGAATCCAGAATGAGCTGTATTTTGAGCTTGATTAAATAAATGATTCGTTTAGAATGGGGAGGACGTCTTAAAATATTAAACTTGCAGGACGTTTTAATGATACAAAGACCTCTTATATACCAAAAGATCAAGGCAAATTTGGTTTCTCATGTCATGACCCCTTTAAGATAGGGGAAAATAAATGTGTTTTTTTTGAACGTTAAAGCATGTAAACCTATTCTAGTAGACCCCCAAAATAAAATTATGAACCTTTAAATAAGCATAATATGGGCTTTTTAAAGAAATTAAAGACACATGATAATTCAGTTGTTATAACATGAAATTAAAATCATTATAATGGGGCAAGTTCCCCACTTTTGTTACAGTTGTCCCAGCTATCAGCTGATCTTTACAGGGGTTTTTTTTATCTGATATCAAATTAAAAACTTATTTTTGAAAAAAAAGTGCCAATTAATGAAAAAGAAAAAGTTCCTTATTAATTTCTTTCTTTTTTTCTTTTTTTTTGGCATTTTGCCTCGAGAAGAGAGAGTTATGTCGATTAAACGTATTAATTAAATGAGCCAGACACATTCTTGTATGATGAAGATCAGTGTTCTGACAATCTGTCCTACCCGCTCAGGATGTGCTACCGGTAGTTCAAGCTGTCATATTGTCTAACAAAATGTGCTTCTTTCTCAGAATGAGCTACTATTTATATTAAAAACCGCCTTAACAAAGATGTAAAAACAGGGGTAGCACATCCTGTCAGCTTGATATACCCCATCAGAATGAACTATTACCTTAATAAATGATGTAAAAACAGGGTTAGCACATCCTGTCAGCTTGATATACCCCATCAGAATGAACTACCGCCTTAATAAATGATGTAAAAACAGGGGTAGCACATCCTGTCAGCTTGATATACCCCATCAGAATGAACTATCGCCTTAACAAATGATGTAAAAACAGAGGTAGCACATCCTGTCAGCTTGAGATACCCCATCAGAATGAACTACCGCCTTAACAAATGATGTAAAAACAGGGGTAGCACATCCTGTCAGCTTGAGATACCCCATCAGAATGAACTACCGCCTTAATAAATGATGTAAAAACAGGGGTAGCACATCCTGTCTGCTTGATATACCCCATCAGAATGAACTACCGCCTTAATAAATGATGTAAAAACAGGGGTAGCACATCCTGTCTGCTTGAGATACCCCATCAGAATGAACTACCGCCTTAATAAATGATGTAAAAACAGGGGTAGCACATCCTGTCTGCTTGATATACCCCATCAGAATGAACTACCGCCTTAATAAATGATGTAAAAACAGGGGTAGCACATCCTGTCTGCTTGAGATACCCCATCAGAATGAACTACCGCCTTAATAAATGATGTAAAAACAGGGGTAGCACATCCTGTCTGCTTGATATACCCCATCAGAATGAACTACCGCCTTAATAAATGATGTAAAAACAGGGGTAGCACATCCTGTCTGCTTGATATACCCCATCAGAATGAACTACCGCCTTAATAAATGATGTAAAAACAGGGGTAGCACATCCTGTCTGCTTGAGATACCCCATCAGAATGAACTACCGCCTTAATAAATGATGTAAAAACAGGGTAGCACATCCTGTCTGCTTGATATACCCCATCAGAATGAACTACCGCCTTAATAAATGATGTAAAAACAGGGGTAGCACATCCTGTCTGCTTGATATACCCCATCAGAATGAACTACCGCCTTAATAAATGATGTAAAAACAGGGGTAGCACATCCTGTCTGCTTGAGATACCCCATCAGAATGAACTACCGCCTTAATAAATGATGTAAAAACAGGGTTAGCACATCCTGTCTGCTTGATATACCCCATCAGAATGAACTACCGCCTTAATAAATGATGTAAAAACAGGGTTAGCACATCCTGTCTGCTTGATATACCCCATCAGAATGAACTACCGCCTTAATAAATGATGTAAAAACAGGGTTAGCACATCCTGTCTGCTTGAGATACCCCATCAGAATGAACTGGGGTAGCACATCCTGTCTGCTTGAGATACCCCATCAGAATGAACTACCGCCTTAATAAATGATGTAAAAACAGGGGTAGCACATCCTGTCTGCTTGATATACCCCATCAGAATGAACTACCGCCTTAATAAATGATGTAAAAACAGGGGTAGCACATCCTGTCTGCTTGAGATACCCCATCAGAATGAACTACCGCCTTAATAAATGATGTAAAAACAGGGTTAGCACATCCTGTCTGCTTGATATACCCCATCAGAATGAACTACCGCCTTAATAAATGATGTAAAAACAGGGGTAGCACATCCTGTCTGCTTGAGATACCCCATCAGAATGAACTACCGCCTTAATAAATGATGTAAAAACAGGGGTAGCACATCCTGTCTGCTTGAGATACCCCATCAGAATGAACTACCGCCTTAATAAATGATGTAAAAACAGGGGTAGCACATCCTGTCTGCTTGATATACCCCATCAGAATGAACTACCGCCTTAATAAATGATGTAAAAACAGGGGTAGCACATCCTGTCTGCTTGAGATACCCCATCAGAATGAACTACCGCCTTAATAAATGATGTAAAAACAGGGGTAGCACATCCTGTCTGCTTGAGATACCCCATCAGAATGAACTACCGCCTTAATAAATGATGTAAAAACAGGGGTAGCACATCCTGTCTGCTTGATATACCCCATCAGAATGAACTACCGCCTTAATAAATGATGTAAAAACAGGGGTAGCACATCCTGTCTGCTTGATATACCCCATCAGAATGAACTACCGCCTTAATAAATGATGTAAAAACAGGGTAGCACATCCTGTCTGCTTGAGATACCCCATCAGAATGAACTACCGCTTTAATAAATGATGTAAAAACAGGGTTAGCACATCCTGTCTGCTTGATATACCCCATCAGAATGAACTACCGCCTTAATAAATGATGTAAAAACAGGGGTAGCACATCCTGTCTGCTTGAGATACCCCATCAGAATGAACTACCGCCTTAATAAATGATGTAAAAACAGGGGTAGCACATCCTGTCTGCTTGAGATACCCCATCAGAATGAACTACCGCCTTAATAAATGATGTAAAAACAGGGGTAGCACATCCTGTCTGCTTGAGATACCCCATCAGAATGAACTACCGCCTTAATAAATGATGTAAAAACAGGGGTAGCACATCCTGTCTGCTTGATATACCCCATCAGAATGAACTACCGCCTTAACAAATGATGTAAAAACAGGGGTAGCACATCCTGTCAGCTTGATATACCCCATCAGAATGAACTACCGCCTTAACAAATGATGTAAAAACAGGGGTAGCACATCCTGTCAGCTTGATATACCCCATCAGAATGAACTACCGCCTTAACAAATGATGTAAAAACAGGGGTAGCACATCCTGTCAGCTTGATATACCCCATCAGAATGAACTACCGCCTTAACAAATGATGTAAAAACAGGGGTAGCACATCCTGTCAGCTTGAGATACCCCATCAGAATGAACTACCGCCTTAACAAATGATGTAAAAACAGGGGTAGCACGTCTGCTTGAGATACCCCATCAGAATGAACTACCGCCTTAACAAATGATGTAAAAACAGGGGTAGCACATCCTGTCTGCTTGATATACCCCATCAGAATGAACTACCGCCTTAACAAATGATGTAAAAACAGGGGTAGCACATCCTGTCTGCTTGATATACCCCATCAGAATGAACTACCGCCTTAACAAATGATGTAAAAACAGGGGTAGCACATCCTGTCTGCTTGATATACCCCATCAGAATGAACTACCGCCTTAACAAATGATGTAAAAACAGGGGTAGCACATCCTGTCTGCTTGAGATACCCCATCAGAATGAACTACCGCCTTAACAAATGATGTAAAAACAGGGGTAGCACATCCTGTCTGCTTGATATACCCCATCAGAATGAACTACCGCCTTAACAAATGATGTAAAAACAGGGGTAGCACATCCTGTCTGCTTGATATACCCCATCAGAATGAACTACCGCCTTAACAAATGATGTAAAAACAGGGGTAGCACATCCTGTCAGCTTGAGATACCCCATCAGAATGAACTACCGCCTTAACAAATGATGTAAAAACAGGGGTAGCACATCCTGTCTGCTTGATATACCCCATCAGAATGAACTACCGCCTTAACAAATGATGTAAAAACAGGGGTAGCACATCCTGTGAGCTTGAGATACCCCATCAGAATGAACTACCGCCTTAATAAATGATGTAAAAACAGGGGTAGCACATCCTGTCAGCTTGAGATACCCCATCAGAATGAACTACCGCCTTAATAAATGATGTAAAAACAGGGGTAGCACATCCTGTCTGCTTGAGATACCCCATCAGAATGAACTACCGCCTTAATAAATGATGTAAAAACAGGGGTAGCACATCCTGTCTGCTTGAGATACCCCATCAGAATGAACTACCGCCTTAATAAATGATGTAAAAACAGGGGTAGCACATCCTGTCTGCTTGAGATACCCCATCAGAATGAACTACCGCCTTAATAAATGATGTAAAACAGGGGTAGCACATCCTGTCTGCTTGAGATACCCCATCAGAATGAACTACCGCCTTAATAAATGATGTAAAACAGGGGTAGCACATCCTGTCTGCTTGATATACCCCATCAGAATGAACTACCGCCTTAACAAATGATGTAAAAACAGGAGTAGCACATCCTGTCAGCTTGAGATACCCCATCAGAATGAACTACCGCCTTAACAAATGATGTAAAAACAGGGGTAGCACATCCTGTCTGCTTGAGATACCCCATCAGAATGAACTACCGCCTTAACAAATGATGTAAAAACAGGGGTAGCACATCCTGTCTGCTTGAGATACCCCATCAGAATGAACTACCGCCTTAACAAATGATGTAAAAACAGGGGTAGCACATCCTGTCAGCTTGATATACCCCATCAGAATGAACTACCGCCTTAACAAATGATGTAAAAACAGGAGTAGCACATCCTGTCAGCTTGAGATACCCCATCAGAATGAACTACCGCCTTAACAAATGATGTAAAAACAGGGGTAGCACATCCTGTCTGCTTGAGATACCCCATCAGAATGAACTACCGCCTTAACAAATGATGTAAAAACAGGGGTAGCACATCCTGTCTGCTTGAGATACCCCATCAGAATGAACTACCGCCTTAACAAATGATGTAAAAACAGGGGTAGCACATCCTGTCTGCTTGATATACCCCATCAGAATGAACTACCGCCTTAACAAATGATGTAAAACAGGGGTAGCACATCCTGTCTGCTTGATATACCCCATCAGAATGAACTACCGCCTTAACAAATGATGTAAAAACAGGGGTAGCACATCCTGTCTGCTTGAGATACCCCATCAGAATGAACTACCGCCTTAACAAATGATGTAAAAACAGGGGTAGCACATCCTGTCAGCTTGAGATACCCCATCAGAATGAACTACCGCCTTAACAAATGATGTAAAAACAGGGGTAGCACATCCTGTCTGCTTGAGATACCCCATCAGAATGAACTACCGCCTTAACAAATGATGTAAAAACAGGGGTAGCACATCCTGTCTGCTTGATATACCCCATCAGAATGAACTACCGCCTTAACAAATGATGTAAAAACAGGGGTAGCACATCCTGTCTGCTTGAGATACCCCATCAGAATGAACTACCGCCTTAACAAATGATGTAAAAACAGGGGTAGCACATCCTGTCTGCTTGAGATACCCCATCAGAATGAACTACCGCCTTAACAAATGATGTAAAAACAGGGGTAGCACATCCTGTCAGCTTGAGATACCCCATCAGAATGAACTACCGCCTTAACAAATGATGTAAAAACAGGGGTAGCACATCCTGTCAGCTTGATATACCCCATCAGAATGAACTACCGCCTTAACAAATGATGTAAAAACAGGGGTAGGACATCCTGTCAGCTTGAGATACCCCATCAGAATGAACTACCGCCTTAACAAATGATGTAAAAACAGGGGTAGCACATCCTGTCAGCTTGATATACCCCATCAGAATGAACTACCGCCTTAATAAATGATGTAAAAACAGGGGTAGCACATCCTGTCTGCTTGATATACCCCATCAGAATGAACTACCGCCTTAATAAATGATGTAAAAACAGGGGTAGCACATCCTGTCAGCTTGAGATACCCCATCAGAATGAACTACCGCCTTAATAAATGATGTAAAAACAGGGGTAGCACATCCTGTCTGCTTGAGATACCCCATCAGAATGAACTACCGCCTTAACAAATGATGTAAAAACAGGGTAGCACATCCTGTCTGCTTGAGATACCCCATCAGAATGAACTACCGCCTTAACAAATGATGTAAAAACAGGGGTAGCACATCCTGTCTGCTTGAGATACCCCATCAGAATGAACTACCGCCTTAACAAATGATGTAAAAACAGGGGTAGCACATCCTGTCAGCTTGAGATACCCCATCAGAATGAACTACCGCCTTAACAAATGATGTAAAAACAGGGGTAGCACATCCTGTCTGCTTGATATACCCCATCAGAATGAACTACCGCCTTAACAAATGATGTAAAAACAGGGGTAGCACATCCTGTCTGCTTGAGATACCCCATCAGAATGAACTACCGCCTTAACAAATGATGTAAAAACAGGGGTAGCACATCCTGTCTGCTTGAGATACCCCATCAGAATGAACTACCGCCTTAACAAATGATGTAAAAACAGGGGTAGCACATCCTGTCTGCTTGAGATACCCCATCAGAATGAACTACCACCTTAATAAATGTATAAAAACGTGTTTTGAATGATGTCTTGTCAGTTACACAACTCTACAAGTTATTTGTGCTAAATAAAGTTCCATTTGAGTAGATTTCAAATATCGTTCTAGAGTATTTAAAAATATATATATTTAGATACCGTATGCTAGAAAACGTATTGCGCATACGCAGTGCGTGTTGGTAGCACATTCTGAGAGGTAGGACAGATTGTCAGAACATCTGTCCTTCCTTACTCACAACATCACAGAACATGCTAAACACAGCAAGCAACACAAACAATTTGATATGACAAAATATACGTTTTTGATAGATTTTGAACCTCAAAGAGTCACACATTCAAATGCATAACCTTATTAGTGGAAATCAGTAGCTTACAATCTATCTCATTTACACTTTTTTTTTTAAACAATTATTAACAGTAATGGCAACTGTATGCTGTGTTGCCCACTATGTATTCATTATGCCCTGGACACTCCAAAAGCAGCTTATTATTTTTACACTCATATGTCAAGTTCATGATAATTTTGTATTGTTGACACCAAATCAGACCAGAAAACAACACTCACACATTTGTAACTCTTTTAAGGAGACATCTGTTTTAAATGATGATTGTTTTGATTTATTGTAAATTCACTTATGACCAATAAACCCAAAATAACGTGCTTGCTTTAAATAGGCAGAGGAATGAATTGTGCATCCAAATATCTGACATGGCCAAAGTGAGTTTTTAGAGAGTTCAGGGTTAAGTCCACGTAAGCCTGTGAATTAGTGTGCCCCTGTACATATAGCCACATTCCAGGCCAAGAAGACAAAGTCAGATGGAAAAGTTAGGTGAGAAGATGGACAGCTGCTAAAAGTCTGCTTCAGGGGCAAAACCTGCTGTCAAGGTTGTGAAGCCTAAAATATGTATATTCAACAGCACAGCTGCTAGACCTCCCTGACTGTAACAACAATTGCTGTGCTGATTTATATACACATTATATGTAGAAAAACAATTGCGTGCAGTTTCCTACTGTTTAAAAATACCCTTTTTGCTCTAATTAGTACCTCAGGATGTTACAGGATTACAATTACAGGTTGCTTTTCGCTGTTCAGGATGTTTATTTTTTTTTTTTCAAATATATACAGTAAAGCAAAATAAGGTATTATTTTGAGCAATTTGCCACTTGGAACTCCACATAGAACCCTCAGAATATATCACCAGGTAGAAAAGCATAAATAAGAGATATACTGTATCTACTAGCTTATTGTACAAGTTCCAAATCAAGGAATATACTGAAGTAGAAGACAGTCAAAAGAGCAGTACTATCTGCAACACCAACAAACCCTAATATACAAATAAACAACATCAAAATGAAATGTTGTATTTCTTCAAGGGAAAACAATGACAGCTTATTGAGGGATTCATTATTATAGCATAAGGAAATTGCTGTAGCAGATTTCAATTTGTATGTCATTTACCAATGTTTTGAATGAATAGATTTAAGGGTTTATACTTAGTAGTGTACACATGTCTACAAAGTCCCTCAACAGGCAGACTGATGTTATCATGGTGGTTTAGTTTCACTCTACAAAATGCAGTTTTTTGCCGATATTTTAGAAATGTGCAAAGCTAGTAACATTTATATTCCCTATGGAAATTTCCATAGTCTTAAAATGTCATAGAAAACAGTTACAAGCATGGAAATCATAATTTTAAGATTCCCTGACATTTCCAAGAGTACCGTGTTCTGGACAACTTGAATACTTATCAGACTTTAGATAGGTCTTTTGGAGCTGATTGGTCATAGTCAGACTGTTGGGGCATGGATCTATAGCCTTAGAGCAAATTTTTTATTATAAATACTGCAAGTGAAGAGTGAGACCATCATTGAACGGGTTCAATCAGCAGTCATGAGGTCTTTGGTGTTCTTGGTGCTCCTCGGAGCTGCCTGTGAGTAGAGACTGCACTCACTGATATCTCACAATAATTGTACTGTAATTACTCCTCTCAGTTTTTGTGTATCAACTGTATACTGTACATCTTAGTGAATATACTGTATATACACACTCATTTCTGTAGTTGCACTGGAAGATGACAAAATTGTTGGTGGATATGAGTGTCAGCCTTATTCCCAGCCCTGGCAGGTGTCACTGAACTCTGGCTACCATTTCTGCGGTGGCTCTCTGGTCAATCAGAACTGGATTGTGTCTGCTGCTCACTGCTACAAGTCGTAAGTGACTTTAAGTGATCTATCTAGAATAGTTTAGTAACATGTTCATTTATCCAAATTGTTAACCATATTTGATGTTCTCTTTAAGACGCGTTGAGGTCCGTCTGGGCGAGCACAACATTGTTGTTACTGAAGGTTCGGAGCAGTTCATCTCCTCTGACCTAGTCATCCGCCACCCCAACTATGACTCCTGGAACATCGACAACGACATCATGCTGATCAAGCTTAGCAAGCCTGTGACCCTCAATCAGTATGTGCAGCCTGTGGCACTGCCCAATGGCTGTGCTGCTGCTGGCACAATGTGCAGAGTCTCCGGCTGGGGAAACACCATGAGTTCCAGTGAGTACAGGGCTGATGATATCATTACCTCAGAGATGTTCTCAATGTCAAACTTATGAAATTACATTTCCTGTCTCAAAGCTCTTCTATTTACTCCCTCTCTTTTGCTTTATTATTCATTTCTTTGTAGCTGCTGATTCCAACAAGCTTCAGTGTCTGGAGATCCCTATCTTGTCTGACGGTGACTGTAACAACTCCTACCCTGGCATGATCACCAACTCCATGTTCTGTGCTGGATACCTGGAGGGAGGAAAGGACTCTTGCCAGGTACAGGATGACAGACACAGTGCTTTCCATTTTGTGGCATTTAAACATAGACAAGGAATTGCATTGTGACACCAATATTACTTGACACGATTTTAACAACACCCATCTGTTTTTTCACTCTCTCTTAGGGTGACTCCGGAGGCCCTGTGGTGTGCAATGGTGAGCTGCACGGTATTGTGTCCTGGGGTTACGGCTGTGCTGAGAAGAACCATCCTGGTGTCTATGCCAAGGTAATAATAGTCGTATATATTTTCTAATAAAGTCTCTTAAGTCACTGTGAATTGCATGTTGATTCAAAACAATGTGGTTGTTTTATGAAGCAATGAAACTAACTCTAAAAATTGTCTTCTTTCTAAGGTCTGCACCTTCAGCCAATGGATCGCTGACACAATGGCCAGAAACTAAATCTTTGTATTCTAGAAAGAAAACTGTTTGAAAATAAACGCATTTAAAAACATTCTGCTTACTCCAAGTGTCTCTGTCATTTTATCATGTTTGCCAAGAAATATAAAAAATACTGATAATACTAAATAATTTATGAAATTATGTATTTAAATATAAATGTAAATGTATACTAACAATGATGGTCTTACCACACAATTACTTACTAAAGCAACTCAAAACAAAGTGCCTTTGTTGTGCTAGCAAGGTGGCTGTGGATACATATTGAGCAACAAATATGTGTGTGTTTGTGGGGGGTCAAATGTTGTAAACTGGAATTGCAGACAAAGGAAATATTAAGAAAAGCAGCTATGACTTCAGTAATAGTTGCAATTGACAACTGTCAACAAATAGGTTCCAGATTAATACAATGAGAGCAAGAATCTAGATTTGTCTTCACATAACAGCTTCTGTAACAACTGTAAATGAATGTGTATCAAACTCTGACACTTTTCTTCTGGGTACTTTCTAAGACATTTAGATATTGAACAAGCTATTCTCATGGATCAATCTATTCTACACTTCTACAGATCCATCACTGAAAGTGTAATACTACTGTCATAATCTGGGTTGACTCTGGCAATAAACAATCAAAGAAACCAGTACTGCAGCTCCCTATATGCATATTACACAGTCTGCATAGGGCACCAACTCCCGGGCACCATCTTAGCCAATGGGGGAACAGAAATTCCACCGGCTGCCCTTCCTCGCAAGTAGGGCATCCATTTGGTCAGTGCTGGCCCTGAAAGAAACACACAACAAGTACACTAAAAAAAACAATTGACTGCAATCATCCATCCCTTGCTGAGGTCTATAGGTCCAGGACAGCAAACCAAAGTACATTGTGTATCTCATTGTATTTATTGTAACTGCATCTATTGTTGCATGTAGAGCAGATGTCAAATGTGATCCATGTGAACTCAGGCACCTACTTCCAAAGGCAATCAAGGTAATCTTTTGGAATGCTCCTGGGCAGCTATTTTCTATGGATACAGGGGCATTAAAATACATCTGCATCAGTGGGGATTTCTTTAAGACTGCAAGGGAAGCTCAGCTTCCCCTATAATGTCAAAATATAATGGTCAAATATGTACTATTGCGTAAACAATTTATTGACTAAAAATGCGTTAGAACACGTTCATCTCGAAGACGAGTTCGTTCAGAATCAGCTACATTACATATAGCAGGTCGGCTGACTCGATTTACTTCTCATACATTCCCGTAGCGTCAGTGCATTTCCCTGTTGAAGCCGAGCGTCCATTGACTTCAATGGGGCTGCTCTGAATAGTTTTTTCAGTGCTCGAAAATAGACGGTCATTGGATAAATGCTGCGATTATGTCTCGCCCACGGACGCTCAGCGTCTCTGGGGGTGAATGAGGAGTGGGCTGGCCCGGACTCCGGGCTTCGCGTGATGATTGGAGGATCTGTCGAAAGACTGCATCTCCTTTTGATTGACAGGAATCTGTACTATAAGAAGTCACTGAAGCTATTTCAGGCTCAGTCCCATCGCGGATTTCTCAAGTGTAGTCGAAAGACAAACTGCTGCAACCTATTTCTTTATATTTGTTTGGCGAAATTGCTAGTCAATTTGCATAATACATTTCACACAATTATACACCACATTCCTTGTTTCAGTTTTACCAAGTTTAATATATTTTGTTTTAGAGCGTTCGTTCGTTCGTTCGTTCGTTCATTCATTCATACAGTAGGCTAGGCTAGCGTCGTACGGGTGAAACTGCGCACGATGGCAGACGGTGCTAATATTGTCGACCTGATTTTGGCGAAGCCATTTGAAAGTCTTCCTTACGTGGAAAAAATAGGGTAAATAAGTTTATAATGTAGGCCGAAAATGAGCTTCCCCTCTTTGAAAGACCAGCAGCCGCCACTGATCTGCATGGATAGGGAAAGACAGAAATGGGTTTGTCCAGATTATGATGAAAGAACATATTTCAAACCATCAGCAAAATCTGAAAAAAATGGTATCATAAATTGTGCTTCTTTAGCTCAGTCTGGTCCAACTAATGCACATGCGTGTTCTTGAGTTGATTGACAGGCGATTGGCTCTTTTCCCTGTATGTGTTTCCCTGTATGTGTTTTTACATCCGCCATATTGGGCATTCAATTTCTCTCATTCATATCAGTACAAATTGTCCATCTCAGGCTAAATAGTCTTTGCTACTATCCAGAGCCATTGAATATTTCCAATCCATGAGATCATTGTGTGTGGATTAATGTCTAAAGGATTATTTTTATGAAAGCATATTTATGTAGAAAATTAATATCCCTGAAATTATTCAGTAAATAAGTAAAATACTAATTTGTTATTTTCAGTTTTGTTCAAGGTGATTAAAGAAAAAATTAAAAAAATCTTAAGGTGTGCCTTTAGCCCTGTTGTACCCTACTATTGTTTTTAAAACCATGGTTTCCACCAAAAAAAAAAAAAAAGCCCTTCCGGACATTAACCAATATTTCACTATAAACTGCAGGAGCCATGGCTGTAGTAACTTTCTTTTCTTCTCTTTTTTTTTACATGTTCATTTACAGTTGTTACAGAAGCTGTTATATGAAGACAAATCTAGACTTCTTGCTCTCATTGTTTTAACCTGGAACGTAGTTGTTGACAGTTATGTCAATTGCAACAATAACTGAAATCATAGTTGCTTGTCTTAATATTTCCTTTGTCAGCAATTCCAGCTGAAAACATTTGACATATCAACCCCCTCTATTATTACATGGGTTTTTACCACGAATGGCATGGTGAAATATGGTTACTGTAGTATAATCATGGTCAATTTTGTGGTTATGGATTTACTAGAAATCTTTGAAGTAATTGTGCTTTTACTTGAACACTGTAGTTGATCAATGGTTTCTTCATTAAAGCCATTGTTAATTTTTCATAAGGGATGGATAAAGCTGAAAGGGAACTCAAAACTTAAGTCAGTGAACTTGACACTGACTCTAAGATTTGAGAATCAGACGAGGGGCTACATGCAGATGGCCCATATTCCCAACAGAGACAATCTGGACCGCACACCAATGGCTGTTCTCGAGTATAAAAGCAACCCTTTCCCACCACTGTTCCCTGTTAAATGCGTCAGTGAACTGAACTTATTAAACCAACTTCTGAAAGGACACAGTGAAGAAAAAGTTCAGATGGTTGCTGAGAGTAAAGATATATAAATAAAAACAGTATCTATATTTCAGTGAAATCTCACATAGTTTTCTTTATAAATGTGTGTTTGTATGTGTGTGTGTGTTTTGGGGAGAATTAGCTAGTTGTCACACTTTTTTACTCCAGTGAATATTTCTCAGGGTAGCTTTATTTTTTAAGTAAATTTCTTTATACAAAGTCTTGGCTGCAAAACAGCTTTTGTACATTTACACCCTTATTGCCCTCACAAAAGATGCCATTCACTGAACTCATACAATGGACTTTTATGACAACATGCAGAATTATTTATTGTGGCCCTACAATTGTAGGCTTTTCAGCTAAATGTATACTGTAAAACAATTATGAAACCTAAAGTGATTCACGAAACAGCAAAATATAACTGGTAACATTCAAAAATAGCAAACCATTGTTTGGCCAACAAATATTGCATTAATTGTATACATATGTAACTTTCGTATACATTTAATTTAAATAACATTACTTCATTATTTTAAATAACACCTCATTAAAAATGTGTAAACTTGCCCTGACCTCACATTTATGAATCATACACTTGGCCTGAGAACAAACTTTAAATTTTGCAGTTAAATTTCACATTCATTGCAGAGTTGACCCTTGTCTTAATTTATGCCAGTGTGTTAATATTATGTTTACCTGTTTACCCAGCAGGTATAGTACAAATTTGATATTAATAGTTTAGTTTGTGAGATGAAATTTCATCTCACAAGAGGAATTTTAGAGGGTTTTGAACAAGCTGTTTGAAAGCAACTTTCAGCACTACATGAAAAAACACATTTGTGTAGGTGGACATTTTAAATTATAGTTAGTAAGATTTAGCCCTTTTTTAATATAAAGTTTTGTGGATTCACCTTATAAAGCATTTGAATGTTTGGCAAATAAATGAGATTGATGATTTGATCAGCAGTTGGTGTAAACTGGAAATGTATGGTTAAATTTCCTCATTGTTAATATAATTATCAAATAAAACTAAGACATACAAAAAATACAATCAAGCCATATAGTAAACCAGATCATTTTAATTTGGCAAAAAGTATGTCTTGCCTAGCCATTTGACACTATTAAAATGCATTCAGTATGAACATGTGCAACAAAAATGTGCTTAACTGGATCGTTCTGTGCTCCCCAAATGTGCTGTGCTAATATCTACATTCAAAAGGTGTGCTCTCTCTTCTCTGCTTTGTGTGCACGCTCACTTAAAAGATGGAAAAATGTCAATGCCATTTAAAAGCACCTGCTTTTATGGTCAATTAGGGTCCTTCTCTTAAACAAAAAAAAAAACATTTTTGAATATACTGTAAATATGCCATTATGTACATAACATATAGTATAACATTTAAACAGGTTGATTCAAGGCGTATTCTCTGTAGGATGTGCTGATATTGATATGCAACAGAAATATGGCCCAAAATCAATTGTTGTGAGAAAAAAAAAAGAAAAACATTTTCCTATACATTATAAAATTGTGTAATACACCATATTGCATTATGGGTGCATTTGCAAGGGTTGCCATGGGTAATGAAACAAGTATGTAGAAATAGTAAAGTGCTCCATGCAGTTAATACAAAGTGTATCTGTAAGTGTGGAGTTATACATTAATTGGACACTCAAGTAAACAACCAACCAGTGTACTGAAAGAAACTTTTGACATTACTTTCGACTGACTGATCCGATGAGGGTATGTAAAACATTCTGTAATTGTTAAAAAGTGCAACACAATTTGCAGAAATTAATCTGACCTTCAAACACTCATGCAGTGAATACCTCTGTCAAGTTCAGTTAAATGGGATTTTTTTTTAACTCCACACACCCATACACTGTATTAAGCTGTTAGTATGGAGTGGTCAAAACAGACAGACTGGGAAGTTGTTATGTCCTCGTCCATCATCTGCTTGAGATATTCTCTACATAACTATACACAGTGTGTACTGCCTACAAAATGAAGACTGATAATACTGAAAACTAGGCACACCCAACATTGACTATATCAGAATGTAGACAAAGCACAAACATGCACGTATATAAAACTGCTTAGCTGTTCACGTTAACTTGCCATTGCAGTTTAACAACAGTTTGCAAATAATCTAGCTGTATTCAATGTGAATAAATATATAAACCCTAAATGAGCTCAACTTTACAGACAAATAATGTTAATAAATTCTCAAAAAAACTCAAATGTGCCACTGCATCTAGTGAGAGAGATGAATACTTGGTTCTGTGTCATTAAAATGGCATGGAAATTCAAATATTACAGCACCATTGAAATTAACGAAGCATTAAAAAAAAGAGCTTACTGTACTGTACTTTTTCACATTAAGCATTAAATATCTCTATTCTAGATTCACCGCTATCTCTTGATACTCTATTGTACTGCCTACAATGTTTATTACATCTCTAAAGATTCTCTTGTCTCACTAAAATATTTATTGCTTCTTATTTTTTAGGAGCAAAGGGAGTGGGTAATGCCCCGCTCTCTTTCTTCATTCCACACCTTGCATTTCTCATTACAAATTCAAGATACAGAAGATTTGGTAACTTTTATTTTTTAATGGCTTCCTTTTTCACGCTTGTCTTTACTTAATCTTTTGAAATATTTAAACCATTTCCACCTCATTGATGTCCAAAAGCTCTGTCCCTTCTCCACATGCCTGTTCCTCTATGGCCTGGTATAGGCATTGGAACCGATCCCTATGGCCCCTTGCATACTAAAATACTCTGTGAAGTTAGACGTTAATCTGGGAGGAGGAGGGGAGTGGGCAGAACTACGTGGTGGTATGGGAGGAGGAAGAGGGGAAAAGGTAGACAGGTCTGCCATTGTGGTGATGATCTTATGCTCACTGTTTCTTGGCACTTCCTGTCCCTTCCGGGCCACCGCCTCATCTATCGTCTTAACGGGATCCTTAAAAAGAAATAATTTAATAAATAATACAAAATGGAATTTACTGTTGAAGAGCTACCCTGCTTGGTTATCTATTCATTGAATTTAAAAGGATAGTTAGCTCAAAAATTATATCATCCTTTGCTCACCCTCATATTGTTCCAAGCTTCTTTGACTTTCTGGGCTCTATTTTCATGAGTGCGTAAAGCGCAGTGCTACACGCAACGACCGTGCGCTACATCTTATCCAATTTTTGTGCCAGCGCAAACTTTAATTCTGACGTGTGAACAGCATCTCCTAAGTGTCTTCTTTCTAAACAGTTCAGGGTTCATGAACTGCAACTATTTTATTTGGATATGTCCTTGTCAGGTCTGTGCTCAAAAAGTTAGCCTCCAGTTAAAGGAGTAATTCTCTTAAAAAATAACAACTCTGTCATTTACTCACCCTTATGATGTTCAAAACCCATATGCTGTTACTTTTTCTTGAAACATTGAAAATTGTTATAAAATTGATATTTTAAGCAGCTATTTTCCTTAGAACAGTTTATAGTGAACAGGAGTTAGAGACCCACTGCAAAAGAGCGAGGCCATACTTTGTGTTCCACGTCTGCTACCGGGTCCTTGAATAACGTACACTGCCTGACCAAAAAAAAAGTTGCCGTTTGGATTTAAATAAGCAGATACTTAAGAGCCTATGATTGGATCATTATTGCAGTGATTATTATGTTTCAGCTGGCAACAATTCTTTTAATCCTAACTGATGCAGTGTGTAGCTTTTCATTTCTTAAACAACCATGTTGGAAGACGGGTCCCGTGGTCGTGGAAAAGATGTTACTGTGAGGGCAAATTATTGTGCTGCATCAAGCAAAGAAACCAACTAAGGAGATTGCTGAAATTGTGCTGTAGTAAAGACACCTCCTCTTAAATCTCTGTGCTCTTAAAAGCACCTCTGCTTAAAAGGGCACATTTAGATTTGTGGACGAAAGGGCCCCCGTTCTGTGCACATCAGTGGGCGGTACTATGTTAAATGGACTACTTGTGGTATTTTTATGATGATTCTTTTGTTCTCTTCGGACCTTGACAGCAGTGATCAATATGAACTGTTTTTGTATGGAAAAGAGCAGTGTAAATATTACTGAAGAAAATATTGTGTTAAGACTAAAACACACACACACACACACACAATAAAGGTGAACCACTTGAGGGTGAGTAAATAATTTTGTGCAAGTATTATTTTTCTAGCCAGCTGACACAGTCATGTCATTTTACAGATAGATCAATGATAAAAAGAAATTCTAATTATATTCATATTTTCTATGAGACAGTACAAAAATGAAAGGTAAGCTACCTGAAATGGGCAAACACAGTGTTAGTCTTGTACTGTGTGAATTAAAAAAAATATGTATCTTTTAAAAGCAAAAATTATTATCATTATTATTATCATTATTATCATATTAATTTAGGGTCTTTTTCACATTTAAAGGTTTTATTTAGAAATAATTTAATTTTTTTATCGTGTTTGTTCCGCGCCCACATTTTCAAGAAATGGCTATGGTCTTGGTTGCACAGTATCTTGGTGTTTTTGGATTTTCAGCATGAATTCTACATGTATCATGTAGGGACTTAGCATGTAAAAATAAAAAGAACCTCAAGTTTTAAAAATTACTCTCGAGACACCTGCTCTGTTCTATTCATTGTGCTGCGTCTTAATTTTTTTTGCACATGAACACGTTCGGTCAGATCGGCCTAGTCTCCTTTTTCCTTGCCATCTACAACATACCAATACTCACTTGAGTATGGATGGAGAAGAGCTCTGTGAAGTTTGGCTGCGAGTCTCCCAGGAAAGAACTGTTCCCATAAGCATGGTGAGGGAAGCTTTCTGCTCGCATGCTTTTAGGACTGGAGAGAAGAATGCCTATTTGAGACGTCCTCACATGGTAGGGAAAGTTCTTATTGGCTGCTGATGGACGTGTGATGGCCTAGAATAGACAGGTTAAGTTATACTCAAGGTCATTTTTTTTCATGTTTAATGAATCATTTTAAATGCTTAAAGGAATAGTTCACCCAAAAATGAAAATGATCTCATTATTTACTCACCCTCATGATATCCCAGGTGTGTATGACTTTCACATTTGAAGAAAAATATCTTAGCTCTGTATGTCCTTAAAATGCAAGTGGAGAGTTCTCTTTTGAAGCTCCAAAAATCACAAACAGTCAGCATAAACGTCATCATATGACACCAACTGTTAAATGAATGTCTTCTAAACCAATACAATCCCTTTTGGTGCGAAAAAGTAAAAAATGGAAGTAATTGTTTTAGCCCTAAATCATGCTTCTGGTCAGGAGCGGTACGTGCGCATGACGTAATCACATTGGCACTTCAAACACATGAGAACTGACATACGTGTGTCGCAGCCAGAAAAGCAGCGCTGTTTAATTTTTAAAAATGTGATCTGGTGTAGAAAGAATGTCATACACACCTGGGATATCATGAGGCTGAGTAAACAATGAGAGGATTTTAATTTTGGGGGAACTATCCTTTTAAATATGACTTGTTTATTTTTTATGTAAAAAATATTTCTTGAGCTTAATATGCAAATTGAACTGTAAAGTGTTTAAACAGCCCATCAAGCCTAAAACAACAACATTGGCATGACCAGTCGTGTGAGTTTGGGGATTTCCGATGGAGCCTTCTTGGAACTGTTTCAAACCGGTATTTTTGCAATTCCGTTTGATGATACTAGTGTTGCAGAAATGACACATTTCTGCTTTAAATACATGCGGAACTTGATGAACAGAAATATCCTAAATAGTATAACAAATATAGTAACAAAAAACATACTAGGAACACAACATGGGCATAAAGATGGATTCCAAGTTGGATGCCATTCACAATCTTTTCCCTGGCCCAGCGAGAGATGCCAAAGTTGGCAATTAGAGCCATGACTGGAACAGCAAAAAACCTAAGAGACAAAAAACAGAGTTGGAAAAATACAGACAACTAAAGCAAGGAAAGATGGACAGCAGTTTCGTGGTCTGTTAATCTGAACTCAAGCTGTTGACATCACAGTTGGAAAGTAACTAATTACAACTACTCTCATTACAGTACTTGAGTAAATTGTGTATTTAAACCCCGCTGTTCCTCCATTCCCTGGTCGTTCGTTGTTTTGAGGTCCTTACTGTTTCGATGTTCCCACTGTTCTGACTGTTTTGCCCATGTCCTGATGTTTGTGGATGCTTGTCTGTTATTATTATCCGTGCTCTCCGTCAATGTTAATCCTGCCTGTGTACCCACTGGATATCTTCCGTGTTTTAGTTTCTGTTTACCCATCATGGTAGTTTCTTGTTCCTGTCTGTTTATTTTCACCTTTGTTCAATAAACCCGCTTGTAGATCTTCACTCCCCGTCTGCCTCCACCGTCTTGTCATTACAGAACGAACAACCAGGGAATGGAGGAACAGCGGGGTTTAAATACACAGACACATGATGATAACAAACGACAATCAGGTGCGAACAATGACACAGTGATGAAGGACGGGAATCATGGTGACGGCGACACGGAAAACACGGGGCATACAACCAGGGATCGTAACACCTGGCTAGAGATTCTTTTTTCAAAAAAATAATAATTTGCAATTAATAATTTTGCCAGTATTTTCGATCAATTTAATACATACTTGGTGAAAGACAAAAATGTATATTTGTTCTAAAAATTTAAACGTATATACTATATGTAATATAATTTTCATAAAGTAACTTGTAACATCATTAATTGAGTAGTTTTTTGCAAACTTTATGCGGTCTCATGTCTTGTCATGTCAATGTTTTTTCATGATGACCTGGCAGAGTGGCATAGAATAAATGAAAAATTGCCACCGCAGCACTGTAAAGAAATCTAATAATTTGAGCTTCTAATTTCGCATGGTTGTAGCTAAACTTACCACAGAGTATATGCAGTGAAGAAGGGAAAGTAGAAAGGTTGTTTTTCAGGGTGGTGTTTGAGCGAAACCAGTACAGCATAGCAGAACCATACGTATGCAAGTAGCTGCAAACCCATTAGACCATACCCTGCAGGGCTGTCATAAGCATACAGCACCTCGCCTGGATCAAAGAACTACAAACACACACACACACATACAGAGGGCATATAAATGTGGAGAATGGTGAAATCACTTGCCCTTGGCACCCTGCCTTGTATGATTGATGGTTTTAAATCTGATCGTGGCACAAATCTGTTGCAGCACAAATGGAATGTAGTGGAACATTCCATAAATCCAAACATCTAAAGCTGTATTAGAGCAGTGGGTGACATTGACGCAAGATGCAATAGGACCTCTTTCTGGATACTGCATCTCACTACAACTGGGTCATTCTCTCTGCCTGTTTCCCACTTTCTCTATCTGTCTATCTGCCAGGTTCCATTACACCACGCTACAGCAACACAACATGTTCGTGCTGAGTAACTCCATCTCATAGCCTTACATTATGTATAAAGAAGCACCTAGGTGCAGCGTGGCATACTGCAGATATTGATGATGAGACTTCAGACATTTTACACATAAGTTAATACAAAATGGAGACATTTCTGGAATGGAATTATCTTTTTTCTAGGTTGTGGATATCTATGGTTAGGAGAGCAAAATGAATACGCTCATCAACAATTCTTATATCTTTTGCTGTTGCTGTTGACGTTGAACACCATGCATCCAATCGAACTTGCAAATGCACAAATTCATATTTAAGTAATATCACATGAGCAAGAGTGCTATATGGCCCTACATCAGCACTGCTGTAATTACCTACATCCGAATCACAGCAGTGCTGATGTAGGGCCATATAGAAGGATTGCGAGTGTGATATTGCTCATATACAACAGTTCAATGAACAATTACATTTAAAAAAATTAGGAAAAACTGAGTAAGGTCATAAAAACGCATTTGTGCATGGAACTTTATTACGCAAAGTATCAGAATCTGCCCTTGCTGGTTCAAAATAAATGATGCGTCCAAACCTCTGTTAGTAATTAGTTCACTTCAAAAATAGTATCACGGCTTGTGCTGTTTCTAACAAGTTATTGGATAAACAAGGATGTATTGATGGGTGTGTGTGTCTAGGTGTCTTTGTCTGTCTGTGTGTGTGTGTGTGTGTGTGTGTGTGTGTGTGTGTGTGTGTGTGTGAGAGAGAGAGAGAGAGAGAGATGGGGCGTGTGTGATCACCTGTTGCCACTCCCAAGCAGATATGCTGTCAGCGTTCTGAATGTAAGCTTTCTCAGTGGAAAAATATAAGTATTTCTCTCTATTTCATGGTAGCCGCGCAAGAGTCGATCACTATAGAAACAGCGATGTCCTCCGCCATTTTTAAACAGTGTGTATCCAATGTGGAAACTCGGTAAGCGCCTCGAGTTCTGTAATCAAACAGTCTGTTGTGTCTCAGCTGCAATGAGCCTTAATCCTGAAATTGTTCATTTAAAGCCGTTTAAAACAATGTCATAGCTTAAGTAATGTAGTGGTAATACGAGCGATCACAAAGCACTGTTCTGTGTAAACAATGAACAGATTCACTTTACGTCACCAACTGGCTCATATTACACACAAAAATTATCTTTTGCCACCACCTGCTGGCTAACATATGTCATTTAAAAAATAAAGACAGTAACTCCTAACAGATATATACTGCTCTTACACCTTAGTTTAGAATAGCACTAACACAAGCGGAGTGATATACACACAGTGAAGCGTCTGAGTGCTGATCCTGTCAGACCATCAGTGCTCATGGAATGTCTCTCGTCCAATCAGATTTGAGGACCGGAACTAACTGTTGTGTGTATATATATATATATATAATATATATATATATATATATATATATATATATATATATATTCGCATTGTGCCTGCGGCTGAATCACAGCAGTGCTGATGTAGGGCCATATAGCACTCTTGCTCGTGTGATATTACTTAAATATATCACATGGTAGAATCTAGCCATGTTACACAGATAACAGCATAGACAGGTTGTGTGACACTCTCAATTTAGAAAACCATGAACAAAACTATACAAGGTAAAAGAAAATATGAACCAGACTACTTTAAACACAGGTTCACTTGCAGCGAGGATAAACATTGTTTGTGCCGAGAACAATGCAGAGTATTATTGGCTGCCGAGAGCATGAAGCCATCAATATTCAAGAGATATTTAGAAACCGTACACTCCAAATGTAAAGACAATTTAAAACTAAAAAGTTCATTTACCTATTCAGCAAATGTCATGCCAAAAAGGTTGCATATTGTTTCATACAGTTTGTTGTAATACTAAAGGAATGTTCCGGATTCAATGCAAGGTAAGCTAAACCGATAGTATTTGTGGCATAATGTTGATTACCACAAAAATGATTTCAACTCTTCCCTTGTTTATTAAAATAAAATGCAAAATCATAATTACAGTAAGGTTACAATTAAAGTGAATGGGGGAAGTCCATAAACATTAAAATACACACGGTTTTAAAAGTAAAGCCACAAGATGTTTGTGAAAAAGTGGCTTACTACTATCCTTATATGTGTAAAGTTACACTATATACAATAACATATTTTGTTGTTTAACTTGGATTATGTATTTCCAGAAAACCTTGTAATCGATTTTATAACACTAAAATCATGCAGAGCAGAGATTTTACCACCCTAAACGTTATATCTACTGTATGTCTTGTTGCTATACTTTTGAAACAGTGTGTATTTTATTATTTTATTGTTGGACTGGTCCCCATTCACATCCGTTGTCAGTGCTTTACTGTAACCTAATTATTATTATTTTTAATAACTGAGGTGGGATGAGATAATTTTCAAAGGTAATAAACGTTATGCTACAAATGCAGTCGATTGAGTGTAACTTGTATTGTATAAACACGTTTCAGTGTTTGAGTTTAAGGGCATATTTGTTTTCTTCTATTTGATAAGCAATTTTATTAGTTTTGGGTTGCAACTACATGTCGAATGTCAAATCTGCCATGCAAGACAATTTAGAACCACTGATCAATAAAAAGTAACAAACAATCTAAAAAAGTAATACATCTGTGAAACCAATGCAATCAAATCTTACCTCTGCTTCATATATGAAGAGGATGATGTAGGTGATGGTGTACACAGTCATATAAATGGATAGTTTGACAGAGCCACTGTGGCTTATTCTTGCCCTGGTTGACAAACAAGAAGAAATGTCAATTTCTTAGACTAGCTAAGTTAGATTCTCATGTGTGATGTACAGATGTGAGTTTGAATAATTCTCTCCAGTATGTCATTCACAACATTGGACCAATACGTTGTCTTTTCATCTGTGTCACATTTGCATTATTACCCTTGCAAGTCATTACTTACACTAGGGGACATGTAAGGGTCTTACCTGGTAACTGTGAATCCCTTTCCCAAGAGAATCAGCATAAGCAGGAAAATCAGGAAGCTCACAGAAAAGAGTAATTTTCCTGGTAAAAGGGGGAGGCCCACTGAGAGTTAGGCAGGTGACCACAAGTAGGTTGCGCTATGAATTTGTAAGGCCTCTTTAAGAAATAAAATTAGGTCAGCATGGATGTATGCAGTCACATGTGCAACATGTTGAACCTGAGAATGTTAAATATTGTTGAAATCACATACTGTAGATTTATTACACAGTACTCTGTAACACTTGATTCTGATTGGTCATTTGCAACATTGAACATTCAAATATTTTTGTGTAATGACAGCTAAGCTGTCAATTGGATCACTGTTCAACTGATTTATTACACCCTTTGCAAATAGCTACCAACTGTAGTAAGAATTAACTTCAGTATTCTTTCTAATACTGTATATATGGTTAGAAGTTCAGGAGTGGCCAAATAAAAAAGAAAAGAAGACTATTTAGACTATTCAATTGTCCCTAATTAGACTCCAAGTCCCCTCATTGATATTTAGATTAAGATATTTCCTCTGGTAAAGATATGGTAAGATATTTCCTCCAGTTCTTCTGCTGTAATGATTACAAAACTGCATGCTTTCAACCTTTTCTATGAATAGAAATTAGGAGTGTCAATAGATTAAAATAATTCATCATGATCAATTTTGTGATTACAAAAACAACACTTGTTGACTGGGGTTGTTGAACTAAAATAAGAAATGTTCAGTTTAGACAGAGAAAATCAGTTTATGTGTTGTACTACTAAAACTCTAGATTTGAAATCATATATTATTATAATTTATCTTTATTATATTTTAAATTTAAATATTGTTGCAGCCCCCTTGGTAGTCTGCAGATTACCTATACGTTATTCTTGGGAACCACTAATTTAGAATACTTCCGTATTATTTTTGGACCAAATAGACTATCTTTGGCAAAAGCTTTTAACTAATCTACAAAGATGATAACATAAAACAATTTCAATTTTAACTGAATATTTCAATGACTATTCCGGGTTCAGCACAAGTTGAGGTCAATCAACGGCATAATATTGATTACCACAAAAATTCATTTAAACTCATCCATCCTTTTCTTAAAAATTCCCTTCACAAATTGAATGGGGCCAATTTGTGAAGGGTTTAAAAGGCAGAAATATGAAGCTTATGATTTTATAAAAGCACTTACATTAATTCTTCTGTTAAAACTTATCTATTAATTTAACTGTAAAGTTGTTTGTTGACATTACATCGTCATAGCAATGAAATTGTAAAATTGGCTATAACTTCACACAGAAAAGGTTAGTAAGCTATTTTATCACACTAAAATCATGTTAACAAGCATATTGCTTTGTGGAGTATTTTAATGTTTATGGATTGGCCCCCATTCACTTCCATTGTAAGAGCCTAACTGGAAGTGTATAACTGGAAACCAGATTTGCTATTTTTTTAAAGAACAGGAGGGCTAAGAACAAATAATTTTTTGTGGTAATCAATATTATGCCACAAATGCTGTCAATTGAGCATAACTTGTACTGAACCCAGAATATCCTTTAATATATTTATTCATTTGGTAAGTAGCCATGTAATAAGTGGGAGACCGAACAGTGAGCCAGTCATTATCACAAAATTAACCCCTTTCAGGATGACATCACATACCTCTGCTACGCATTGGGGTTTATTTTGCGATTATGACCATCTGACTGTGCATTTTCCCTTTCATACAGTGCTTTCCTCACCTAATATCTTCAGACTGCCATTCCCGACACCATCTCTGGCATAAAGGCCCCAGTAAATGCAAAAGAATAGCAGGCTTAAGACTGGGAGGAAGGAACCAAAGTGAAAGAAAGGATGGCAGAGATAAGAAAGAAAAGACAGGGATGACAGTGGGAGTCACAACAAGAGAAGGAGAAGAAAAGGAGCAGAAAGGAGCAGAAAGGAGCAGAATGTGTGGAGGAGATAAGGAAGAAGGAAATTAGAGGGGATGACACAAGAGATATTGTTATGCATCCAGGGTTGCAAACCCCTGTGTCATAAAAGCCATAAAATGTGTTTGTGTTTATGAATGTGAGTGTGAGCGGGTGTGTGCCGTTGGTCTTTCTCACCCTCGACTCCAGCTGCAGTCATAAACATCTTATAGGTCGTATGGAGCAGCTGTCTTCCTTTTAAATTATCTTAAAGAATTACAGAGAAAGGGAGAGGGATTCAGGGGAGATGAATAACTAAATCCAGAGAGATTAAGAACAGAAATGCAACATAATGTCTGTATATTTGTTTGTCTGGAGGAAATATCCTTTAATTTAACACAGAATAATAACACTTGCAAATTAGGCACCAATTTTAGAGACCAATGAATTTGAGGTCTTTTATGCCTTCAGGACATGGAAACTCACAAGCAAAATAACAAGAGAGGGTAAACACAGTGCTGAATATGACCAAGAATGTGATGTCTGTCTCCAGTATGCCTAAAATAGATAAACAGAACAAAAACAAGAAATTGCATTTAGTCACAGTATGAACATGCTGAACAGCTTTGAGCAAAAGCTAATCGGTCTCATTCAATAATAATGCATACATACAAATGATAAATGGTCTGCACTTCTATAACACTGTTTTAACCTTAGCGGTTTTCAAAGCACTTTACACAGTGACTCATTCACACAAACACCAATGACGACAGAGCTTCCATGCAAGTTGCTTGCCTGCCTTTGGGAGCAACTTGGGGTTCAGTGTCTTGCCCGAGGACACTTCGGCATGTGGAGTCATGTGGGCCAGAAATGGAATAAAAATATTGAATACGAATACAGGAATACAGTGCACACATATTTGTGCGTAAGCACTGTGCGTGAACATTTTCACCAGGAATCACGATTCATAGATAAATTTGCACATTAAATTTATTCTTAATTCAGAATAAACCTGAATTTATTTTGGGTTAAATTTAGAATCAACTGAAACCACACATAAACAAAAAACAAAGCCTTGAATAGCTGTACGGCAGGGATTGTGTGGAAAGTCCTAATATATAGTTCTTTTGAGGTGCAGGGTGTAATTTGATTAGATAAATACTGTAATCTAATGATTTGTTTTGTCAAAAAGTATTGTATGCATTACATTTTCAATTATTGTAATTAGATTACAGTTAGTGACTTTCAAACATGTTTATTACTTTAAAAGGTACAGTTCACCCAAAAATCCCAGATGTATATGACTTATTTTCATCTGCAGATCACAAATTAAGGTGTTTAGAAGAATTTTCAAGCTCTATAGGTCCAGACAATGTAAATTAGTGGTGGCCAGAAATCAGAAAGCCCAAAAAGCACATCAAGTCATCATACAAGTAATCCATACGACTCTAGTGGTTATCTTCAGAAACAATACGATAGGTGTGGGTGAGAAACAGATCAATATTGAAGTCTTCTTTTACTATAAATCTTCACCTTTGACCAGCCCCGACCAGTAGGTGGCTGAATGTGAAAGTGGAAGTGAAACCGTAGATTAACAGTACAAAAGGACTTAAATATTGATCTGTTTCACACCCACGCCTATCATATCGCATCTGAAGACATGGATTTAAATACTGGAGTCTTATGAATTACTTTAATGCTGCCTTTGCCTTTATGTCCTTTTTGGACCTTTAAAGATCTTGCCACCATTCACTTGCATGGTCTGGGCCTACAGAGCTGAAACGTTCATCTAAAAATCTTTATTTTAGCTCAGCAAAAGACTAAGAGAAAGAAAATAAGAGAATTTACATTTTTGGGAGAACTAACCCTTTAAATGCAGTACTTGGGTTGCACAAATTTCAAAAATAATATTGGTTATATAGAATACATGTAATACATGAATTAAGTTAATATGTACATCTGTATGTAATTCTGTGAGAGTTGAAGGGTGTGCATCCCCTAACAAGTCAAGTGTGGTGCACATTACAGAACTTGTATGTAACAATAAAGGTGGAAATATAGACATTATTTTGAGCTGATTGAGAAAAAACCTTTTGTGAATTGTTTTAGAAAGTAAAAGTAAAGTAATTAGTAATGTGATTACTTTTCCAATGTAGTAATCAGTAATTAGCAGTTTGTAGTATTACTTTTTTGAGTAACCTACCCAATGCAAATACTAATTAACTGTGGCATACGCTCTCACTTAGGATATGGTAATCTAGATTAATCACAAATTCAGAACAAGTGTAAGAACAGGTTAATGTGCTTACGCACCTGTTGTGAATATAATGGAAATTTTGCATAAGAACCTTTTATACACACATAAGTTTGCAACGTGTGCGCAATTACTAGTAAATGAGACCAATTATCTTTATAGGATACACTCATGTAAATTTCTATAATAGAAGAACTGTTATCATTCATTATGAGAACTATGAGAGTTTAAGAAAATATTTATTGGTTTTCAATTGCCTCACCAAATTCATCTGCAGAGAAGTGCTGGGTCCAGAAAGATTGTCCATTGGTTAATGTCATTTCATATTCCAATTGCAGCCCATCTCCCTGTGTTGCATGGCAAACAAGAAAAAGATAGAGTTCAGAGAAGAGTCGAGCAGTAGGTGCAAAACCAAGAGATTGAAAAAGCGAGCAGGGAGCTGGAGAAAACCATACAAACACTGAGTGCACAAATAGATCTTTGGGCTATAAAAGACTTCAAAGCAGCAGAGTTTCTAGCTGTGGAGAGGATTTGGGCCCAGCTTAATAAAAGAGAAACACTTTGATTTCACTCGGCAGGAAAAACCCATTCTCTCTACCTACCTCCATCAAAAGGGTGAGGACCATGAAGCACACCCTATCACAAAATCAACGTGACCAGAGATGGAGAGACGAGAGAGATAGCGGGACAGCAATATAGAGTGAGAGAGGGTTATATATAAAGAGAATGAGCACAAAAGGCTGAAGTGAGTAATCAAAGACTGTAACAGAATTTAGGAAGCACAGAGGAACTGTATGGTGCACAGAGGACTGGCTGATGAGAAAGGATATATGAGAGAGAGAGTGAGAGAGTGAGAGAGAGAGAGAGAGAGAGAGGGGAGAAATTGGCAGGAGTGCACAGAGACAATGCTTTACTGCAGTCCAACAGGATTTAGCATCATGTCCATCGGCCTGCCTCCATCCATGAAACAACCCTTTAAAATCTGGCCCATTTAGGTGGCTAAAATCCCTTTAAATTATGTACCACTGCATGCACAGCTCTTTCAGATGCACTTCCTCTACAACAGATTAACTCATTGCCTTTAGAAGAGGGTCTAATTCAGCACTGAGCCTCTTCGACCAAAAAAATCTCTTTAATCATGTTACTTAAAATCAGGTCAAATTAAAAAATTCCCATGTAGCTGCTTAAGCCCAAAATCAATTAAAAAAAGGATCAAATTATATGTTGCATAAAGAAAATGAAGCCTACATTTAGGGCCATTGAGATTGTATACACAATTCTCATAACTGTAGCGCTTTTACTATTCCTGCAACACTTTTCAATAAGGTTCAATTCGTTCAAATTAGTTAATGCATTAGGTATCATGAACAAACAATGAACAATATATACTGTATTTTACAGCATTTAATCTTTGTTAGTGCTGGTTAATAAAAATATAATTGTTCATTGTTAATTCATGTTAGTTCATACTGCATAAACCAATGTTAAAGTTAAGTTCATGTTGAGTAATGTTGTTAACTAATGTTAACAAATGGAACCTTTTGTAAAGTGTTACCACAATTCCCATTGTTTTCAATTATGATTTTCATTACTGTAACATGGTAATACATTTTTTTTTTTGTTGTGGTAATCAGTATTATGCCGTCGATATTATGCTGTTGATTGACATCAACTTTTGCTGAACCCGGAATAGTAATTTTAATTTTATTTCAATTTAATAGATGCTGTTTTTTTTATTATTATTTTTTATTGATTAAAATCAGTGGAAATAAAAGGCATTTGCAAGGGAGTATTACTACTATTTACTGTTTAATAAATATTTTAAAATTTAAATTATTTATAGTTTAATCTTGTTGCCGTAATGAGAATATCAGAATTACCATCTTTTTTCACATTGCAATAATGATAATTAGGGGTAAAATATGCTTAACTGTCATGAAATGTAAAAAATCTAAAAGGTCCTAAAAATAGGCTTCATTTTCTATAAACATAATATAAATTATTATTTTGTTCTTTTGATTTTTGAGTAAAATAGGACCAGGAAGTTTTCTTGTCAGGTTTCGTGAGAATCACGCTATTGCATTTTTCTAAAATGTGTTTTGCCGGGGTCAAAATAACCTTCAACTGAGACAATATTACTATAATGAATGCCAGTCACATTTCTGATAAGTGCGTTCCTACTAATTTGTGATAAAACAAAGGGACAATGCTTCAGTAATACCCGTCCATTAGGTTTTTATTACGTAAGAGGGACTTATTAAAAGAATCTCAAGGGAAAATAAGAGGTTAATTTTGAACTTACTATTATACAAATTACATGTTATGCATCATTGAGGGCTTTGAGATCCCCAACATAAAAACAACAAAGTCAATCTTAGTGGAAAACAAGGGCTTCTTAAGCAAATATTTTGTTTGTTGTATATTGCTCTTTTTACAAATAAATGTATAGTTTAGTTAAATAATAAACACAAGTTAATAAATTAGATAGTGTCACTATTATCACTATTTAATAACTATCTAATATCTCTATTAAAGAGTTTGTATTTTAGTGTTCCACCACGTACCCCACACTTGCTGAGAGCGATGTACCACCATCTCTCTCTGACTGAGCGAAAACTTCGACCTCCTATACAACTCAGCATCTCCTCATTACCCTCTCCTTCAACCTGACAGAGATGGGCACAAAGACAGAAGGGTTATAAGGAGAATCATGCATGCCAAACAGACAAACACACAAACACTAAGCTTGACTCCACTGTGTCTTACCATGCATCCAGACCAGGTATAGCGGGTGGTCAGGTTGATGACCTGGTTGTTTTCAGGCCTCAGTACTGACTCTTTCTGGTAACAATCCTGTAGAGAATATAAACACTCCATCAATAAACATGTGCTCTCCATTGCATTTCAAACTATTACAAGAGCTGAAGTCCTAAGCAGCAGATTAGGTTGTATGATGAAATGCAGGAGCTCTCTACCAGTACTTTTTAAATAGTTCTGCAATGTGGATCCTTCCACATGGAGGGAAAAAAAAATTGCTGTTATTTAAACACACTTGCACTAATGCATTTTTGGAGACTGGATTTGGGCTCCTAATCCATAGAGTACTACTAACATTTCTCCTTTAATCCTCATATTTTCTAATTTAGATCCTCCCAGCAATGCATGCATTTAGGCTCTTGCACGCACGCACGCACACACACACACACACACTTCATATTTTCACACACATGAACAGAGTCTGTCAGTGTATGTCAAACCTTGTCCGGCCTCTTGTACACAGCTGGCCATTGAGAGCTTTCATCAAAGTAGAGCAATATGTTCTGACAGCAACGGGACTTTCAGGGAAAAACAGAATAAGAGAGAGATGGAGATAGATACATAGACATAGATAGATAGAGAGAGAGACATATTAATACTTAAATTGTGTAATAAACACCGGATCACAGAATGGCCAGCGACAGTGACTAAAAGACACACACACACACACACACACACACACACACACAGTTGTGTTTCCATGTTTTATGGGGACTTTCCATAGACATAATGGTTTTTATACTGTACAAACTTTATATTCTATCCCCTAAACCTAACCCTACCCCTAAACCTAACCCTCACAGAAAACTTTCTGCATTTTTACATTTTCAAAAAACATAATTTAGTATGATTTATAAGCTGTTTTCCTCATGGGGACCGACAAAATGTCCCCACAAGGTCAAACATTTCGGGTTTTACTATCCTTATGGGGACATTTGGTCCCCACAAAGTGATAAATACATGCTCACACACACACACACACACACACACACACACACACACACACAAAAAGATGAGGGAGAGAGACAAAGACTGGATCAATGAGAATATTTAGTGATAAAAAATGAAACAAATCAATAAAAACAAAATGGAAAACATTAAGAAAAAATATGAAATTGATTTCACAGATTATGATTAATGCGCAATATGAAAATATTTAATGATTAGACTGTTTTGTTTTCACAGTATTCAAAACAAGTTATAAAAGCATTACAAGCAGATAAAATAAATCTGTGTGTGTTTGTAATAAAAACAGAAATGAAATACAACAAATGAAACCTAAATGAAGATTTTGCAGAACACAGCCTTTTACAAAGAGATGAGGAAAAAAGTATTCACATAGCGAATGTGTATGATCGGGGAGACAACATCAGTAATTCAGTCTTGAGTAAACACTTAAAGATAAGAGATTTCCAGCTTAATCATGTCTTGTATGTAATCTTACCTTGGGATATCGGAATTTAAAATCCAGTCTACCAAAATCAGTCAGGAAGCAAAACCTTGTGAGGAACACCCAGTCCTGTGAAGAAGAGGGAATTGAAAACATAAAAAGTCATTTACGAACTTTAAAAGCACTTCTAACAGTTTAAATGCCTTCACGGAGAAGGTTTCTTTAAAGTGGGTGTGTGTGATTTCTGCAACACCGGTGTCATCAAACAGAATTGCTAAAATAATCACAACATACTGCTTTCAAAGAGACTCCTGAAAACTCCCCCGTTTTCCATTGGTTGTACAACAGATAGCCCTACCCCAAACTCACAACTGTTATGAATGTAGATGAAGGCGGACGTGGAGTGAGGATCTATTTGCAGGTTTATTGAAGAAACGTGAAAACAGACAAAACAGGAAACTTCCCGTGTCTTGACCAACAACATTGGTCAAGTCAATATTGCTGTGTCTGGCTTAAAAGGCCACTCAAACAAACAGAGGAATGTTTTGACAGCACTATAGAGTTAAACAATTAGGTGAAATATACCTACTAATATCTCGCTTTCAGTTGTCTGGTATAGCTGGTATACAAGAAAGAATTTTAACATCGAAAAAAATAAGCATGTCAGCTTTAAACTTTTTATATAGGCCAAGGACCCCTTAGTAGATTGAGAGACTAGGGATCCCTTGTTGCATATTGGATACAATTTTAAATCTGACCTATAATCACATGCTTATAGTAACAGTATAAGCATAGTTATGTACTGAAATAATTTATATGATGCTTAAATTGCAACGTCATGGTTACATTGCATTATTGGTTTACATTATCTTTAAATTTTACTTAAGGTAATTTTAAAGTAGTTTACCTAAAAATTATCTCATAATTTACTTACTCTCATGCATCCCAGATGTGTATGACTTTCTTTCTTCTGCAGAGCACAAACAAAGACTTTTTAAAAGATTATCTCAGCTCTGTAGGTCCATTCAATATAAGTGAACAGTGACCAAATATTTGAAGCTCCAAAAAGCAGATAAAGGCAGCATAAATGTAATCCACAAGACCCCAGTGGTTTATTCCATGTCTTCTAAAGAGATGCAACCGGTTTTGGGTGAGAACAAACCATAACATAACTCATCACTAATAATCCTGACATCAGCAGTCTCCTTGGTGATAATCATTTCAAGCTAGATTACACTTCTTGTGCCATCTAATGCTCTGCTCATGCGTCAAGCTCTAGGGAGTGTAATAGAGCTTGAAATCATGATCGTGCCTAGAGACTGCAATGGCAAGATGCACAGTGAAAAAGGAGTTACATTTTGGTCTGTTCTCACCAAAATTGATTTAATCGCTTCAGATACATGAAATTAACCCCTGAAACATTGAGTCTTAGACAATGTTTAAACCTGGTATTAATATATGTTTCAGTTGATCTGATCATATGTGGTCAGGTGAGAGACATCACTGTTTACACCTTGTCATTTGAATGAGTCTCCTCTGACCACTTGAGTTCTGACTTTGAGGGGAGGGTCACTGATTCATGACCACATACATCAATCACTATATCTGTGTGTTACTTCATACAAATTAATAGCAAAAAAGTAATTAAAGAGGTCATGACATGAGGAATCCAATTTTACTTGATCTTTTGACATATTAGGGGTCATTGTACTAAAAAATGCAGTATGTTTCAGAACTTCCTCCTTAATATAAAAAGAGCATTTATTTAAACAAGGATGTAGAGACAGTTTGGTTGGAATTTGTGGAACTTGTGACGTCACATGGACCAAATACATTAGCATATGATTGCCTCCAGTAAGAGATCAATGCCTATTTTCGTCACTGCACCCTTGGCCTGCCCACTGGTCCTCACAGTCAGTCATATGGGTTAGATTACATTAGACATTAAACATTAGATCTTGTTTGATCTAATGTTTAATGCCATTGTGCTGTTTTGAAGGCATCCTGGACCGTTTTTGCACCTATTTGTGCTATTGTTAGTTTTCTGTACACATGCACTAGATCAGGGGTCGGGAACCTTTATTCACTAAGGAGCCAATTTTTTTATTTTTGGTTGATGCATTTTGATGCAAATATCAATATACGATTATATGGTCAATCCCCAAGTTCGGTGAATATTTTTGCTTTATTGATTTTGCTTTAAAAATGTAATGAATTTATTGAAACATGAAAAACTTGAAGAAAAAAAAAGACATTTCTAAATTAAAATTGCACTTTAAATGAAACGAAAAAGCAATACAAATAACAATGTGATAAAAAAATCTTATATATAACCACCTCCCCAAATCCAAACATTTACCGTCTCAATTTCCCATCATGCAAGTATCAGTATGCAGCAACAGGTGCAAACTACTAGCATACAACTTAATAACTAAAGACAATTACAAGTGTAAAGATAATTATAATAATCATCATAATAAATAAGCCTAAAGCAGCAAGACGTAGATCATTAAAAAAATTATAATAATAATAAAAATAAAGAATTATACATATACGTATATACACTCACCTTCATACATACCCACATACATACATGTAGTGCAAATCTATTACAAATCTGTTATATAAAGAATTATGTACAGTGCAATGTATGTAATGGCAGAAGTGGATATGTTGGATAATATAAATAGACTTAACTGTGTATTGCACATAATTATTGCTCAATGGGGCAATTTAACTGTTCATGAGATGGATAGCCAGAGGAAAAAAACTGTTCCTGTGCCTGACGGTTCTGGTGCTCAGAGCTCTGAAGCATCGGCCAGAGGGCAACAGTCCGAACTGTCCTCTGTAGTTTTCTGATGTCTGATTTCGTAGCTCCACCAAACCAGACAGTTATTGAAGTGCAGAGGACAGACTCAATGACTGCTGAGTAGAACTGTATCAGCAGCACCTGTGGCAGGTTGAACTTCCTCAGCTGGCGAAGGAAGTACAACCTCTGGTGGGTCTTTTTGACAATGGAGTCAATGTGTGTCTCCCACTTCAGATCCTGTGAGATGGTAGTGCCCAGGAACCTGAATGACTCCACTGCTGCCACAGTGCTGTTTAGAATGAAGAGGGGGGACAATGTTGGGGTGTTCCTCCTAAAGTCCACAATCATCTCCACCGTTTTGAGCGTGTTCAGCTCCAGGTTGTTTTGACTGCACCAGACAGCCAGCCGTTCATCCTCCTTTCTGTATGCAGACTCATCATCATCTCGGATGAGGCCGATGACAGTGTCGTCTGCAAACTTCAGGAGCTTCAGGAGCTCTGCAGGTTATGTATATATTACAGAACCTGCAGAGTTGCGTTCACAAAAGCAAACTAAACTCGCAATACCACACGAGATGATCGGAGATCATTTGCAGCATTCTCATAGACTACATTATTCTTTCAAACAGTTTTAAGTTGAATGAAACATGAATGAAGCTTGTTTCACGAGACAGGGTCCTGTTGCACGCCTGATCAGTGAATCAGACATGAGCATTGATGACAAAAAAAGTCTGTTCTTAAAAATATAAGGGTTTGGTTTCTTCAAACACGTCAGCATTTCATGCCATGTGTCACTCTGAGACATCTTACAGGCAGAGGCGGAGCCAGAGGGGTGTCCGGGGAGGCACTGGACACCCCTGACATCTGATTGGCCACTCCGGGTGCCACCCCAACTTTTTATTCGCTACTGGCAGTTGCTGATGCTGATTGATATCTCATTTAACCTCTTGTCATAAGAAGAGTTTTTTTTTTTTTTTAATTATGGTAATTGGATGATTAGATGTATCCATAGGATGTCATATTTTTGCACAGGATCAATTAAACATGAAAAGAAAGGGAGAGATATCTTTTTAAATGGAGAGTTATTTTTTAAAGAAGCACAAACAGGAAGATCAGGTACAATCAGACCCCAGCCCTTGCATCACCACTGGACCCCAGAGCAGCTCCCTAGCTGAGGCTAGTCAGAGTCAGTGGTCAGACTTCAGGACCACCAGCTGGTCAGAGCATCTGCCAGACACAGTCAGTCAGTCACATGCCAAGTTCAGGAATTTACGTTGAGATGATTTTGTCAGATTAAAAGGATAGTTCACACAAAAATGAAATTTCAGTCATCATTTACTTACCCTCATGCCATCCCAAACCTGTATGACCTTCTTCTGCAGAACACAAAAGAAGATATTTTGAAGCATGTTGGTAACCAAATAGTTTTGGGTTCCCGTCGACATCCATTGTATTTTTTTTTCTATACTATGGACGTTGATGGGAACCAAAACTGTTTGGTTACGAGTATGTTTCAAAATATATTTTGTTTTCAGCAGAAGAAAGTCAGTCATAAAGGTTTGGATGTTTAAAATGTTGGTTAATATGTGTTCTTGTTGTTGATGGCTGTGGCATTTATATTGTGATTACACTAATATATAACCTTAAACATGGAAAACCAACAGTGGTGTGTGTGTGTGTGTGTGTGTGTGTGTGTGTGTGTGTGTGTGGACTCGAAAGTAGCAGTGCCCATAGGCGGGGTGTCGGAGGGGTCAGGACCCCCCCTATCTGAGGGTTGTCCCCCTAAAATATTATTAAAATATGTGTATTGTAAATAATACAATGATACATTCTTAAAATAATTGTTTAAGAAATAAAATAATACAAATGCAAACAGGGCAACAACAAAAAACCCCTTGGTGTCCCCTTCAAAAATTGCTCTTAAGAATTATTATGTTTATTGTCCCCCCCAACATTTTGATGAAATTTTCGCGCCAGTCCCTATTTGTCTGTTCTTCAAAAATGTATCACATTTCGTCAAACACGCGTCTTTGTGTCTAATTTCTTGTTATATACCTCTCCGAGAAGTCTTACAGGTCACATTCCACAGTGGCTGGTACATCAGCAAAAATACTCAGCATGAAAAATGTCCATTTGGTGGGTGTTCATTTCAAACCTTGTTCACCAGAAGTAGGCTGTAAAATTTGGGAGAAAGGAAATCAAAACAGTGTCATTGACTTCAAGCTTTGCAATCGCACCCACACCTTCTGTTGGAAAAGTGTCTCTAAAAAGTTTTAAACGTTGGTGAATGGCGAGAGACCTGGCAAGCCATTTGATTTTTAACAAAGAGCCACTTGTGGCTCGTGAGTTTCCGACCACTGCACTAGATGGACGTCTTTAATCATTTCATTGCGTTTCTAGCATGTATGCCGCATTTTAAGAGCGGTAAAATCAAACTTTTATAAACGCGTCTCATTCTGCTGTTGCCGATGATTTTGTTTAAAAACCCAGAAGATGTGAGATGTTGCTCCGGTGAAGACCAGCGTCTCTGCTTTGGCCTGTTGAAACCGGTTGAATCACCTAAGATCACCATGGACTGTATTATATTTGCGTATTCAGAACATTTCAGCGTGGATTGTGTATTTCGGCTCAGATCAGCGCGGATTGCTTGTGATCCTGTCACAATTATGATTCAAGCTTTAGAAAGGAACTGTTATTGAAGGATGGGGACGTTAAACACAACCAGACCCATGAGTAAACAGTAGTGTTGCCAACTACTTACAATGAAAAGTAGCTAATGCCTGCTAAAAAATGTTGCGAAAAGTCACAAGATATCGTCATGCGTTAATTAGCATATTCATGATGTCAACACGTCATATTTGCATTCGGCCTTGTGTTAGCCATTACTGTACATCTGTTTGCTTTTCTCCTTCTTTCTGTGCTCACATACTGTAATTTAGTACAGCTGAATTCCCAATAAAGCTGTTCTCATGTACATATTTGTTCTGTTTCTGTTGTCAGACACTATGAAATAGTGACAGAAACGCCGTCCATTAAGACAACATGTTAACCAGTAGGCCTAGTCACTTCAAAGCAATTTCCAAGCTGCTGTTCTGCAAAATCCTGATTTTATAACATAAGTTCAATACAACGGCTGTGCTGTGATTTCGGCTATATTTATATGTAAAATGATCACTCAGAGTGAAAGTTAGTTTTTTTTCTATCTTACACTGCACACTGCCTCCATCTGTGTAACAGTGAGTGATAAGCAAGAACAATAATGGTCAAATTAGGTGCGTTTACACACAACAATGTACGTTTTTGAAAAGTTTCGCGTTCACAAGGATCCACAAAAACGACTAAACGTGCTGTGTTATGCATGCCAGGCCAGGAGTTGGGGACGTCAGATTATAAAGAAACAGTATGCACCTGGGCACAAAAGCATTCTCCCACAGAGCGGTGAATACAAACAATAAAGATGTGAAAGCATCGAGCAATTTTGTCTGGACGGACGGTGAGGTTGCTTTATTTCTACGAGTCTTGAGCAGCACAAACACAGTCCTGCAGTCCGCCATTGTAGTTTTCAATGTCTTGCGTGTTGTTTTGAAGTACTCGCACGCATTCCGTCATCGTTTTCACAAATTAGCATTTTGAAACCCATTTTCAAACGTTTGTTTTCAGGCGCTAAAACGCCATTGTCGTGTAAACGAACAGCCATAACGCACAAAAAGTTTGCCGTTTTCAGTTGAATACTTTGTCGTTTAAAGGCCCCTAAATTGTTTAAATTAAAAGAAAGGAGGAGCAAACCATGCAGATTATTGATTGATCCTGCAGCTCATTCATGTCTGTGTCAGCTGCCGTGCGATGAACTAAATGTGCTGCTCCTCTGTCTGATAATTAAAACTTTTGAACCAGAATGAAAAATACAGTTTATGCTCAGAACGAACCGAAATGAAAAACATTTAGTCCCTGATTTTGATACATTCAGATTAAATGTGTTGGTCATATGTTATCAGTTAACCCTAAAATGTGTAAATTATAGTGTGAAGCCTTTTCTTCAGATTGAGTTTCAAATATTTCTGTATTTGAGAGACTGCATGAAGTTAGTCAATCAGAACAGTGGGCTTTTACATTGTCTTAAAGGTTCAGATAGCTTTAAACAGAGCGTTTTAGACGAAGGGCTAAAGACAGGGTGGAAAATGATCATATATTATTAATTTATTACTATTTTGGTGTAAAAATACTTGACTGACATTATAAGTGGACCTTGTTTTTCCAAGATGCATCTGAAACTTAATATAAGCATTTTTTTGGTGGATTACCTGTATTAAAAGAGCTTCAGGTGTTCGTGCTTCTCATCTGTGAAGTTCTCATGATTGTATACACTCTTTAAAATTTTCAGAGCAGATGATCCATTTAAAGCTGCTCGTAACCGTTCAAGTTTAAACTCTTGTTTTAGTGCAGTGGCTGATTGACAGGTGAGGGGTGGTGCTTCTCTGCTGTCCTGGGTATTAAGGTACTGACAGATCAGGGTTTATACCTCAAATGCGATGTGGTCACATGCGTTTTTGACTACCTTCATATTTGGTTTAAGTGATCTGATCAAAAAACGTTTTAGACCCTATTTAGACCTGTTTTTAGCGCTGACCACATGTGATAGGATCACCAAAAACACATCTTAATACCAGGCGTAAACAGTGTTTTATGCTGCCTTTATGTGCTTTTTGAAGCCTCAAAGTTTTAGTCACCATTTACTTGCATTGAATGGACCTACAGAGCTGAAATATTCTTTAAAAAAATCTTCATTTGTGCTCTGCATGAGAAAGTCATACACATCTGGCATGGCATGGGGATGAGTACATTTATATACAGTATATATATATATATACTGTATATATGTGTATACTGTATATATACACTGGTGGCCAAAACTTTGGAATAATGTTCAGTTTTGGAAGGCTATTGTTACTTTAATTCACCAAAGTGGCATTCAACTGATCACAAAGTATAGTCAGGTCATTACTGATGTAAAAAAACAGCACCATCACTATTTGAAAAAAGAAATTTTTGATCAAATCTAGACAGGCCCCATTTCCAGCAGCCACCACTCCAACACCTTATCCTTCAGTAGTCGTGCTAAATTGCTAATTTGGTACTAGAAAATCACTTGCCATTATATCAAGCACAGTTGAAAGCTATTTGGTTTGTTAAATGAAGCTTAACATTGTATTTGTGCTTGTTTTTGAGTTGCCACAGTATGCATGGCATGACTGGCATGTCTTAAGGTCAATATTAGGTTTTCTCTAGAAACTCATCAGCCAGTCATTGTTTTGAGGAATGAAGGCTATACAATGCTTGAAATGGCTTGAGATTTCATATAAAGGTGTACACCACAGTCTTCAAAGAGTAAGGTCAACTAACTTTAACAAGGACAGAAAGAGATGTAGAAGGCCAGATGTACAACTAAACAAGAGGATAAGTACATCAGAGTCTCTAGTTTGAGAAATAGATGCCTCACATGTCCTCAGCTGACAGCTTCATTGAATTCTACCAACTCAACACCAGTTTCATGTACAACAGTAAAGAGAAGAGTCAGGGGTGCAGGCCTTATGGGAAGAATGGCAAAGAAAAAGCCACTTTTGAAACAGAAAAAGAAAAAGAAAAGGTTAGAATGGGTAAAGAAACCCAGATATTGGACAACAGATAATTGGGAAAGAGTGTTATCCATCTTAACCCCATTGAGCTTTGTGGGATCAGTTAGACTGTAAGGTGTGTGAGAAGTGCCCGACAAGACAGCCACAACTATGGCAAGTGCTACAGGAAGTGTGGGGTGAAATGTCACTTGAGTATCTGGACAAACTGACAGCTAGAATGCCAAGGATCTGCCAAGCTGTCATTGCCATTTCCATATCTATATCTATATCTCTGTACAGTGTAGTCACCTTACCGTCATTCTTGTGGGAATAAACTACAATCCCACAGAGCATTGAGAACGATAAAATAAAATAAAAACAAAAAGCTATCGATTTTTAAGTTGTTATTATGAATATTGATTTATTGCTAAATATTCATATAACTGCAAATATATACAGTAAGTAGTTTGAGAGAGTAGACCAATTCGACTGCGACAATCACACAGCGTCATGCGAGTTGGTGGTCGCTGCAGTGCTTGTTTGGCACGCTTTACTGGCCGCAATTCTCTGTTTGGTGGATCCTTCTCTTTAGAACAATGGGCAGTCTCGTTCTTCACCAGGAATTTCTGCTATTAAAAAAATACAAGATTAAATAACACTGACTGGTGGCTTCAACAGAAGCATTTACTATGACATTTTTTTAATAAGGTATCATTAAAAAATGATTCGTCTATGGTTTTTTACTTTTGGAATACAACTGTTGCACTCTATTGTCTGCAGTATTGTCAGGGACCTCCTCTTGAAGACCCTTGGTAGACTGCAGTAATTCAGGGATCAATAAAGTTCCTGTAGATTTCAGGGCTTTGGTTGGGACTTGTACACTTACAATGTCAGACTCATACATAAGAGTCAGTGAAGTGTAAAAAGGCACTAAATGGGTTTCAGCCTTCAGCCCCCTGTACATTTTAACTTTCTCTGCACTGTCTGCTGTTCTTGGTTTCCATTAAACCTGGTCTCCCTTGACATTACGGGACACCAACCCCAAGAATCTCTGACACAGAACTGAACCCAACTAACCATTAAGTTAAAGCCAAGAATCATGTGACTTTGTTTGAAAGTTGGTCTTTCAGAATCATAAAGACGTAAAAAAAAAGCATGCAAATGCACACACACACACACACACAACCGATGTCCAGTTAAACAAACGCCCATTTAGAAAACCCACTAAAACAACCTCAGTTCCTGACTATTGTCATGACAACGGACATGTACTGCACTTTGCAGCTGCCATAGAAACCAGGAGAGGCCCAACTCGGTCTAAACCCTGTTCCAATCCCTCATGTAACATGGACTAGACTGTCCTGTTCACATTTCCTCATGTGAGTGTCTGCCCAGATCCATTCTGAGTTTATGTGTCTGATCAATTCGCTCTTTCTCTCTATTGCTCTCGTTCTGAGACCTTCTACCAGATGGACATCTCTCATTGGCTCTGCAGAGGTGTTTAAAGGGATAGTTCACCCAAAAATGAAAATTCTGTCATCATTTATTCACCCCATGTTGTTCCAAACCCGTATGACTTTCGGAGTATGTTGGCAGCATTGTAGTCTCAGTAACAATTCATTTTCATTGCATCTTTTTTTTTTCGTACGATGAGTTCACAGACTGATATTCTGCCTACACTTACCTAAGAAATTCATACAGGTCCAAAACAACATAAAGGAACCGAGTTCTGTAAATGTTAACGTTAAGGTAAGTTTTTCAATGAAACTGCTCAATGTGGAATTTTAAGACATTTAATTACATTACATGTAATTAGAATTACAGACATTGCAGCATGATTTTCTGTAAAGCTGCTTTGAAATTATGTGTATTATTTTATACAAATAAAAATGACTTGACCAATTTAAGAGAAGACCGTATATTTGTTTATGTGTGTCAACTAATTTAGTTGCATGTCAATGGCTGAATGCTGATTGACTGCAAAATAAAACGTGTGTGTTGCAATATGGAGTGCCATTGGTCTATTTCCCCCACAGATAGTGCATTGTAATACAAAGTCATTGAACCAGCCAGAGGAAGGGAAAGAGATAAAGTACACAGACACTACATTAATCACGCACTATACACAGATGTAGTATCCGGTCACTTCACAGAATCATTGAAGGCCTCACCACTCTCAATTTCAATTACATGTTCTCTGATCCTTTCTCTCTGTATGCCTGTCTGTCTTGGATCTCTGTCCACTCATTGAGCCTCATTAACAATTAATTACCAATCAACTAGTCATGTCACCCCTGGTCCATTGTGCTTTTAAATGATTAATTACTTAAGGTACACAACAGGGCTAGACATAAATACACTCACATGCATTCACACACACCTTAACCTGAGTGTCCTGGAAAGAGTCTATGCCTGTGGCAGTATTAGTTATTAAAGGATGGGCTGTACCTGCACAACCCTCCGGCCATGACATCAGCAGTTGTGTCTGCGCTTTGTTTCACAGATCCGTTTCATAGGAAGGAGCTTTGCTGGAATCAGTCTTCTTTGACTCAAATATATTGGACCACCAAATTCACAAGTACAAAATTGCATTATTACAGCACAATATTAAGGAAGAATACAATTCTCTATACTAGTACAAGATAATGAATTTCATGAAAAGCTTTCTGTTAATGTGCTTATGTGCATCAACTATATATTTGATAAACTGTAGATATATTTTGTGATCATTACATGCATTACTAATAATGTTTGATGATTTATGGGGTCTCACACAAATACTTACAATTTAATAAAACTTCCCTGTAACAGTTTAAAAGTGTGTGCATGTGCATGTGCGCGTGCGCGCGCGTGTGTTTGTGTTTGTGTGTGTGTGTGTGTGTGTGTGTGTGTGGCAGTTTGAGAGAATGACCTTGTAAGGAAATAAACAAAAGTGAGATTAATGGACTGTTTAACCATCTCATAAAGCAGGGGTTTCCAAAGTCCATCCCGCGGGCCATCTGCTGCCCTCTAACTGCTCCGATGGGCCCGCGAGAGACTTCAGAAATAGAACAGAATTAGGCCCGCTATTGAGTAATTATCTGAAATTCATATTCTGGATACTGGATGTCTTCATCCACTGGCGGAGTTCCAGCTTCATCCACTGGCAGAGTTCAACGGGAGAAAGAACGATGCATTTATTAAAGAATTGACATCATGTTAGATATTTTACTCATGTACTTGTTCAAATGTCCCGATACCTCACATCATACAACAGTGTAGAGCTGCTGTTGTGCGAGCAGCTGAACAGAGTTTATTGAGCATGCGCAGAGACACGCGAACCGAGCATACTCTTCCAGAACTGTAGCTCTGGGAAGTGTTCTGTAATTAATTGTTTTGTTCTGATATTTGTTGAAGCAAGAACAATGATTCACAGGCTTCCCAGCCCCATTTGAGTGAGGACACAATACTGTAGAATAGAGCGCTTAAAACACTTGCACGTGCAGGTCTACATAATAATATAAAGCGCAATAATTTTGATCAAATTAAAATCGTATTTGGAATGCAAGTAACAACAGAACAGAAGTTATAATTGTATACCTATAAAGAGTCATTCCTTTTATCACTTCATAAAGTGATCAAATGTAATCTGATGGGTCAAACCCAACACTCAGTAGCAGATCTACTGACAGTTTTCCACTGCACGTTGTGGTTCGACTCAACTCTGCTCGCTTTACTTTTCTACTGCAGTTTAGTGCCGCCTCAACGTGGGTGGGATTACAGGCTGATCGTCATAGTTGCGCCGCCTCTACTGTCGTGACAGCATCTTAAACGTGACACAAAACAATAAACTATAACACGATTGCTAGCTGTTAGCTACTAGCTCATTTTACACAAGTGTAACAGTTAAATTGACCTGGTTGTTTTAGAAGCAAGCAGTAGCTGGTCAACTAATTAAAGAGAAGCTTTTAAGCAGAATATAGAGTTAATGTAACAAAACATGACATCCTCCATTGTGGACATCAATAATGCCATGGCCGAGTCCAGGGCACTCTCCCTCCCATTGCCATAGATAGCTTCCATTTGGTCGAATCACTTCCACTTTCTTCTGTTTGAACCACTCCAGCTGTTGTGGTCCTTGATGGTTCTGTAGTCACTTAATGTTTTTTTTTTTTTCCTACACTGTTGGTAGGTCTTCCGTGCTAGCCGTGTGCAGCCAACAGCTGAGACACTTCCTGAAAGACGTTGTTTCATTCGTCGCTAAGGAGAGGAACGTCTGCACCTCATAATACAAATTATTATGTTACTAACTTTAAAACTAGCGGGTTGATGTCCCGTGTCACAAATCCACTGACGTTGGTAGTGGCGATTCTCTTTGACCAATCAGTGATCTGCAGGGTTTTGACCTCACATTTAGTATCGAATTGGCTCGCTTGGAACCTTGACCGAGGTGGTACTGAAAAAAGTACCAGGTACTATCCACAGTGTAAAACCCCCAAAAAGTGAGCAGAGTGGAGCTGTACCATGCAGTGGAAAAGCCCCATATATGTTCTTTTCTGTGCCACTCAATGGATGTCAAAAAGATAAAAATGTGAATAAATTAGTATAATATTTTGTATAAGACACATCACTACTCCATTATAAGAGTTCTTTGTGAGTGAAATACATTCTTTATTTAAATGCAGGGCCTAAAGGCATACCATAGAGCACAATTTATGATTAAAACTTGCATAATATTAAGCGTACAATATAAAGATTATGTGTAGTGGCTATCTGGTAACGTCTAGCTATTTTTGTTTTATTATTACATCGTTGCGGCTCACGGCACCTTGTTTTTTTTTCTGCATTTGGCCCCCGACCGAAAAAGTTTGGACACCAGTGTCATACAGAGCCACAAATCAGATCAGCACTTAGACACTGCTGTCTGAGGCAGAAACTGGTGGTTTTCACTGGTGGCAAGCAGAGGATAAGACTGCAACTGCTAAATTTTATTTCGAGATGCAGAAATGTACAAATAACTTATTCAATGAAACTGGTCACATGGGTTCAGCTGCATTAAAACCTTTCAATATGACTATTCAGTAATAACAAAGTGTTTAAAATAAACCAGTATTATTTAATTTACCCACCAACATGTACATTGACAATTAAGAAAAAGACACTGGGCAAATTGGGACACACTTATGTGACTATGCCTGAACATTGCTGTCTGCATTAGATTTCTGGTTTATCTGATGTGAAATTGTGGAGCATGGAGTTTTTGAATCAAGCACAACCCCTATTAATACACATCACGCAACATAACATAAATCTGTTAGGACTCCAGCATCTGCCTTTGATCATTTTAATTTAATATGAATAAAGAACGCTGGAGGACCTCAGACCATTAATGACACTACAATAATCTTGGTCGAGGCACACCTGTAACGACATAACGGATGGGAGGATGTTCTGACGCAAGTTTAAGTTGGTGGACTACTGGTAATACACTGTTTTAAAACGTGGTTACGCGTGTCTGAATAGAAGGTTATGCATTACGGCTGAAATAAGCCTTGACCAGCTCAAGAGATCGAAAGGAGGTAATGATCTTGGCAAATGCACGTTAAAGCATCGGGCGTCCAGGTGTGCGCGAATGCAGAGGCGCGTGAAAACATGCACATAACACTCATATGAGCTCATTACTAACACTCATGCACGACAAACGGTGGCTGAAGAATAGCCCCCCACAATTAATTTATGACTGTTAAAATGTAAACATCAGACTCACCTCTTTTGTATTGACGATACCTCTGACGTATTTTCCCAAAACCGATCCGACACACAAAATACTGGATACCACAGCGAGTCCTAATACTTTCTCCATTTTTACCTGTTCACCGGCTCTCTCTGTACCGTCTCTGTACTCTCTTTCTAATATTATGTGAGCAGGAAGGCTTTCGGACTATACGGAGATCTGCCTAGTGTGGCTGCTATATGCGCGTCCTCGTTCTTCTCTCAAATGCATAGCATCCCCAGTATTTTCACCGGGAGCGCGCCTGGTATCACACGCTCATTGCCAGGAAAGCGTGAAATGCGCGCTGCCGAAATTTTATTGCGACATCGCATGAACAAATAGCTGTCACTTTAATGGATAATGTTTTTTATTGATTTTATATCTACGCCTAATAATTAAAACTTAAATTTGTGTGTGTTTGTTGTTTGTTCCATCCCATTAGGTTATATAAAAAAAAACATGGTAGACAGAAAATATTTATTAAAATCTAAATCAACACTGGGAAAATACATAGGCCTACTGCAGAAAAATACTCTCATTTATCCGTCGTAGCATTCCAGTATATAGTCTTTACATGTCTTAAATATATTCTGAGAAAGAACTTAAAAGTATGGTCTCTGCACAATAAACGTCATCTATGCACATACAGTACATTCCAAATATACAGGTTTGCACTTCGGTGTCTTCACATGAGAAAGGAGAAAATCATGAAAAAAGGAAGCCAACTCGGTCCCTGAATGGCTGTGATGGCACCTGAAAGCTCTCCCACTGAACTATAAAATGCTTATTTTCTGAGAACACCCAAGAATTAGTTTCTTACTGAACATGTGCAAATTATAATGGGAGATAAAATACAACCTAGTGGACTGAAGCAAAATGGTGCAGAATCCATCTAGGTTTGCATAACTCAAGGCAGTGGATATTGCAGTGAAAACTAGGACAGAAAAATAGACATAAACACCCTTGCAAATGACACTGCAGTGATCATTAGAGGCCACACTTAAAATCGGCCCACATTACCGTCAGTGGATTTCAAGAGCATAGAAATTCAAAACCACTTAAATAAAGAAATTGCAGCAATCCCATTTTGAGACAATGAAATAACAACCTTCAACTGATTATAACTCCAAGCCAGTGACTGATTGACTATTAGTCATAAGAACAGATGTAAAAATGCAATGACATGACTCAGTGAGCATGTGCCTCTGAGGGAAATGATGCAACACAATGTAAATTTTGGGTGTTTACACCACAGTGTAGTAATAAGGGGCAGGTTTGGCTTAGCTTGTTAAAGAGAGGGCTAAATGAACACGGTTTTATTTAACACCCTTGAGATGAATGAGTAGTCTACCTCTTAGGGAGGTTGTTTGAGAGTCATGGAAAATGAAAGACCAGAGAAAGCCGACTAGAAAACTAGGCGACCCAACTTTCTTTCCATCCATCCACTGCCATGTTCATGGTTCCAGCAAGATGGAAATGCTCAACTGTGCATTCAAGGTCACATCCTCAAGCCAGAAAAAAAACAACAAAATAGCTTGGAGAGATCAATCCATTGAAAAAGGATAACTATGTGCCAGAGGGTGTCATAGAGTCTTATCTTTCCTCTACCAGTTCTGGTTGTTTTAGTCATGGTTCCATGAAGGGACTATACACAATGGCTTTTCCAGCTAGATGCACAATGACACTGAGAAGCATTTCCATGCAGAGCGGACACAATTATAACACAAAGAGAAACAAGAGACGGCTTCTGAACTACACAGTATTAAATATAGTGTTCTGAGCCATGGAAGACTTTCAGTGCAAAAATTTAAAGTAAATGGGAAAACATAACGTGTTGAAAAGCAATGCACGTTTGCCATTTCTTTTCTCATACTGCAGAAATACACATTTAACATGCATAACTAAATAAATGCAACCTTTGTTGTTTTTCTTTGTTTTCCACACACTAAAATACAATCCTGGCAACATTGCTTTTTTTCTTAGAGGAAATGGGATTTTTGTGCCATTTTGATTAGTTAATTTAACCTTCTGAATTAGTAATGGCACGATAAATGCCTATAATAAACAAATGAGAATTTTCAATATGTTTGCTTTCCCATTCGCTTTTATTTTGGCACCGAAAAGCTTCACTAAAATACAAGTGACATGAAAATACCAGACAAATAAATTTTACTTAATCAGGCACAATCTGACAAAAAAAAAATTAAAAATAAACAAGCTTGAAGCACTATTCACAAAAAAGACACATTTCAAGTATGCACTACTCACATCCAACAAAAACTGCAGAGTAACCAAGACCTGGTTTTTCAAAGCTGTCACCCACAGATACAGAAAGGAACTAGAAAAGAGCAAGTAAGCAACTCTTTTTTTAATTCTCTACATTCTTGTAAACAGCTTCAAAATGCTGCAATCAGCAGTAGATGGAGCACTGTTTTCTCGTTGCAAATGCCTTCAGCTGAGGCTAAATCCAATCACAGACACAGCTAAAGATCAGGACTTTTCTGTGGATATCTTGGAAAGACATACACAGTATCAGAAGACAAGTCAGCCACCAAACTGTGTATATCAGTGAAAGCAAGAATAGTTATGAGAAATTCTTGTATCAAAAAGATGGCAATACCACAGCATAAACAAGACCACCACTTCTACTATCTAACAGTTGTAAGCAGAGCTGTGCACACAAAGGTTGAGTCATCCAATACAGCCGTAATAAATTCTATGGTGTGTCCAAATTCTGGGGCTTAATAGATTCCGTGCCCCTTTGGAAAATCAGTACAGTCCATTAGTGCCAAAGAAAGAGTCGACCTGATTCAAATAAAGACTCATCAGAGCCATCATACTGGCAGTTGGTATCATACAGGGGCAGGCTGAAAGATTGCATTGGCTCAAGGTTGCTGGGTGTTGAGGGAGCCTACTTAAAATACCTCTTGGACAGGCTGGGTGAGAATTAAAGAGTGTGCTCAAAATGGGTCAGCATGCATGAGGACAGATGACATGAATGTGAACAGAGGGAAACAAACTGACGTAGGGAATGAGGGAGCAGGAGAAATCCAGCGAGGATGATAATAGAAGATAATACTTGTGTTTACATGCCAGGGAAAAGCAGTGACAGAGGAATAGCCAGGTTTTCCCCTCAAAGCTGCATTTTATGAAGTAAAAGTTCTTGTACAGTTTTCAAAGTTGCATCTATTACAGTCTCAAGCTAACATTACATCAAACTGACTATAAGGACAATAAATGATTTCAATAAACAAATCTTAGACATTGAAACAAGAACAGAGGCAAGTAGATTAATAACATACATGATAACACCTTATTAGAATTCTTTTTCATAAATAATTCAAAAACTACTATATGAAAGAGCAAAAAATCTAATATTATAAATGCTTTTGTAAGCCTCAGCAAGGCATTCTAATGATCTACTCTGCAAACATAACTTTTAGTTATATTCGGACAGGTGTTATCTTAAATCATAGTTTGTAGGTAAATTTAATGAATGTGTAAGAATAGTATGTGCTATAAAGTGTAAGGTTTGGGTTTATGTCTCTATTAGAAACATCTTTCAACAACATCCATGTTCTGGAATGTTTTTGTACAAGGCAGGATACATTTGTTTTTGTGCTGGTATAATACCACAAATGGCAAAGTGGTAAAATAGGTGTAAAAGAGAAATGCATGTGGGTGTGATCTAATTTTATCCTTTTCCTCTCTCCAAATACATTTAATGGTGTTTTGTATACTGTATATGTAATTACCGTTTTAATAACTGGTTCCATGACTCATTCCATCACATTTCTCATTATACATTTATCCACTGTAATCAGTGGTTGCTCTAGCCATGATTGTCATTATTAAATGATGCAACGTTCTTCTGGCCCATGTGCATCTCTTTCGGTACTATTCAGAATTAAGCCACTGCCAGGCCAAAATCTATGCTGGAATCTTTTCAGCTTCAGATTTATTGGGAGGAGAAAAACCAGCAAGCCCGTCCTCACCAACAACAGGTCCGCCCCCCAAAGCAAACTCCTCCTCCTCTTCTTGTGCAATCTCTTTCGAAAGCTGAATGTGGTTTCTTTTAGTCACCGAAGCCCTCTGATTTGTCCGTTCCAGTTTGCAGTGCTTACGCATCTCTGGGGGAGGGTCTTTCATGGTGAACACATCCTTGATTCTCTCCATGCATAAGTTAGTAGCTTCCCGAGTCTCCCTTGAGAGCTGTGACAGACTGAGGAAGCCGTGAGGGAGGTCATCAACAACACACAGGGTCACTGGCTGACCGACGTTTCGTAGCCTTTTGGCAAACATTACAGAGTCGTCTAGCATAGGGTCCAGATGACAGGCCTGAGAAAAGAGTAAGAAGATGATGGATTGCAGATGATAACAATTACTCAAAAGTCTCAAGATGGGCAAAGATTTAAAAACACAAGACAGGCTAAATTAAAAACTTAAATGAGTGTATGAGTTGAATGAAGATCACACAAGGGAGCGCCCCACTTTAGTTTCCTATACTGAAAATGATGTAGCAAACAAGACTTTGTATTACCACATTCTTATAAACTCATCAAAAGGACAACAAATAGGTGAGAAAATATTGAATTTTCCAAGGCTAGATTGGAAAAAGACTTAATTATAAATCTGTTTAAGTCTCCTTATGCCCTTACCACTATGTGTATGGGAGGGAGTCCTTTCAGCATGCTGTCTGGAGCCAGCAGGGGGGACATGTAGGGGTTTTTGACAATAGGTGAACTCTGTACAGTCATCTCTGCTAACTGCTCTGAGCGTAGAGGCTCAAAGCCATCTGGAAACTCCCTTGGGTTCTCCGAGTCTTCCCAGCCACAAGGGGGCGGAATGGCCACAGAGGAAAAGGATTCGGACATGGTGGGATCTACTTCTTTGCAGAGGAAGAAACTCACATCCTCAGGCTAATAAAGAGGCAGATATTGGGAGAGATGAATAAAAGATCAAATGTTTTGGATCAAGGTCACAGTGCAACACCTCTATTACTTGTTCTGATTCCACATATCTTTGCTCTCAATAATACAACTCCCTTAATGAGCATTTGGACCCCCTGGCCTTCCCTTTTCTTTTTACTTCTGTTGAATACAGAGTGGTTGGAATTACTCATTTGAGCCTGGCAGCAAAAAAATTGTGTTATAAAGTCATGGGATTGTCCAAGAGATTTTCAAACAGTTGAACAACAGCATGCAAAATCCAATCCGCAGAGTGACATCATCGCAGCACAATCCTGTGCCATTTCTCAGAGTTGCAAAACAAGACTTAACTTTCAGCACTACAATTTCTTACTTCACTTACTTCAGAGAGAGAGAAACAGTGAAATAACTGTATGTAATCAAAAAAGGTGCTCCAGACTATGACAAATTTATGCAACCATTTTTCCTGCCAGTGCCAGACAGGGTTTCCCAACTGAACTGTGTGGTGTGAAGCAATTATTTGCATGGCCCAATGGATTGCGTAGTGCGACCAACAGTATAAAAAGAGTAGGTTTGTTTACTTGCACAGTTCACTGGATACCAACTTTAGTGTTAATTGTTTCACATTTCTTTGTCATATTTTTTGTCTTTGTATTAAAATATAAAAATGTAGTAAATATTTTGTTGTCATAATAATTTATTATAGTCAGATTTTCATTTGTTTTTAGTCAGTATTACATTGCATGTAGCGTGTTTTTTGGAAACAGCATATTCACAACACAACTTATGGCCTGTTCACATCAAATCCATGACGAATTTGCGAGACGAACTTCCAACAGAAGGTCTATTCACATCAAGTTCGTAAAAAATTAAACTCAAATCTATTTCACTCCTGTAAAGTAGGCGGTGTGGTTACTGTTCTACAAACCCTCACCCTTCAGATGCCAATGATAGAAATTCATATATTTAATGCTGTTAAAGCATTTATTTAAGCATGTTTCATTAAGTTCTTTCCATGGTGTTGATGCATTTTGAGTAGTACATAATCTGTTTTGTATGCGAGTGAGATGAGTAAAGAGCACTGTTGGATATTTATTTGCACATGCATTTTGCTATGAATATATTATTAACAGACACCTGAAGCCAACTTCTTTTTTTTTATATAATACCTGGATTAATGCCTGTATAATATAACACAAGATACAGTGACATAAATACACGTGGAATAATTTACATTAAGAATAACAGATATATTATAAAATATGTTGCATAATATTAAAATAATATAAAAGAGTACTCTGGCTTTTCTTTTTTTAAATTATTGCAATGTTTGCAGTTATATTACACTTGCATAAAAATAGCAGCGTGGTTTGACAATTTGTTTGTGTACAGTAAATAATAGCATGTTGTAGGATGTTATGGGCAGAAGAATTAACAATTTCTATGCAGAATGACTTAAATACAGAAATTCATGATTAAAATGTTTACTTTTTGAGTAGGAAAAGGAACAATGGGTCATAAATGTATTATCTTGATGGGAGGACATAAATGAACATGTGAACCAGAAAAAGACACTTCTGATTGGCTCAAGGCACCTTTAGGGTGTGGCCAACCTCAACTTAACAAAACCTCCCTGTCTAGGACAAACTCTTCTCTCTTGGGTCTTGCTCTTCTCTTAGCCCTTCTTTGGCTGGCTTCGCTTCGGTGCCCCTCTGCCCAGGTTCCGCACAATGTAGAGTTCAGGAATACTCAGAACGCAAAGTTCTGAGGGTGGGGAGGGGGGGGGGGGGGCTCAGCATAGCCTAGGTAGCTCAGCGTATATTGATGCTGACTACCACCCCGGTAGTCACATTTTCGAATCCAGGGTGTGCTGAGTGACTCCAGCCAGGTCTCCTAAGCAACCAAATTGGTCCGGTTACTAAGGAGGGTAGAGTCACATGGGATAACCTCCTCGTGGTCATGATTAGTGGTTCTCGCTCTCAATGGGCGGTGTGGTAAATTGTGCGTGGATCACGGAGAATAGCATGAGACTCCACATGCTGTGAGTCTCCACGGTGTCATGCACACAAGCCACTTGATAAGATACGTGGATTGACTGTCTCAGAAGCGGAGGCAACTGAGACTTGTCCTCCACCACCCGGATTGAAGTGAGTAACCACGCCACACAGGACCTAGTTAAGTAGTGGGAATTGGGCATTCCAAAATTGGGGAGAAAAAGGGGATTAAAAAAAAACAACATATTGCAAATCACTAAGTCTTTGTGCCATATTTTATATTTTCCCTACATATTATTGGTTTTATCTCATAAATACTATTTTCCACTTAAAAACTATAATTTCGTTATTTTACTCACTGATGAGCAAAAGGTCGAGGCAGAAATGACCATGTACCTGCAGGAAATGGCCATTGATGGGGAAGAGGACCCGCTGACTTGGTGGAAAACGAACGACAAAAGGTTTCCGCTCATGGCAAGATTAGCACGGAAATATCTGTGCATATGTGCTACCAGTACTCCATCAGAGCGGGTCTTCAGCACAGCGGGTAGTGTAGTTACTCCAATCCGCAGCTTATTAAAACCAGATAAAGTGAATATGTTGGTATTTCTGGCCAGAAACATCGAAATTTAAACATGGTCTATGGTGAAAGATATTAGACTTCTTTACGTCATTTTTCGCCATCCGCTATGGAGCTATTCGATTTTGCATATTATTTTTTAAACGCTCATTTGTGTAGTTCATATGACCACTTTACAATATTTCAATAACATAATTTATTTTGTAGCCTGTGCTGAAGTTAATTGTGCTGCTAATTATAAGTGAAATGTTAATGCCGAAGTTTCGGTCTGAGTGTTGTTCCGTTTTCTTGTTCTTCTATGTTTTAATAAATGTGTGTTATTCATATTCACCTTGTTTCTTTCATTTGATTTGACATTATGGATTTATGGCCAAGGAAATTTTTCTTTAAAAGTATTAACCACACAAAAGTTATTTGACGTTCGCTGGTCTGGGTTTATCTTAAACTGCCGCTTCAGTGTATACAAGAGCTATGTGACAATGAGCAAGATTATCTGAGACACTACAACTACTAATAATTAATTAATAAAGGCTATTTTCTTGTAGCCTCCAACATAAAATATTTTAATCTAAATGTACAGTGTAAGACATGTAAAAAAAAAGACAAGAAGCTAACAATGTCCAGATCAATATTTGTGCAGTCTGCCTGACACGGTATTTTCACAGACTAACACGTCACGTCTCTGGCATATACTACAGTATTTAAAATAGCATATATGCTTTAGCTATATTCTCAATTTAATTTACAGAGCAATCCCTGCAAAGTTTTTAGGTTAACTATAGAAGAGACTAGGATTAGTGAGTCACACTAGCAAGACTCGCAAAAGGGGGCGTGGCATCACGATGGTGGCTCTACATCGTGATGTTGGTCAGCCATCACAACCCTAATCTGCCCATTACATTTAGCGTTCCATTATACAATTCTTACATATTATTGGTGATGAATGCTGGCCTTTGAATATTTTCCATGCCACAAAGTAGCTAATTACTTACAATATAAAGAGTCTTTTTCAGGGATTTAATGCAAATAAATGACCAAACCTCGCAGCTATTTTTAATGCCATGAGAATATAGCAGGCACAGTGATGTACTGTACATATTAAATAATGTACATTAAGACAAAATAAAAACATAAGCAGACTTTCAAAAACAGACTGGATTTATGTCTGCAGTACAAAGGGTTTATAAACTGTAACCATTTATTAGGTATATAATTTTAGGGGGTGTATCAGCTGCAAGTCCAAAGCCGGTGTTTGCCAGTTGATTAGCTTCACCAACGCACTGGATTGAGCAGCTGCAGCGACTCTGGGAAAATGACAAAAAGCTTTTTATCTCAATGTCAATTTTCATCGCAGTTCGAAAAAAAAAAAAAAAAATGGAACACTCTCCTTAAAAAAAAACTGCAGATTGTCAGCAGACAATTTGTCAAACCCGATGTGAATAGCTCCATCAGAATCCATTGTTACTGTACAAAAGCTCTTTGGGAAAGACCATTTGTACTGAAAAAACAGACTTGGTGTGCCTTTACGCATTCTGACTAGCGTGAAACTTAAGGCCACTACCACACTAATGCATTTTCGTTTGAAAACGCATCTTTTTCTCTACGTTTTGGCATTCTGTCCACACGGAGACAGCATTTTGTCAGTGAAAAGCTTTTTGAAGGCTTTAAAGTTTAAAGTTGTGTTTGAAAGCATTCTTAAAGATAAATGTTACTTTGTACAACATTCACATTGCATTCTTTCAAAGGTGATGGGAAGTTAACTCGGAATTGGTGTCTGGCGATGAAACACGAGAACCGTTTTAGACTGTACATGCAACAACGATTTTTCCCATGCGCAGTAAGAGGATTTACATGTTTTCATACGTTTCAGTGCAGACGGGCAACTTTGAAAAACGCTAGAAAACGGCAGTGTGGACGGAGAGCTTTTCAAAAGTAAAAACACCATTTTCAAATGTATCCAGATTAAAGTAGACCTGTTCATTCACTTCATTGTCAGTGCAGATGTAAGTTATATTATTACAAATACGTTGTGGAGGTAGAAATTCAACTCACGTATGAATAGGATGTTTGTAAAGTGGCTCAATTTACTATTGTTCAGCTCTTTCTGTTCACACAGCTCAAGTGGAAAACACCCAACATACTGGATTATTGAATAAGATGAATAAATGTTTTCAAGATGTTTCTTCGTCTAGAGGATATATTTTATTAGAAATTTCTGCTTCTCTTTGTGCACTTCTAATATATTGCAGTATTATGTTTTTCTTGTTTTCATAACAAGTTAGCAATTTAGTAAGTGTGAGTTCTTAAAGTTTTTAATATTTCTTATGTATGTATTAAAATTGATTGGAATTGAACAACCATTTTAGAGGGGAAGATTTGAGCAGTACCTTGCTCTCGGGTGTCAGCGTGATGTCAAGGATGGAGCTATGGTTGCCTGTTGTGGTGCTAAGGTGGTTGGTAGGCTGGGTGGCATTGTTCTGCATATTGCTGGTGCTGCTGTTAGAATGGGTTCCCAATTCATGGCATGTCTGGCTCTTCACTGACCCTTTCTCCAGTGAGTACCTAGACGGCTCAGCAGGCACCGGAGGGTCAGCATGAGGAGAGGTCAGAGATGCCTCTGAGACACTCTTCCTCACAGCATCTAACAGAAAAAAAAGAGCAAGCAGAGAAAATGACAGAGAGAGAGAGAGAGAGAGACACAGGGAAGATGTTTTGATTGTTTTCTGTGCCGATTATGAGATTTCCTAAAACAAAATATTATTTTGTAACTAATTTCAAGGTATTTTACCTGACATGGATTTCTTAAAGTTGCAGACTGACATATTGCTTTTATTTTAATGGGTTGTTTAAAAAAATGCATATATGAAGCCTACACAAATCATGGTTTATACATGCATACTTACATAATCGCTAATTAGCTGAGATGCCCTGTAAATTGTATTTAGGAATAGTTTTGCCATTCTGTAGGTCTATATCTATATCTTTGTATTTGTCTACGGAGTAGTGTGTTGCATTAAAAATGGTACCTAAACCTAGGTTTTTGGCACCTAAAATATCTAAAAGGCAATGGTGTAGAAAAAAGAATTACAAAGAAACTGAACTAATCTTGAATTCCCAAAGCAAGTTACAGTGAGGGAAAAAGTATTTGATCCCCTGCTGATATTGTACGTTTGTACTAACAAACAAATGATCAGTCTATAATTTCAATGGTAGGTTAGTTTGAACAGTGAGAGACAGAATAACAACAAAAAAATCCAGAAAAACGCATGTCAATGCAAACGCAATTGCATTTTAATGAGGGAAATAAGTATTCGACCCCTCTGCAAAAAAAATTAAAATCACAGAGGTCAGACGTTTCTTGTAGTTGGCCACCAGGTTTGTACACATCTCAGGAGGGATTTTGTCCCACTCCTCTTTGCAGATCTTCTCCAAGTCATTAAGGTTTCGAGGCTGACGTTTGGCAATTCGAACCTTTAGCTCCCTCCACAGATTTTTTATGGGATTAAGGTCTGGAGACTGGCTAGGACACTCCATGACTTAATGTGCTTCTTCTTGAGCCACTCCTTTGTTGCATTGGCCGTGTGTTTTGGGTCATTGTCATGCTGAAGTACCCATCCACGACCCATTTTCAATGCTCTGGCTGAGGGAAGGAGGTTCTCACCCAAGATTTGACAGTACATGGCCCCATCCATCGTCCCTTTGATGCAGTGAAGTTGTCCTGTCCCCTTAGCAGAAAAACACATCCAAAGGATAATGTTTCCACCTCCATGTTTTTCACGAGTTGAGTTGAAGCCAAAGAGCTTGATTTTGGTCTCATCTGACCACAACACTTTCACCCAGTTCTCTGAATCATTCAGATGTTCATTGGCAAACTTCAGATGGGCCTGTGCATGTGCTTTTTTGAGGAGGGGGACCTTGTGGGCACAGCTTGATTTCAGTATTTCACGGCGTAGTGTGTTACCAATTGTTTTCTTGGTGACTATAGTCCCAGCTGCCTTGAGATCATTGACAAGATCCTCCCGTGTAGTTCTGGGCTGATTCCTCACTGTTCTCATGATCATTGCAACTCCACGTGGTGAGATCTTGCATTGAGCCCCAGACCGAGGGAGACTGACAGTTCTTTTGTGTTTCTTCCATTTGCGAATAATCGCACCAACTGTTGTCACCTTCTCACCAAGCTGCTTGGCGATGGTCTTGTAGCTCATTCCAGCCTTGTGTAGATCTACAATCTTGTCCCTGACATCCTTGGACAGCTCTTTGGTCTTGATCATGGTGGAGAGTTTGGAATCTAATTGATTGATTGCTTCTGTGAACAGGTGTCTTTTATACTGGTAACAAGCGGAGATTAGGAGTACTCCCTTTAAGAGTGTGCTCCTAATCTCAGCTCGTTACCTGTATAAAAGACACCTGGGAGCCAGAAATCTCTGATTGAGAGGGGGTCGAATATTTATTTCCCTCATTAAAATGCAATTCAATTTATAACATTTTTGACATGCATTTTTCTGGATTTTGTTGTTGTTATTCTGTCTATCACTGTTCAAATTAACCTACCATTAAAATTATGGACTGATCATATCTTTGTCAGCGGGCAAACGTACAAAATCAGCAGGGGATCAAATACTTTTTTTACCTCACTGTATAAGCAATTCCTTATAAACATCTCATAACACAAAGTGCAGAGATGCTTCACATAATACAAATATGCAAAATAGCAAAATGAGAAAATAAACAAAGATGTAAAGGGAGTTCAACTGGGTAGAGGGTAGGAATTTTAATCAAAAGGGGGTTTCACAAATACACTCACACAGACATTGGTGGAGGCTGTTGGTGAGGGAACAGTTGCCAGGGAGAAGCATGTGACTGGCTGAAGAAGAGAATGTGTGTGTGTGTCTGTCTGTGTGTCATATTAAATGGACTGAAGTCGCTCAGAAAATAATATTAGGGCCCCCTCAAACTGTCATACGCAGTCATTAAAGGAATAGTTCACCCAAAAATGAAGATTCTCTCATAATTGACCATCCCAGATGTGTATGACTTTTTCATCTGCCGAACTCAAATGAAGATTTTTAGAATCAATTCTCAGCTCTTTTGGTAAATACAATGCAAGTGAATGGGTGCCAAAACTTTGAAGCTCCAAAAGCACCTAAAGGCAGCATACAAGTAATCCATATGACTCCAGTGGTTTAATCCATGTTTTCAGAGAGATATGATAGGTGTGGTGAGAAACAGATAAATATTTAAGACCTTTTTTTTTACTTAAATATATTTTTCTCCACACCAATCATATCAATTCTCAAGATATGGATTAAAACACTGGAGTCTTTTGGATTACTTTTATGATGCCTTTATATGCTTTTCAGAATGTCAAAATTTTGGAACCCATTCAAGTGCATTTTTTGGATCTAAAGAGCTGAAATATTCTTATAAATCATAATTTGTGCTCTGCATAAGAAAGAAAGTCATACACATCTGTGATGGCATGATTGAGTAAGTGATGAGATAATTTTAATTTTTGGGTGAACTAACCCTTTAATACAGACAATCATCCAACATCAACACACACCAGCCACAACACAGCTGTCTGGCCTTTAGCCAAATTCTTATGAAAACCTATTCTCAGCTGCATAATTCAGGGCTGTATTATAGTGAATAATGAATTCATGGCCATCATGCGGCAATTAGAATACTTGGTGTTGTGTGTTACACTACACTAATGATGCCTTTTAGCCACACTGCATACACTATTCTGTCTCTCTCTCTCTCTCTCTCAGCTAATGAACTCAAATGATATGATATTTGGGTTTGATAGAAGCCAATTAAAACCATTGACTTCAAAACCAGTAGGCATTTGGCACAATACAAATTTTGATTGAGATAGCCATTATCAGCCATTCAGTATTGCGGTGTGACTGTGAATCCAGACCACATAGAAAATGTACTAACAAAGATTACAAACGCTGAGAAAGTCAGAGGAAAATATTTGTGGCTGACATTATTATTTTTTTCATAATCTAATAGGGATGTGATGATGAATCAAATTTCAACATATCACAAACCCCAAAAAATTAAGATCCATATCGTGGCAAAACTTGATATTTTTAAATTTGCAACACTGTTTTCTGTCAATGTGATAATAAATTAAATGACCTATCAAACATCATAATCTCTCTATCCCTTGATTTTACCCCAACTGTGCCTTTTCTACACTCTTTATAGAGTTAACGCAAGGTCCTTGAAGTGCTTAAAGTGCTTGAATTTTGCTTATAGAAATTTAGAACTGGAATAATTGGAAAATCACCTTGTTTTGTTGAAAGGTACTTGAGATTAAAACAAAATATTGCTTCTGTGTAATATGTGTCCATCAAAGAATGAGATCCACACATGCCACTTTCATTGAATGTGTCTTTTAACATCCTTTGTGTTCTTTACAGTCAGATATAATAAGTTAAAAGAAACATTACTGTGAGAAATAAGCCTCAGATGGAACAATGTGTCCTTTTATGCTGATGTTTGCGTATCTGCTTTGTATGTTTTCGGCATTGTCTTGAGCACAAAATGTACTTGATAAGAATGTACTTCTGCAAGCTAGAAGAAACAACCCCACATATGGACGATTGAGAAAGTTCGAGGTGGGGGGTGTAACCAGCCTTGTGTGACAAGAACCATTTAAACCCCTTGCTTGTGAAATTCTGTGTCCGTGTATTTCTTCCCACCGGTGAATTAGTCTCCTGATCGAAGAGTGACTGTGAGGAAGGCAGAATAAAGCATCCGAATCGTATTTTACTAACAATTACTTTTAATCAGACATAGCACAGATGCGATAAATAAACGTATTAATTAATAAATGAACAGAAACAGTATGCAAGTCTGTGAGATGCACTTTGAACTATTAAAAGTGACAGACCCATTTTAGCACTTATCAAATTAATGTAAACTCATGTTATTACTTGTAAAGTGTACACATTATTTCAAATATTGACAGCTCACATAATTTTTATATTAGACATGTTCCTGACAATTTGAATTGCTAGAATTTTTATATTTTTAAAAAGTTAAAATGTGATTAAAATAATGATGACAAGCAAATTATTCAAACAATTGAAGATACACTTTCACATAATTTTTCATGTCAGGTTCTGTTCAGTTCTATTTCTTGCTCTGCCCCTGATCAGTCTTCTGAGCACTATTTTGGAAGGTTTATTTGTTTGTGATCTTTTCTTACAGAGAAAGGTATATGAGAAGCTCTTATTATTTAAACTTTGAGCATTTATACTGTGTTTTAAAATAACTTTATTTTGTTAAGAAATGATAATGTACTAAAACATTTTTTTTTTTTTAACTCTGTCATACTTTGTCATTTAAAGGGGTCATGACATGAGAAACCAAATTTGCCTTGATCTTTTGGTATATAAGAGGTCTTTGTATCATTAAAACGTCCTGCAAGTTTAATATTTTAAGACGTCCTCCCCATTCTAAACGAATCATTTATTTAATCAAGCTCAAAATACAGCTCGTTCTGGATTCATGGTTAGAAGTGACGTGTCGGTTAGAAGTGACGTAACAGCGTTTGCATATGACCGCCTCCAGCACAAGATAACTACGCTTTAAGCGCAAGACAACTACGCTCATTTCAGTATCGCCGTCGCCTCGCAAGTGTTCAGTCGATGGACAGCGAGCTCTGACAGAGACTACTTGTGCACAGGAAAATTACGATGCCACACAGATGTGCTGTTCCTGGCTGTGGTCAAACAAAACCTCTGAATAAGCTGCAGAAAGATCCAGACGTCAGGGAAAAATGGATGCAGTTTATTTTTTGCGGACGTCCCAGTCACGGCAGTGTTAACTTAAGCGTTTGTTCTGTACATTTTAAGGATGACTGTTTTGAGAACAAATCTCAATATGATGCTGGCTTTGCCAGAAAACTGTTGCTCAAAGATAAGTCCGTGCCGACTATTCTGGGAACAACGACGACGCAAACTGTAAGTAATCTATTTTAAACTTTAAACTACTTTTTAAAGCGCAATTTCATTCATTATGAATAATCACAGTGTTTTTACTTAGTTTACTTGCATATTGTTCTGGCTGGGAGCGTCAATAATTGATACATAGGCACTGACGTTAGCCAATCATAACAGTGGGCGTTAACACTGAAGTCTTAAATGGAAAACGCCCCCAAAACAGACTGTTTGAATCAGAGGATGAGAAACAGGGTGGGAAAAGGTCATAAATCACTAGATTTTAAAAGTTTTTCTTAAAAAAGAATATATTAATACTATAATTGCACCTAAGGGAACATAATAATACAATAAAAAAACCAATGTCATGACCCCTTTAAGTGTTGTTCCATCTCTCCATTCTAAATGTGATTTTACAGTTCACTTTGAATATCCCTCATAAAATGATTAATGACAAACAGCCTGCAGCAAAGAAAGATGAGGATGACGGCAACCAATCACAGCAAAGGAGGTGAAGCTCAATAAAGTAGGCATATATTACTAGTGCAACAGTTGGTTTCCAGAAGTAAAAAGCCTATTAACTGTCTCTTTGGCATTGGGGAATTATTTTTCAGAGATGGCTTATAAACCTTTAAAGAAAGACCTACCATGGAGCTCGGAAGTTGTTAATCGATGGTACATGCTTCTGTTGAATCCATCAGTCTGCATTATTTCAACTTTTTTTATCGTGTTTAACAGTGCAGAGAAAGATCCACCAATCAGAGGCAAACAAAGAACACCAAAAGCGCTCTGCAGCAAATATATACCAAAAACATTAAATCAATAGTTTTAGATTTTTCCATTATTTTTAATTTGATTACATCCTTCTCAATGCTTTATGGAACTGTAGTTTATTCCCACAAGACAGACAGAAAGTATAGTTTTGCTTCAAATTAAGTTTGTAATATTGTTATTCACCTTGGAGCTGCTTGGTATGATTAATGACTTCAATGAAGAATTACCTATGAAATCAGTATGAAAAATGTTAAAAGTGGACGGGCACTGTGTCAGTCTGGCCTGACTGTACCTCCCCTGACTGTCTATGCGTGCCATGTCTGTGTGTTTGTCAGGGTTTTCCCTCTCGTTTCTCACAGGTGCTGCCCAGCAGCAATCAGCATTGCTTTAGCAACGAAAAATTGCATAGCTCCTTTAACAAATCTGCTGCACCTGTGTCCCTTCAATTTCTCCTTTATTTAAACTCTCCATTGCTCATTTGTTTTGTGAGTTTGTGTGTCAGTTTTACTTTCATAGCCCTCAGTCGGTACTGTTTACTAGTAAATTATTGGTTTTGCTTTATATTTTTTGTTACCATTGTGAGAGTTTTGGTTTGTAATTTGTTTTCCTGTTAATAAAAGTTTATTTTGCCTCCATCTCTGCAACTGGGTCCTTCACCTCATCTGTGATTGGGACACACTGTTGCACTCTATAGGAGAGACTTATGAGGTGAAAATGTAGCAGAGATACTAACAGTACTATACAAGTGCTGGCTGCAGAGACCAGCAAGAAATCATGTGACAGCAGGCACCACAGGCAATTCCCCAATGTGCATAGACTAGCCTAGGTATGATTCATAAGCCTTCTTATACAACAGAGGAAGACTGAACCACAGGTTACATTCTGTGATGATCAGAGAGAAACACTCATTCAGTCAACACATGCTCAGACAGACCACTTTCCACAACACCATCTGTGAGTCACGCATCACAAGCTGGGGAGTGAATTCGGAAACAACCACACATAGCTCTGAACAAATGGCAATTATCAACATGGAGCCAATTATATCAACCAAAGCAATGTGCTACAAGGGATCTGTGAGCGTTAATTTAAACCTAATTTAAACAGATCAAATAATTAGTCAGCTGCATTATTACAAAGGCATCATCAGTGTGTATAGGGATTAGAATCATAAGATGTAAATTGTGATAAATAATGTTTTACTCTCACTTAACGCATTTAGAAAACAATCTGCACAATTTCCCTCATGCATAGGTACCTGCACTTCCTCTGTCCAGTAGAGAATTGATCCAGTTGGAGGCCCCCTGTTTGAAGTCTTTGAGTAGCAGGGCAGTATCTTTCCTCACCATGCTCAAAGTGCTCACCTTCTCCACCTGTTTCTCAACCTGTGGCTCTGTGCCTAAAAGCACATGCATACCACAGAAGGACAGAGGAGGACAAGAGCACATAACATATTGGTTGAGTCAGGATGGCTGAACAGAACAAGGATTGAATACCCAGTACAATAATGACATTAAAGACAATAATAACAATAAAGTGAAAGAACCAGTCGGATTCATCGAAATTAAAACCTGACTTTAATCAAGGTATAATCGATTTAGTAACTCTACCATTTCCATAGGTATTAAACTTGTTAATATTAACTGAATATATTTATCTGGATCATTTAAATGTCTTTCTTTGTTGTGGTGATTGGTGGATTGTATTTTCATCCACATGGAAAATGCTTTTAAGTGGAAATATCCAGAAAAGCACAATATAGTAAATTTAAAATATTTTTATAATAATTTGGCCAAATTGTAAAGTGGGTTCTAATATTTTCTTCTTTACTACTTTAATTCAAATGTTTGTATTGCTAAGCAGAAACAAAATAAACTTCATATTGTTATATGCTCATTGGCAGCAAAAAAATAAATAAAATCACAAGCAATGGGCTATTTGACTTTGACATTACTATGATAGAAAACACTACTAATCGAATAATTTATAATGAAATACAATACTATTAATCTATTCCTGACATGTGACATCAACTCTGACCTCTCCAGCATACATCACTGTTTGTCATACAATCCCATTATGCTGCTGTTCCTTACCTGCATAAGCACTGAGGCAGCGTGAAAGCACACTGAGGGGTAGCAGAGGATCTATGAGGGTGAGCAGGCGAGAGGGTGAGGCATACACTGTGAGCAGGGTTGCAGGGTAAGCGGCGACGATACCATCTGGCATGCGCACACCATGAGACGCGGCCCGCATCGACACAGTGACACACAGGTTTCCCCCGGCACTGTCACCGGCCAAACATACACGCTCGCCAGTCCAACCTGAGGACAAAACGGAAGAGGGAAGCAGAAGAGAGGTGCAGATTAGAAAATGAAGAACTGGGAGTAGGCAATACATCAAATAAAATAAATTATTTAGAAAGACGAGAGAATCAAAAAGATAAATACACTGCATAATTCTTGACTTAGAATGAGGTCATATTTTCCATCACTGATCTAAGGTACTTTGGCTTGATTTTCACACCAATGACACCCAAAGAGAATTATTAGCAATGTGTGATCCTCAGTTTGATGTCGAGATAGATAGCAGAGGTGAGAGAACAGTGAATGATGAATACGTTTGTGCTGCTGTAGTCAGACTGGGTGTGATCTGAGTTTCAATAGGCTTCACAATATCTTTGTTCCATTTGAGATCTCGACACCAGCATAGCAAAGCAGTCTGGCTGTTTATGAAGTTGTTTAATTTTTTTTGTCTTACACCTTAATTGTTTTCCTAAGTACTAATCAAAGGACTGAATATGAAACAATGATCAATTAAATAATAATAATCAAATGAAATGAATTTTATTTAAAAAATCTACATCACCAGCATCTGTTGATATGCGAATAAACTTTCTAAATTTGCATCAAAATGAATGCGCTAGGAGGTGGATTTTCTAGAGTTTCCCATTAGTAAAATGTGCATTAAGGTCATGGAAAAGTTTATTCACAAAAAAATGACGTGTTTTGTGGGAAAATATTGCACACTTACAATGAGATACTTGATCCAATCTTGCAAATAATACTCTCTCCGAAGCAGTGAAATCATTCCGCTGCTGCATCATGACGAGGCGGCTCCCTCATAATAATGCGCATTACGTAGTGGATGGAAACGTGCAACAATTCGTATTTGCTGTAGTCGATTTTTTTAGAAATGTGCTTAAAAATGTGAAACAATTTGATGGAAACCCAGCTAACGAAGGGACTAGAAGGGGCCATTGCTCTCACCGAGCAGATTGTGGTTCTTGATGGCCCAACAGTAGGCGTAAAAGCATTCCTCCAAAGCCCGAGGAAACGGTGCCTCAGGGGCCAGGGAGTAGTCTACTGAGAGGACAGGTGCATTCAGGTCTTGAGACCAGCTCCTCAGATAGGGCTAGAGACAGGCAGAGAAAGAAATGAACAAGTATTAGTAAGCAATACATTATGATGGTAATAGATCAAACATGACAGCTCCTGTGTAGTTAGGTGTCTGTAACCTGCAGGGTCACAAAGGGTCCCTAGAAAGGACACAAACGTGTCAAAAACTGCCCCCGAAATTCTAAATGTAAGAGCAAATATGCTGAATGCTATTCTGAGATTCAGGTTGGTGCTGTTTTGGGGGCACGAGAGGGACCTACATAATAATAGCAGGTGGTTTTAATGTTGTGCCTGATCGTGTGTGTGTGTGTATTAGGACAGTTAATCGATACATTTTTAATCAAATTAATTACATGGTGTCCCGATTAATTAATCGCGATTAAATCGCATATAAAAATATATGCTGAGAAAGCCCTCGTATAACAATAATTCAATATATAATGATGATATAATTATACATAGTTATCTTTAAAAATGTTATATATATATATATATATATATATAAATAAATATTCAGATAATTAATATGCATTACATTCTTGTGGCAGAAGAGTTAATAATTGATAAGACAATACAAAAGCGGCTTTAGAATACAATGTATTGTTTACTACCATATTATTGATCATAAGTCAATCATTGGAATACAGTTCACATCTATCCATTTCATCATTCGAATTTGTCAATCAGTTTGAGATTTATTATGAGGGCTTGTTTAAGGACCCGTCAATTTACACCTGCATCAGGCATGCTTGTGTAGTGTCTTCGGTGCGTTGTCATGAACATAACATTTTTAGGTCACTGTGTCAAGTTAAATAGAGTTTAATACTTAGAACACCGCTTGAGCTCGGATTTGCACTCCATCAAGTGTTTTAAATGCAAGAACATAACGTATGTTTGTGTTGTACTGCCTGCTGAAGGGTGGTTTTATTCACTGTATAAATTGCGCATTACCACACAGCTGAAGTTTCACTTACTGCCCTCTGGAATAAACAGGTGGTACTACAAGCTTGCATTTCTCAATAATCTTACTTACGGTCTGGGGGCATTGAGATTAATTGCTTTAATTGTTTTAACGCGTTATTTTTATACAATTAAATCACACTGAATTAATGTGTTAAATCGAAAGCCCTAATCTATATATACAGTGAGGAAAATAAGTATTTGAACACCCTGCTATTTTGCAAGTTCTCCCACTTAGAAATCATGGAGGGGTCTGAAATTGTCATCGTAGGTGCATGTCCACTGTGAGAGACATAATCTAAAAAAAAAAAATCCAGAAATCACAATGTATGATTTTTAACTATTTATTTGTCTGATACAGCTGCAAATAAGTATTTGAACACCTGAGAAAATCAATGTTAATATTTGGTACAGTAGCCTTTGTTTGCAATTACAGAGGTCAAACGTTTCCTGTAGTTTTTCACCAGGTTTGCACACACTGCAGGAGGGATTTTGGCCCACTCCTCAACACAGATCTTCTCTAGATCAGTCAGGTTTCTGGGCTGTCGCTGAGAAACACGGAGTTTGAGCTCCCTCCAAAGATTCTCTATTGGGTTTAGGTCTGGAGACTGGCTAGGCCACGCCAGAACCTTGATATGCTTCTTACAGAGCCACTCCTTGGTTATCCTGGCTGTGTTCTTCGGTCATTGTCATGTTGGAAGACCCAGCCTCGACCCATCTTCAATGCTCTAACTGAGGGAAGGAGGTTTTTCCCAAAATCTCGCAATACATGGCCCCGGTCATCCTCTCCTTAATACAGTGCAGTCAGCCCTGTCCCATGTGCAGAAAAACACCCCCAAAGCATGATGCTACCACCCCCATGCTTCACAGTAGGGATGGTGTTCTTGGGATGGTACTCATCATTCTTCTTCCTCCAAACACGGTTAGTGGAATTATGACCAAAAAGTTCTATTTTGGTCTCATCTGACCACATGACTTTCTCCCAGGACTCCTCTGGATCATCCAAATGATCATTGGCAAACTTAAGACGGGCCTTGACATGTGCTGGTTTAAGCAGGGGAACCTTCCGTGCCATGCATGATTTCAAACCATGACGTCTTAGTGTATTACCAACAGTAACCTTGGAAACGGTGGTCCCAGCTCTTTTCAGGTCATTGACCATCTCCTCCCGTGTAGTTCTGGGCTGATTTCTCACCTTTCTTAGGATCATTGAGACCCCACGAGGTGAGATCTTGCATGGAGCCCCAGTCCGAGGGAGATTGAAAGTCATGTTTAGCTTCTTCCATTTTCTAATGATTGCTCCAACAGTGGACCTTTTTCCACCAAGCTGCTTGGCAATTTCCCCGTAGCCCTTTCCAGCCTTGTGGAGGTGTACAATTTTGTCTCTAGTGTCTTTGGACAGCTCTTTGGTCTTGGCCATGTTAGTAGTTGGATTCTTACTGATTGTATGGGGTGGACAGGTGTCTTTATGCAGCTAACGACCTCAAACAGGTGCATCTAATTTAGGATAATAAATGGAGTGGAGGTGGACATTTTAAAGGCAGACTAACAGGTCTTTGAGGGTCAGAATTCTAGCTGATAGACAGGTGTTCAAATACTTATTTGCAGCTGTATCATACAAATAAATAGTTAAAAAATCATATATTGTGATTTCTGGATTTTTTTTTTAGATTATGTCTCTCACAGTGGACATGCACCTACGATGACATTTTCAGACCTCTCCATGATTTCTAAGTGGGAGAACTTGCAAAATAGCAGGGTGTTCAAATACTTATTTTCCTCACTGTATATATATACACATATACACACACACACACACACACACACACACACATACACACACATACACACACATACACATACACACACATACACTTCTTAATATACTATTGTATGCTTATTATTAAATGTAATTTTATGGGAATAAGGTTAAAAATAAGAATAAGGTTTTGTTTTTTTTTTGTTTTTTTACAAATAACAATCTAATTATACACATTGACAGTTTATGTTAAATGAATATTCTGGGTTCAATACAAATTAAGTTCAACAGCATTTGTGGCGTAACATATATTACCACAAACATTATTCTGACTCATCCTTTTCTTAAAAAAGGAAATATCTGTGTTACAGTGAGGCACTTACAATGGAAGTAAATGGGGGTCAAACTGTACATATTATAATACTCACCATTTCAAAAGTATAGCCACAAGACATTAACAATATGTATGTTAGTTTGATTTTAGTGTGATAAAATCGTTTATTAACCTTTCCAGTTTAAAGTTATATCCAATTTTACAATATTGTTGCCGTGGCAATGTAATAGCCTTAAACCCTAAAAGACCCTAAAACAACTATTTAAACAACTTAACAGCACAAATAATATATGAGCTTTAACAGAATAATTAATGTAATTGCTTTTATTAACATTACATAGCTTCACAATAATATAGCTTAAAAACAAGCTCCATATTTCTGCCTTTAAACCTTCCATTGTAAGTGCCTCACTGTAATCCCGACTTTTGCTTTTTCAACAGAACACTCAGTTAACATTGACACAAATGCTGTATATTGAGATTAATTTGTTGACAAAAGGATGACGCACAGTAATAGTGTAAAAATACACCCTCATAAAAGCTAAAATTCAAATCAATTCCAAAGGGGGCAAATATTGCCACAAAATTAGATGTTAGGCAGAATGTTGTCCTCAGTCACCAAAAACTTTTAATTGTATGATTAGTTTTTTTTTCTATACAATGAAAGTGAATGGCTACGGAGGAAAACTTTCTGCCTTTTTTTCATGTTACACGGAAGAAAGAATGTCATAAGCATTAGTTTGGCAGTGCTCAGATGCCTCGCTATAAGTCCTTGTAAGAAAACACACTTGGGGAACAAACATGTTTCAGTCTCAAGCTCTTTGCCTCATTTACACTTTCTCTCAGTTTTTTTTTTTAGCTTAAGACATGATGTGTGCTGACATCTAGTACATTTTAAGTGATCCAAACCCAGCACATTAATGTAACACCACAGCTCTTTAAGGACTCAGACCCCATTGCAGCTAGGGCAGTTACGATTATAAAATTTGGCTGACAAAAATGTTTCCTAAATAATTGTGATTATTATGATAAGCAATTGTCATACTTCTTAAAAGGTGTATGTATGCTTATTACAGATAAGCCTACACCTTAAGTAGTAATTTATTGATATTTAACTTGAAAACATGTACTAAAATGGGGCTATATGATTACTTTTAAGGCTTTAAAAAAGATTTAATGTTTCATAAAACATTATTGCACAGGGATAGAATTACATAAGTAATATTTTCTATGTTATATCATTTATGAAACCCAGACAACACCACCAATTATATTACATTAAGCAATAGTAAAAATTTATACTGTTTTTCCTGTCCTAAGTTCTTCACTCTCTCATGTGATAAAACCTACAAGCCCTTATTTTGCATGAAGGAAAACATTTGAAATTCTATGTGCATTTGAATATATGTTTCTTTATCTATAATATTAGATAAATAAATATTAAAGCAAGAGTATTCTCCTGAGTGTCATTTACATTGTGTGTATGAGCCAAGAACATTTACTATTGCTCAAATAAAATTAAAGTGAAACTATTTAAATCCTTGCTTGTATTTTTGTGGAAGTTTGGTGGGAACCTCCGCAGACAGTACACCCATCAGAGCACTTAAGCGAAAAAAGAAAAAAAAAAAGAATTAAATGAAAATGTTAACATTAGTTAACATGAACAACACTTAACCATTTATTAATCTTCATTCATTTTCAATCTAAAAATCAAAAGAACTGGAAAACATTAACTAACATGAACAAAGATGAATAAATTGTATAACAAATATATTGTTAATTGTTAGTTCATGATACCTAATGCATTAACTAATGTTAATGAATGGAACCTTATTGTAAAGTGTTACCCTTTACTTCATTATTTTCCTTTTAGGTCTATATATGTAATTTTCTCTCAACATATTTATTCAATGTTTTATTCTTTTGGGTGGTTGCAGGACATTGTTATGTAGTTGCTATGGTGTTCCATCTTATTGTCACCCCTAATCCCAAATATGAGCAATGTTATAGTTAAGCTTGAGAGAGGTACCTCGTGTGATTTAGAAGTTTGTGCCACAAAGCCTCCTCCATGAAAGTGCAGCACAAGCCATGGGGAAGGAGGGCTGCGCTTACTCTTCAGGCCCAAGGAGAGAGAGATGTGCCCTCCCTCTGACCGACACATTGCCAGCAACTTCTCGCTATCCTGAAGAAAGAAACATTAAAGTGAAATCTTAAATGGTAAAAACAAACAACAAAGACCAGCTGAGCTGGGGAAATTATTTCATTACAACACAACTTCTTAAACAATACTTCATTTGGAGCTCCTTGATATCTTCTGGGTGCAAAATTACAAGCAGATTAACTGCTTGCCCCATACAAATGCAAAAATCTCTCTTTGAGCCTAGAGAGATAAGGAAAGTAACCCCATTGACAACACAGATCTTTATTTTTTATCCCTTTTCTCCCAATTTGGAATGCCCAATTCTTACTACTTTGTAGGCCTCAGAGACCACACAGATCTTAAATAAAAACCCGATTACACTTCTGCCAGATCAACAGGAGTTCAAAGTGTGAACCAAAGTCTTTTCAAAACTATAGATGTGATATAAATTGCTTGGATGTTAATTCAAGCCCTCCCCTGAGACTGAGAGGTATACAAGGAATGAAAGGGTTTTAGGTAAAGAATAAAATGAGACACAAGTCAAGGCTTTATTTGGCAAAGCACACTTCATTATGTGCTGTACAATGCTGCTGTTATTCATTCCTCCATCTGAGCATATTTATTTATTCACTGACAAGAACAAGTAGAAAAGAAAAAGAAAATTGACTGTCAAGAAAAGAGAGTCTAATTATTATTCAAATTAAAAGGTCATGCTTGAGTATGACTTTAGCTTCTATGAGGAGGAAGAGAGACTGTTGTGTTTTAAGACTAATTAATGCATAGTTCACCCAGAAATGAAAATTCTGTCATCATTTACTCACACTCATGTTGTTTGAAACCTGAATGCTTGCTTTATTCCATGGAACACAAAAGGATATGTTTTGTAGAATGGCCTCAGTCACCATTCATTTGCATTGTATGGTAAAGAGATGCAATGAAAGTGAATGATGACCCTCTTCCCTCCACCATAACAGCCAAATTTTTTAATTTGTTCCCACCCTATTCCATGAATCTTTTTCAATATGAGGTGTGAACAAACAGCGCTGAACTAGGGGGTTTTCGTGACACTTTAAAGACAGATCTTCAGTAAGCTCTGAGATTGTTAATCAATGTTATATTCTTATGTTGAATCCATTAGTCCACGTTATTTCAACTTTATTTTTTTTTTAAAAGTCATGTATATTAGTGAAATTCCTGTTAAAGATCTTTCGGCCAACAAAACCCGTCAAATATGCTCTGCAGTGACCGCGCACTCCCATGACTCACTCTATATGATGCAATCAAGTCACGCTCCCTACACCATAATTCCAATTTTCAAATACTATTTTGCTTCAAATCAAAGTTTCTAATGTTGTAATTCACCTCGGAGCTAGTAAGTTCGGTTCTTGTTTTACAACTCCTCTATGAAGTATTTTAGGAAAAGACCAGAGACTCCACCTTCAAAGCAGGCGACAAGGTGGCCCTAAGAACAGCGAGGGCCAAACTGTCCCGGGCCATCAGAGATGCAAACGCGCACATGCCCAGAGAATCCACAGCCACTTCCAGGACAGCGGTGACATGCGGCGTATGTTGCAGGGCATCCAGACCATCACCAATTACAGGACAAAATCAATTGCCTGTGACAGTGATGCCTCCCTTCCAGATGCCTGTGATGCACATTTAGCAATTATTGTACTGTCTTGCACTGTTTGCACACATGCACTTTATGTAGTAATGTGTAGGTCTTATTTAGTTTGGTGTAGTCTCACGTAGTACTGTGTTTGTTTTTATGTTGTTTTATGTAGCACCATGGTCCTGGGAGGAACATAGGTTCATTTCACTGTGTTCTGTACTAGCTGTATATGGTTGAAATGACAGTAAAATTCACTTAACTTTAATAGGTTAAAAATTATTGGGAAAAATATTACATGACATTTTTTTGGCTAAAAAGTGGATGGGCGCTGTTGTGCTCTATTAGCCTACATAATGTTCACATCACAAATGTTTGAAAAGCAGCACAATAAAGGATATACTGATCGAGACTTTTGCTCTCAGACTCAAGGCTGTCATTATTCCTAAAGGTGCATCTACTAAATACTAACTTAAATGGGGCGAACACTTGTGAACAAATATGTTGTGTATATAACAAATATTTTAATTGTAATACATTTGTAATGTAGTACATTAATTGGTCTTCAAAAGTGGTCTTGGTGCATCTCTAGGTTAATTATATTGATAGCACATACAGTTTATGTCACCTTAGCCAAATACATATAAATTCAGTTTTCACAATTTCTGACAATTATCATAGAAAACGTTCCCTGCCTTAGGTCAGTTAGGATCACTACTTTATTTTAAGAATGTGAAATGTCTGACTAATAGTAGAGAGAATAATTTATTTCAGCTTTTATATCTTTATATCACATTCCCAGTGGGTCAGAAGTTTACATACACATTGTTAGTATTTGGTAGCATTGGCATTAAATTGTTTAACTTCAGTTAAACAATTTCAGTTCACTTTCACAAGCTTCTCACAATAAGTTGCTGGAATTTTGGCCCATTCCTCCAGACAGAACTGGTGTAACTGAGTCAGGTTTGTAGGCCTCATTGCTCGCACATGCTTTTCAGTTCTGCCCACACATTTTCTAGCAGATTGAGGTCAGGGCTTTGTGATGGCCAATCCAATACTTTGAATTTAAGTGTCCTTAAGCCATTTTGCCACAATTTTGGAGGAATGCTTGGGCTCATTGTCCACATTTGGAAGACATAAGCTTTAACTTCATGGCTGATGTCTCGAGATGTTGTTTCAATATATCCACATAATTTTCCTTCCACATGATGCCATCTATTTTGTGAAGTGCACCAGTCCCTCCTGCAGCAAAGCACCTCCACAACATGATGCTGCCACCCCATGATTCATGGTTGGGATGGTGTTCTTCGGCTTGCAAGCCTCACCCATTTTCCTCCAAACATAACGATGGTCATTATGGCCAAACAAAGTAAGATCTTTGTACCCATGTGCACTTGCAAACTGTAGTCTGGCTTTGTGGCAGTTTTGGAGCACTGGCTACTTCCTTGCTGAGCAGCCTTTCAAGTTGTGATATATGACTCGTTTTACTATGGATATAGATACTTGTCTAACGGTTTCCTCCAGCATGTTCACAAGGTCCTTTGCTGTTGTTCTGGGATTGATTTGCACTTTTGCTGCAAACTACATTCTTCACTAGGAGACAGAATGCATCTCCTTCCTGAGTGGTATGATGGCTGCGTGGTGCCGTGGTGCTTATACTTGCGTACTATTGTTTGTATAGATGAATGTGGTACCTTCAGGCATTTGGAAATTGCTACCAATGATGAACCAAACATGTGGAGGTCCACAATTTTGATGATCATCATCAGATGGTCTCAATCACGAGCTCATGTTTTGCCTTCTTGTTGTGAGAACACGCGGCTTTGTTATTGCTTCAGTATCGCCTTGTGCTTCTCTGTCTTACGTCACACCCCACCTCCTTGTTCGCTCATTATTGTTTCATTAGTAACACCTGCCCTACATTAAAATTGGGAGAGAAATCAAGCGGGTTAGTCTACTCGTGTGCTTTCCAGTGCCAGTTCTCCTTGTTTTCTAGTCCATCCTGTGTGTGTTTTCTAGCATTCCTGTTGATCCTGTTCCTCAACCTGGTTCCTGGTCCGGTTGGTCCTGTTTCGCTCTACCGCAGTCTAAATTCTGGTACCCCATACAGAGTAGTTTTTGTTGGTTTCCCCCTCGTGGGATTTTGTTTATTTTATTAATAATGTATTTTTGGTTTTACCCGCCCTTGAGCCACAATTAGAGGAGTTGGCCTCAGGGCAACCGCCCTTTTGGCTTTTTCGCCAAAGTGCTCCTCCATGTGGCTCAGGGATTGGGTTTTAGTGAGGCCACTCTAAGTTATCAGTTCCTGGTCAGACTGGAAGAGCCAGTTATCTGGGAGATATGGGGGGACCTATGGATATGGCCAATCTGGGAGGTTGTCTATTGCATTATGGAGATAAGGGAAGAAGAGTACCTACTTGGGCTATGGGAAACCAGTTTCAATGCTCCCAGCTCCTGCCAGCACCCCCGGCCATGGAGGCCTTTATCCAGTTGCCGCCAGCGCCCCCGGAGGCCATTCTCCAGTCGTCACCAGTGCTCCCGGGCACAGAGGCCCTGAGCCACAAAGGCTGTTCCCCCATCAATGCCAGTGTCCACGACCATGGAGGTCATGGGGTTTCACGGTCCTGTCAATTTGTCAGTCTGAGTTTTGGTCTGACAGGACCATGGCATTTGTCAGTGCTCTGCGAGCACGGTCTTTGTGTGGTAGAACTCTGACAAGTGTCCGGTCTCATCTTGTTTGTCAATTGGCATGAGTGCATATCACCTCATTGTCTTGGTGGTGTGCACTCATGCCATTCAGATGTTTTGACTTCTTAGGAGAACACGTGGCTTTGTTATTGTTTCTGTATCTCCACGTGCTTCATCTTATGTCACACCGCGCCTCCTTGTTTGTTCATTATTTTTTCATTAGTAACACCTGCCCTATATTAATCCACTTGATTTATCTCCCTATTTTAGTCTCCTCATGTGTGCGGTCCAGTGCCAGTTCGTCTTGTTCTCTAGTCTGACAACTATGAAACACATTTGCATAATACCCGCCTGAGGAATGCCCTGCTCAGGAAACCTTGGGAGCTGAAACTCAATTATGGTAAGGGGCATTACATTTCCGACACACGCTCTTAAGCAGTTGACCAATCATAACAGACTGGGCCAGCTGACCGATCAGAGCAGACAGGGCTTTTCGGAAAGAGACAGGAGCTACAACAGAGCATTTCAGAGAATAGAGGTGCTGCAGCAATGTACAGTATGCATTAATTAATTAATGCGTTTTTGAACATTAAAGCATTTAAACCTATTCTAGTAGACCACCAAAATAAAATTATGAACCTGAAAATGAGCATAATAGAGGCTCTTTAAACACATGCTGGATGAATGTCTTGGACATTTGCACTGTGTCTCACTTTTTCTTCAGCGTCTCAAGCAGGGCCGGCATATTTTAAACACCATGTGTTTAAAAAGAACTTAAAATGGTCAAAAACGCAAGTTGAGACAACAGTGCTCCGTCTCATTCTTGTAACAAAGATTCAACATTCTAAACAAGTTAAGGCTGCATAGAGGGGACTGTTGCATTGTTTCATATTATTCCAGATTGTTCTGCACCAAGTGAAGTTAATTAGCAAATAAACAGTAAGGCAATGCTTTTTTCCCTTCTGCTCTAGTGTACTGAGGTGCTGCCATGCCTTGTTAAAACTGTGTATGTTTACTGTTTTAATAATGTTACGAATGTTGCCTAAATGCTTACATAAAATACCGTTGAGTGTCAGATTGTGAATGGACAGCGAGATCAGGAAATGAGAATGGTAAGGATCATCATCTGGCAATGACTGTCTATAACAGATGTTTGTCATTGCAGTGAGAGTGGGAGATGGATTTATGAGTGAGCCAGATGCCAGCGAGGAGTGAGAGAGAGAGAGAGAGAGCCCTGCACCCCCCGCTGAGCCTGTTTGGCATGAGTGTATTGAAAAGCGAGTTTTGTTTGAGACAGACATCATACCACCTAACATTTCCATTGTATTCCACAGAAAAAGAAAGTCATATGGGTTTAGAACAATATTAGGGTGATTAAATAACAGACCTGTATCTCTATCTCCTCTAAGTTTGGATGACAGTTTTATCTGTATGAACTGTTGTACCTGTCCTTCCCTCAGCTCATAAGAGATCAGTCTCATCTGGATAGGTGCCGGGCCAATATGAGCCACCGGAGGAGACACGGTCACTGTATGGGTTGGATCCGTCACCAATGGCAGTTCAAAGGCCATGGGAGGCACAGAAAGAGCTCGATTCACCTTCACTTGTGTGGCCGTCATACACACCAGACTCTTGAGAGAAGAGAGGAAAGGAGAGATGAGATAAAGCACAGTTTAATTTCAAGTTTCATTACTATGCAAATTAAACATTTTCAAAGAGTAAGACGATTGACAAATTCAATATGAGGGCTTGGGCGGGTTACTGCTGTCTTACTATCAGTCAAGTGTTCTTGGTGTGATCTGGACAGCCGCAGCAAAAGATGTATAATAGAGTTTTATCACTCAAAGGTATTGCGTTCCTTAATTCTGCAACTATGCCAGTGATGGACTGGTCATCTGGAGCACTTTGACTTTTTTCTGTGTGCCGGTCGACTATTGGGCTGGTCAATCACCCCACTCTTCTTTATGAAGCACTGCCATTTACTACTGTGCAAAGGAAACACTGCATCCACGTGACTAGCCACAGTGTGAGGATTGAGCATGACCGGCCCTCCCACACGGCGCTGACGAACCTGCTCTGTGCACGCACTGTGCAGCCCCATGGTAAACACAATATGCAAGATATGAAAACCTTTAAGGGGCCATGCAAAGCTCTTTGTTAGGGCTGTTTAATCTGTTTTCATTCTAAACAGCAGTGACGAGGTAAACAGGAAAACATTGTGTTGTTGGGTGCTTTGTTCAGAAGCGGGTTTAGTTATTAGCAATAATTAATAATTATCAAAAGATAATTATTAACATTAATAGAACTTTGATTAGAAACATTAGCTTATTAATCCTTCAAATCAACAATCATAGATAACTATTAATTATCAAAATCAATAGAATGTTAATAAGGAATAATATTGCCAGGGCACCACCCTGGAATCAGGGACTAATAACCAGACAGTAAAACCGTCTCAATATAGGATTGTTCTCTTAGGAAAGTTGATGTCCGGACATCCAACTACAAACTAAACAGTTACATGATAAGATATGGTAACAAATAAGCCTATAATACATGAGAGAATGGTATATATATATATATGTGTGTGTGTGTGTGTGTGTGTGTGTGTGTGTGTATATATAGGGCACAAAATGGCAGGTGTGGCTCTAGTGGAGAGTATGTCAAGCGTGGTTTCCAGCCAGAGAATGTGGTCGCGAATGTGGACGGAGAGACTGGTTAATGGCATCTGCCCGTTTAATATGCATCTCCGCTGGTACGATAACTTGGGCACAAAGCTGGTGTCTATCGCCAAGTTATCGGTTCACCAAATGTGTGAGCGGCTATGTTTGTGAGGGGATCATGTGTGCGGTTTGTATGAGAGAGAGTAACTGCACCAAAGCCGGTTTTAGCGATTGTGGGAGAGAAGGCAACCGCTCGTTTTATCACTTAGAGATGTGGTGAATGGCTCGTATTCAGTCTGCCGTGGTCATTGGTTCTTTAATGGATAAATTCAGTGTGCCGGTCTCACCTGCGATTGTGGAAATGCACAAACAGCCCAATGTAGTTGGACGACAACACAGCAAATCTCATTCAAGGTAACAGAAATTAATACCTTGAGTATTATTAGCAGCAATGAGCGGATGCAGTGGTCCATAAACTGTCCAAGCAATTACCTTGATGCACAAGAATAACACACTATAATAATCCATCTCTGCCCAGATGTAAACCTCTTGAGTCGCTTGAGGACGTGGGTAGAATGTGTGTTCATACATCGTTTGACTCAGAATCAGTTCCTCGAAGCTTGGGTGATGACGGGAGGACGTTTCCTTACACTGTCGGCAGGCGGTACAGCGGTTGATTCTCATTGGGTTGGCAGAGATATCAACGAAGTCGACTTGGTTGGAGGAGGAAAAGAAATCTTCGTTCTTCACATCTGTAGGCAAAAGGGTGAGACGTGGATTGCCTGGATGTCTCCTTCAGAAAAGTAAGCGTGCTCGGTGGAACACAGAGAAATCTCGGCTCATCCAGCAAGATGGAGATTGTATGGCCAAAGTTCAGGCAAGTACGTTACTTCCTTGGGCAAGGAAGTAGGGCTGCAACTAGACGTGGCGCACACTGTCGTTGGATGCAAAGCTTAAAAGGGTCTCCGAGGTTTTATACTCTCTATGACATCATGGTTGAGGGACACGTTCTGTTGTGCGTTTTATCCAATAGGAGTTGAGAGTTCGATCCTTTAGAATTTCACACCTAGGTGTAAAGTGAGCCAGGCTTGATGGGATATGTAGTGTGTTTTGGGTTCCCTTTGTTTGATTTTGGCACCGTTTGTGTTATCAGGCTTTTAGTGTTCCTACAGGGCATATGTATAGGACTGCCTTAGTCTCCTATCCGAGTAGAAGAGGCCCAATGTCCCATTCACGATAGTATTTAAATTTTTTCAATCCACACATCACCATTCTTTACCGGTGATCACCATGTCTTTACTAATGCCAGTGAAACTATACAGTACAAGAACTGTGGTACATTTTCATAAGGGCATGTACAAAGGAGAATTTAACAAGAGCTTTAAATCCTGTTCCCGCATGAATGAAGGATGAATCTATGAGTTTTTCCTCCTTCATAAATTTGTAACTTTAATGGAAAATAATAATTCAATAATTAAGTTCCTGATGAAAGAGAAATGTCAGTTAAGAATTTTCCCCGATTGTGGGGGAATGTTTTGGTTGGTTGGGCTGAATAGTTCCAGGGCCGATTTTATGTCAAGCCCTGAACTATGCCAGAAATGAAACTGAGAAAAATGGCTTCAAAGATTTTTTGACTGTCCAGCCAAATGTGGATTATAAAACTCACTCCCATTTCTCTTACAGATCATAGAGACATGGTTTGGGTTTATTTGACAAAATATGTTACTGTGTTTTGCAGAACAATATGAGTACAGTGGACTGAAATGATTGCAGATGTTTAAAACTGACCGATAGCACTTCAGTCTCAGTAATGTTCCAGAACATCTTCCAAAAATGAACGTCCAGGTTCTGTGTGATGCGTTCATACTCTTGACCTCGGAGTTCAGGGTCAATGGCATACTTTCCAGAGGTTAAGAATGAACTGGCTGCTACACCTGTGACAAATACAGGCAAAGAGATAGTTATAGTTAGCATAGCTGTCTACATAACATATCACATCATGAAATTATATGTTGACCAGAAACAGTAATAAGGAAAGGAAATATGCCAATGTGGGTTACCAGTCATACAGAAACACATAGATAACTGCTACCTCCTGGAAATGACTGAACATTATCATCCCTTGACAAACACACAAGTTTAAAATGTACAAACAACAACAGTAACGGAAAGTCATCAATAAGAAATTCTCTCTAATTATAGTCATGCTACACAGTATTTACATAGAACTCCAAGGAATGTTCAACATGTTCAAAAAACGATGTTAGTACCACGGTACATTTTTGTAAGTATAGGCACAGGCAAAAGTTGAACTTACATCACCTCAATAGAGGGGCAATGGGTATTCTACTGGCAGGATAGAGGACAGGGTTGGAAAGCACACAAGCTTCTCTCATCCACACTGCCCTCTGTGAGAGCTACTCACCATTTGGTGCAATATCTCCTGCATCCACTTGGTGCAGCATTGAGCACAGGAGACAATATTTGAATGTGTATTCTGTTGCTTAATATTCTCGATCACATTTGAAGCAAAGTAAATATAGGCATATTGGTTGGGCCTTTATTGCATCTGTGACTAGAGAAAATCTATGGTGCAGACAGTATATGTAAATCTATATGTATGTATGTATGTATGTATAAGCATAAAGTTGAAGAAGATTCCATACACTCAGGCTGAAGTCATTAAAATAAATTTAACAAATCCACAGAATTCATATTACCAAACAATTGTTTTGGCAAGTCATTTAGGACATCTACTTTGTGCATGAAGTTATTTTTTTCAACAATTGTTTACAGACAGATTGTTTCACTTTTTATTGACTATAATCACAATTCCAGTGGGTCAGAAGTTTACATACACTACATTAACAGTGCCTTTAAGCAGCTTGGAAAATTCCAGAAAATTATGTCAAGCCTTTAGGCAATTAGCTTCTGATAGGCTAATTGGAGTCAATTGGAGGTGTACCTTTGGATGTATTTTAAGGCCTACCTTGAAACTCAGTGCAGCTTTGCTTGACATCATGGGTAAAATGAAAACATATCAGCAAAGATATCAGAAAATAAAATTGTGGAACTCCGCAAACCTGGTTCATACTTGGGAGCAATTTACAAATGCCTGAAGGTACCAAGTTCATCTGTACAAACAATAATAAGCAAGTATAAACACCATGGGATGACGCAGCTATCATACCGCTCAGGAAGGAGACGCATTCTGTCTCCTAGAGATGAACGTAGTTTGGTGTGAAAAGTGCAAATCAATCCCAGAACAACAGCAAAGAACCTTGTGAAGATGCTGGGGGAAACATGTAGACAACTATCTATACCCACAGTAAAATGAGTCCTATTTTGACATAACCAGAAAGGCTGCTCAGCAAGGAAGAAGTCACTGCTCTAAAAACCAACACAAAAAAGCCAGACTACAGTTTGCAAGTGGACAAAGATCTTACTTTTTGGAGAAATATCCTCTGGTCTGATTAAACAAAATTGTTACTGTTTGCTCATAATGACCATTGTTATGTTTGGAGGAAAAAGGGTGAGGCTTGCAAGCCGAAGAACACCATCCCAACCGTGAAGCATGGGGGTGGCAGAATCATGTTGTGGGGGTGCTTTGCTGCAGGAGGGACTGGTGCACTACACAAAATAGATGGCATCATGAGGAAGGAATATAATGTGGATATATTCAAGCAAAATCTCAAGACATCAGCCAGGAAGTTAAAGTTTGGTTGCAAATGGGTCTTCCAAATGGACAATGACCCCAAGCATACCTCCAAAGTTGTGGCAAAATGGCTCAGGGACAACAAAGTCAAGGTATTGGAGTGGCTATCACAAAGCCCTGACCTCAATCCAATAGAAAGTTTGTGGGCAGAACTGAAAAAGCATGTGTGAGCAAGGAGGCCTACAAATCTGACTTTGTTACATCAGTTCTGGCTGGAGGAATTGGCCAAAATTCCAGCAACTTATTGTGAGAAGCTTGTGAAAGTGAACTGAAATTGTTTAACTGAAGTTAAACAATTTAATGCCAATGCTACCAAATACTAACAATGTGTATGTAAACTTCTGACCCACTGGGAATATGATGAAAGAAATAAAAGCTGAAATAAATTATTCTCTCTACCATTATTCTTACATTTCACATTCTTAAAATAAAGTAGTGATCCTAACTGACCTAAGACAGGGAAAAGACATTGTGAAAAACTGAGTTTAAATGTATTTGGCTAAGGTGTATTTAAACATCTGAATTCAACTCCATGGGGCTAAATAGTCTGGAAAATGTAACCATGCTGCCTTCCCATTACACAGGAGATATATATGGGAAGTTCAGCATCAGATGAGGTTGAAATTGAGAGTCCCAACTGACCTATCCCTGACTGATGCTTCTTGTAGTTCTCTCCAAATGCCACCAGGCTTATAGCTATTGACTGCAGGCATGGACGGATAGCAGGAGCAAACTGTATAGGGAGTGGACAAGAGAACCAAATTAGCTAGTCTCAAACTAGACGTGGAAAACGTAAGAGGCCAGGAGGCAGGATAACGTCTGGACAATAATGTCAATCAATTACAAATAAGTGTGAACTGACTGCCATCATTTAATTTGTTAGATACAGTATTTAAAAAAACTTCAGACTGCTGCATTAAAAGCTGCTTGTGATGGCATAAATATGGTGAATTAAACTATGTTAAATGTGTCTCAAAAAATCATGAGGCTAGCAAATAAAAGCAGTGAAGTGCATGTTGTTTGTGGGCAATTTAATTATTAATATAATCAGTTACGTCATCGCATGGCTCTCAAGTCAGTGGAAACGCAGGCTAGTTGTGCGATAGGTTTGCAGATTGCCTGTCTAAGCACTGACTCCAGCAAAATTACCAGCACCATTTCCATTGAAAATATTTTTAGAGGAAAAGAAAGGTGATTTAGATGGACTTCTTGCACATTTAACATAAAAAAATTAGCAGGTAAACAAAATGTAGACAATGTAACTGAAAATCAACTAGAATGTTACCAATATGTCAAAGGGAACTCTCAGCTGGAACACCAGGGGTCGGTTTACTCAAACAACTGTGAGTGATCTGACAAACTATCACAAACGAATACAGCTCTGACACAAGTGCATCAGCAATTTGTTAATGATAAAAAAAAAAAAACACCAGCTACATATGGTAAGTGAAAAAAAAAAAATGAGGAACGTGTGTTCCATTCATGCCTTATAGGTATATCTAAGGTAAACACAATTACTATTAACCACTCATTTACATTTACAATTTGCTAATACTGTGTTTGCAACCTTCAATTAAATGTATAAATATGACATTCTTTCTTTATGGTCACAATCTCTAGGCAACACACCTGAAATCCAACACAGCGCCCATAGAAACAGCCCTTGTGCATGGAGGCGGACTCTCTGAGGAAGCTCTGACTGAGGCCGGTCTCCTCCTGGAAGAAGAGGTTGCCATGGCTGTTGTCATGAAGCAGTCTCTGAGCTAGATAGAGCAGTGCCCTGAGCTGACACAGAGCGCTGCAGTATGCGTCCATCTCCGCTGCGTTGTGGCTGGCACGGAAAAAAATGCTTCGTCTGTTGGATGTGATATAGCGCCCTTTATGGATGATGTGGAGGAGGCAGCAGCGCACCACCTGAGAAAGAGGAGGACAAAAAGAGAATGAGATCTGAAAGTAGGAAGAAACAGAAGGTATGAGTACATGTTGCAAACACTTCACAAATTCATAATGGTCCATAGGGAAGAAAATATGCAAAACACAAGATTTGTGCACAAGAAGAGTGGCACAAGACAAAATACTCTTGGTGGTCAGTTAGAAAAAGTTGGAAAGCACCTTAAATGTGAAGTGTATAATTTGTTTCAATGGTGAAATTCTCTCTCGAATCTCAGCTTAATATTTTCACTATGGTGCTATCAAAACATTGCTCTGTTGTTTGAGCATGCCAACAATCCCAACATATCAACATTGACTGAACCAATGGCATGAGTTTAGTGCAAGACTAGACTACCTGACTGTCCGACAAATGACAAATGGGTTGTGTTTGGGGAACCGGTTTCAAAACAGGCATTATTTTTGTAATTTGGTGGTGCAGAGATTAGGCCAACATGTCACACCTTTAACAGCCACAAAGTACCGGTACATAAACCAGTTAATCATGATTCAATTCAATGCTATGGCAAAAAATAAGTTAAGAACAACTCTTTTCAATAAAGAGAGAAAAACAAGGATGATAAAAAAAAATGCAAAATCCTCGTTCCCCCATGCCAATTCAATAAAATCATTAAAAACACATTCAGACACACACCTTAACAAGGGAGCGATATCCATTGGCAGGAATATGAGGGTCAAAGTCAAAATGGTGATAGATGGTGGCAAATCCAGTGATGACAGGCTCCAGGCTATGAGCGTGCTCCTGGATGGTGGTCATGGCATCCACTAGGCGCTGAGCTGCATCCCCGGGTTGGCCCTTAGTGGCCCCCGAGAAAAAGGCGGCATTCTCTTCACACACATCATACAGGGCAGTGAACACTGCTTTGGTATCCATCACTAAGGGGATCAGATGGGTTAAGGACAAAATAATTACTTCAGATATGTACGTACACTGACAACACTTTTAAGCCAATTCAGAGCGATTAAGCTTAGGACAAAAGCTCTAAAGGAAGCATTCATTTTACAGCAAAAAACTCTTCTGAAGCACATCTATAGGTCTATGACATACTATATACTAGGTCCTAATTCTTTTACACACACAGTACAACACCACCACTAAGAATGTATACAAGGGCACATGACAAAACATTCACATCTTGAGGACTCTGACTGCTAAAAAAAGAACTGCTTTTACTTCTTTTTTGTATAGAGAAGAAGAAACAGGAAGTGCTCAAGCTATAGACTAGTAGAGGACAGAAGAACAACATCACAGGACATAATACTCAGTAACTAGTGATAAATGGGCACCCTACTGTACATTGTGCATTCATCCATACACTCATGCACATTTAGCTGATCAGGATGGTCATATCAGATACAGAGACAATACAGATGAGTGACAATAAGTAAGGTATCTCAGTGCCAATGCTGTCTGTGCTTTACCCCAAATAAAACCGTGCATCACAGTGAAACTCTCCTTCTCATCATTGGACACAAACACTCTAATTTTCCCCTCTGCCATGGTATCCTCTCATGGTCCCTCACTCCCTCTGGCTTCATGGACCTTCAGTGTGTTTGATTCCAACATGCGGGGACATTTATGAGAAGCACAAACATCTGCAGCTCAGGTTAATACAGGTAATCCACAAAATTGATGGAAAATTCTGCTCAAAATGTTGCTTTTGTGCTTGGAATTTAAAATGCATCTATACTGCAGTTTCTTTGCACTTTCTTTGTCTTTTCTGACTTTGTTGTGCTTAGGGTTGCAATAGTATATGATTTTCACGCTATGATAACAGTCTCAGAAAATTACACGTTTTCACATTATACAGTATTACACAATTAATATTATCAGTTACAATGACCCTTAAAGAAGTGAAAACAGATGTTTTTTGTATTTTTTTTTTTGGTTGAACAAACACTTTATTATAATTGAAACATATATGTATATGTGTAAAAAAAAGTCTCCCTTCTGAAAATAAAATAAAAGTAAGCTAACAGAATTACAATAAACCGAATTATAAGCAATAAAAAATATAGCATGTAACTGTGACATGTTATATAACTAAAGCATGTTAGTTTACATGTTAGCATAGCATGTAAAATGAACTACTAAATAAAAATAACATCAGCTGTGTGAGCTTTTAAAGTAGTCTCCTAGGATTATTAATAATTAACATATACTGTAGGTGCACGAAAGCACAGACAGATTGCTCCAGTCTGTACCTTTAACTCAGTGGTTCTCAACTGGTTTTGCTTCAGGACAGATTTTTATAGCGACCCACTATAATAAAAATGTAACCTGTGTTTAATGTATCCTGGGTCGCATTTCCTTTTTGTTGAATAGTTTTTTTCATGGTTTTCAAGTACAAGGACATGCATCAAGTGGCATTATTTTTGTTGTTGACATCAACAACAAAAGCAACAGGATGTCCCTCCCCACTTTAAAAATTGAAGAGCATATTTACTTACATGAGCCTATTATTATGCCGTTTGTTTCCTAATTTCAAACATAATTCAAACAGAAAACACATATTATACAGGAGGAAAGGCTCCTCATTACCATGGTTGGGTAATTGTAGCTAGTCTTAAATAATAGTAATAATATCAAATTATAGTATTAATGAAAAAATAAACACTAGCTGAACCACATCTTGAAACTTAAAATGATATAAAATGAGGTCTAGATTCTACCTTTGTCAAAATAACAAGATTTTACTCATGCAAAATTGTGAAACAATTTTTTAAAGGTGATGTATAGTAAAAAAAAAAAAAAATAGCACACAGCACACTGTTGCTCTTTTCCTCCTCTGTGCTGTTTGGCATGTCAGGGCTGCCTACTGTTTGAGAGGTTCGACTTGACTTCCACAATGCTTTAAACTAGAAGAGTATATTATAATTGCAAACTACTATAATTATATATATATTATAAACACATTCATGCGAAAGTGCAGATGAGAAGTCTTAAGCTGTTTGAGTGATTATCATTAAATCTGCCTCAGCAGTCCTAAATAGGCTATCATTTGGGCGGCCAACAAAATATCTTCAATGGGAGAACCATGGCATTGCTCTTTCCCTGCTGTCCACGACCCGGTCTGAATAGACCTGCGACCAACCAGTTGTGAAACACTGCTTTAACTCACACACACACACACTCACTTATGTCATACCCCCTCGCCTCGCTTCTATTTGACATTTTCTCCATTGCATGTGTGTGTGTGTGTGTGTGTGTGTGTGTGCGTGTGGCAAGTTGACGAGTCTGACAGGCAGTCGAGGAGGAAAGGAGATGCGCACACGCAGGTGAAATTCTCAGTCCGGTTGCATTTTTTGTTCTCAATACCATATAAACAAATGTACATGTATGAAAACAATAAATTTTTATACCGCTGCAACCCCAGTTGTGCTTTAATGTCATGCAGTAACACAATGACATAGTGACTGATGCATGTCGTCATGAAACAGAGTTCTTCCCCTCCAAATTAGATCAAAAGTGGTCACAGGAGACACATTTAAGTGATCAGGTGTAAACAGCGATGTGTCTCACCTGACCACATGTGATCAAATCACACAAAGTGCATCTTAATAGCAGGTGTTAACAGGGTCAAAGTATTTTACTGTGCCATTGTACAGTGTACTGTTACAAGCACATCATGTTTCCATTATAGGACAAGAATCACCTGATACTGATACTGATGTTAAGACTAGTGCAAAACTAGTCTTAAATCCATTGATTCTGGTGGCAGATAAATGTCATTAGTGCTGTCCTAAGTTTCAGTGCAGAAGCAGATATCAGAGCATTGACTAATTTGAATACAGTCTTGTGGATAATCTAAATCTTTCATAACAGAAACGATGCCATCCACAGCAAGAGAACTTAACACCCAATCCCTTTTCTGCTCCCAGAACATGTTCAACACAACAAAACACACACATGAATAAAAACATTCATGATACATGAAAACAATCTAGAGTTGCAAATACAAAGCTCTTACAATGAAAGTCTATTTCAGCCCTTTTTATATATATAGTTTTTTTTAATTAGAAACAGTGCAACGGTTACAATTCAGATGATTATGAAGTTACACTGGGAAATCAGCTTTAAATGCATGTCACTTCATTGAGTGGAAGGCTAAAAACTTTAGGCTGATTAACATTTGTACTTTAAGATAAAAAAAAACTATAATATTTTTGATATATTATATCTTAAATCTATATAGCAGGGTTTGGGGGCAGTCTCCAGAAACAGGGTTTAGAACCACTGCTCTAGTCGATTTTGTGTTTTGATCATGCTTTGTGGGTGTGACTTTTTTGCCGTGTCATCACCATTCATATCTATACAACCAATATACAACCAATACCCCCTAGAGGGTCCGAGGTGCACAGTCTCACAAAATCCTGAGGGAGCCACTGAAGAATGTGTCATTTTTATGGAAGATTTGCACAAGTTGATATACAGCTAAAGGAGCTCAAATACTGGAGTGGAGATCTAGATTGAGCAGCATTCTAATAATAGCAATTTTAGTTGTTGATGACAAATAGGACATTGATCAATGAAATCTTTAAGAACATAAAGCTAATTCCAAAGAGAATCACAATACCACTGATGGATCAATCAATCAAAGAATTACGAGAACTTTAACAACCTCCGCTGAAGCCAGAAAAAATCTAAAAATCCAGCATGACTAATGCTGGCTGAATGTGGAAATTTATTGGAGCAATAATAAAGATTTTATCTGACATAAAAAAAAAATCTGTTATCTTGAATTTGTTTTTTGCAGAACACAATGAAACCATTTCATAAAACTGGCTTAATGAGTGCTCTAAAAACAAACTGTTCAGTTCTTCCGAAATTGCACCCTTCTACAGCCAAAGCCTGGCCTAAACCACCAAAGCCAAAATACTGTAAGTAACAACTGCTTTTTCAATGCCACTGCACAAGGTTCTACAGTACGACCATTTCAGTCGCATTTCCCCCCCAACCCCCATTTGTAACTGGCGCATGTGAGACGTCTCCGTTTACATAAGCACGTCAAGAACACACCTGACACTGCTACATGCTTTGTGCCGTTTGCGCTGCGTTGCATGCCCTTAAGTTTAAACAAGTATTGTCACTATTTTTGCTGAATGTGTGAAAGTGATTTGAGAGCAAATCAGTACATATAGAGCAAATATTCAAAAAACATTGTAAGGTAAAGCCAA